>NC_043716.1:9993521-10006305 GCF_006229205.1 Suricata suricatta | reverse complement strand
AAAAAAAAAAAACCCACAAAATTCCATGCGTGTCCTCCGCTGGCCAAAGCACAACCTAACTGTCCTGGCCCTCACACGTGCCTCAGTGGGAAGGCTGTGTGTGGCTTCGTTACGTGGACTTGCAAAATATGTACCCCCAGTTCTTGGGCTGTTTGCACTGCAGAAAATCTGGGCAAGTGTGTGGAAGGAAATGGAGGTCGTCTGCGACCCCCACCGACCCCAGCCGCTGTGCTGCCTTTCCAGTCTGTTTCCCGAGCTCTGCCGGTGCCGTCTTTTCGGTTCAGCTCATGCTGTCCGACGGCGTCGAGCCCTGCCCCTCGCCTCCGTTACAGAAGAGCAGCAGCCTGAGAGAACGTTCTCGGGGCTTCAGCGGGAGCCCGAAGCTGTGCGGTCGCTCCGTGCTGGCTTACGTGATCTGTGACTTTGGGGAGGACATTTTAGGTTGATTCCGGGTTTCGCTACAGTAAATAATGCTGCCGTGAACAGCCTGGTGCATAGTCCCTGTTCACACTTTGCATTATTTCCTAAGACTGGATTCCTAGAAATGGGATTACCAAGCGGAGAGTATGACCATTTTTAAGAACCTTTATCCCCCTGCCATGCTGCATCTGGGCCAAGCGTCCTGCGTCCCCGCCGGCCTGTCTCAGCAACCCCTCTGTTGGCTGACGTTTTAAAAATAATTTGCTTTCTTCTCCATCAAGAAATTCATGTTCATTGTAGAAAATGGACAGTGAAACACACACCAAACACTAAGCTGCCCGTGCCTAACCAGCAACCCCAAAGAACACCCCAGTATTTTGGGGGGTCCTGCCACATTGTCTCGTCACCTGCTTCTCCTCACGCAGTGTTGTTATACAGCTCTTTCCTCATCATCGGGTCTCCCGTCCCCACGCTCTGGGGGTGGTTACGTGAATTGAGGGTCCCGTGAGCTGTCCCTGTGGCTGACTGTCCCCAGTCGGGGCTTTGGGGAACAGCCACGTGCTGAACATCCCATCTTCTGCGCGGCCACGCAGGGGCCCCCCGGAATGCCTGTGTCTCGCTTGGGACTCTCCTGGGGTGGGCTTCTGGGACCCACCTTCCACTCTCACCGTTCCCACATGAGTCCCTGTCTTGCAGCTGAGGCAGTGGCCTCTCCACCGTCCCAAAACAACGGAACTACCAGCCCTGACCCCTTTGAGTCTCAGCCCCTGACCGCTGCCTCGAGCAAGCCCAGCAGCTCCCGGAAAACTCCCGAGTCCTTCCTGGGCCCCAACGCAGCCCTGGTGAACCTGGACTCGCTGGTGACCAGGCCAGCCCCACCGGCCCAGTCCCTCAACCCGTTCCTGGCACCAGGTATGCAGCTCCCCTCGGCGCCCTCTGCTCGCCTGCCCTCCCTGAGAAGCGCCATGGGGCAGGCCTCCGGCCCCTTCCTGCTGTGGCACCCACGCCAGCGCCATGCTCAGACGCACTGCCAGGGCCCAGGGGGCGGGGCTGTGGAAGCTGGTGTGTGGTGGTGGGGTGGGGGTGGGAAACGGCCCCTCCTCTCAGGTGAACGGATACCACTGGGCAGAAGCTGTCCCTCACTTGGTGCCCTTGGCCGGGAGACCGTCCAGCAAGCACTGCTTCTTGGTCCGCCGGGGAAGGGGCGGGGTGGGGGCGCGGAAGAGCCGGGGTTTGCTGCACAACACTCCCTCTTCTGGGGGCCATTTTCCAGGGACCCAAGGACCCTCAGTTCACCTTTCCAGGGCTCGAACCCTGCCTTCCCATCCCCGTGTCTGTCCTCCCTGCTGGCAGGCTCCATCTAAAGGCCTGCCCTCCACCCTTGATGTAACGCTTCAGTGCCCAGGGCTTCTGTGCCCATGTGCTCCCCCCTCGGCTGCGCCAAGCCCTTCTGCTCTCCGGGCCCGGAGTGCCCTCTCTCCCGTGAGAGATCACAGTCCTCGGCTCCCAGCCCAGATAACCCTCTCCCTCTAGGGAGCCCTCCCCCACCCCCAGATTTCCCAGCCAGGCCTTGGGCTCCCCAGGAGCTGGGATGTGTCACATTCAGGGCATTCAGTCTGAAGTCCATCTCAAGACCAATCTAATGACACCTTGGCTTCATAGGACCCTGCAGAAGAGGGACCCCAGGACTTAGAAGAGTTGAGGGTGGGGACCCTGGGGAAGATGTGGGGTGTGTGAAAGGTCTGGTCCTGCCCAACCCTGTGATGGGCAAGGACATAGTTGCTCCTTGCTCCCTCCGCAGAGCTGGACCAGACCTCAGCATCTAAGCCAGGCTGGTCTTCTTCCCCGGTGGCCCGCCATCCCTTCCCTACCTCATCAAGGGCCCCACCATCCCTCTAGGTGCCCCCCCGTCTCCTACCCGCACACTGGGGCTCCAACATCCCTCCTCAGGGTGGCTGCAGGGTCACGAGAGGGGCTGGTGCAGGGATGCTGGCTGTGTCTCCCCAGGGTGGGGTGGAGAGCAGGCAGGGCAGTGGCTCCTGGTGGTGACGTGTGGGGGTGCCCCTCGGCAGGCAGCCTTTGTGCTCGGGATGGGCTGCTTTGGGGACCCAGTGCTGGCAGCTCTCGTGTTTTTGGCAGAGTATTAACAGACAGTTTTGCTAAAAGCTGGGGAAAGGTTTTATGATGTGTGATGAATCTGGAAAGGCTGGAGAAGACATAGCTGCATCCACTGACTCCAGGCCTTCTCAGAGACTTTATGATGCCAGCCCTCGGGTCCCAGGTCCAGCATGGAGACTGCCACTCTCTGGCAGCGGTCCCCAGCTCCCTCGCTGCTCTCCTCTTTCCCGGACACCTGTGATCACAGTGTGGCACATAGAACATGGGGGCAGTGCCAGCTGTGCATTGTGAGGAGGTCCTGGGGGGCCGGCTCCGAGTAGGAGCTGGAGCCTGCAAGGCGGGCACGTTCCTGGCCCTGCCCTATTCGGGCTTTAGGGCTCTGGACGAGTCACTTGGCTTCTCATAGCCTTAGTCTCCTTGCACAGACTCCAGACACTCGGCCAGCAGATGCATGTGCGTGTGTGCAGAATAGTGGGCACCGTGCAGCACCCGGTCCCGAGGGCACGTGCTCCCAGTGCCACCATCTCCCGCCCGGACGTGGGCTGGTGTCCTGACGTGGGCCACCATGCCTCCTGCTCTCTCCTTAGGTGCAGCCGCAGCCTCGGCCCCGGTGAGCCCCTTCCAGGTGCACCAGCCCCAGCCGCTGACGCTGAACCAGCTGCGGGGGAGCCCGGTCCTGGGGGCCAGTGCAGCCTTTGGGCCGAGCCCAGGCGTGGAGCCCATGGCCATGGCCTCCATGACCTCCGCGGCTGCACACCCAGCTCTGGGGGCCAGTGGCTCCTCCCTGACGCCGCTGGGCCCCGCCGCGATGAGCATGGTAGGCAGCATGGGCATCGCCCCGTCGGCAGCTCAGGCCACCGGCACAACCAACCCTTTCCTTCTCTAGTGCCCGGGCCCGGGGCCGCTACAGAGCGCGTGCCCAGAGCACCTGTGCCTGAGGACGCCGAGCAGGGACTCCATAGCGGAGGGGGTGGGTGTTCAGGCTGTCTGCTTCCGGCTTCCTGATCAAAGGGTTGTCCCTACGGCCCTGCCCCCCCAGACTCCAGGGGTGGCCGGCCTTCTGAGGCTGCCGGCTGGCCCATCCCCGGCCTGTAGCCCGACCTGCCCCCCCGTCGCCTCCCCACATCCCCCCGGGCCTGAGGTCCTGGCTCCTGTGGAGATTGGCCCGCTCTCTGGGGCCTCGGACCAGGGGGTAGAGTTGTCAGTGTCGCCCTCGCCCCTCAGCCTGAGGGCCTCTGGGACACCCCCTGGCCCGGCCTCGGGATGGCCGCCGTGTCTTTGCCCCTGACCTCCAGCCCTAGTGGGACCCAGGGAGTCCCAGGTGTGGATAGAATGAAGCACCGGCCCCACAAGACCCTCACCTTTTGGGGACGTGGTTGTGCATATTTTGTTTCTCTTTGACTCGTGTGTGAGTTCAAAGTCAACATGACCACCGTGGAACAACTCGAATTAAATCGACTAGAGCAAGCTTTAAACTAATCTGAGCATAACCCCGCCACGTGGCTCTGTGCTTGTATACGTTTGCACATATTTTGTTTAGTACAGTTTCATATTTGAGTTTGCAGAATTATCTAATAGTCTTTTTTTGGCTAATATTTTTATAACGTGGTTCTTATTTAACTGTCTAGTTTTGATAGAATTTACCAGGTCTGGCTGAATTAAGATACTGGCACGTGTCATGTTAGTGGTTTAAATCCTCTTATTTATGATTTTAACTCTAAGAAAATTTAAATAGGAAGAGACAAAAAAAATGCCTTATGGAAAAACTAAAGCAGATTCTTTATAGGGAAAAATATGGGAATTTGATTACACATAAAAGATGATGTTTATTTAAAAAAACAAAACCTACAACAGCAACAAAAAAAAAATCCCAGCCTCCAGTTGCCTTTTCCTTTCTTTCACTCCCTTTTTCGGGGACTTCCCAAACAAACTGACTTGCAGCCTTTTGGGCTAGATCCTGAGAGGCTATTTTTCTTACCAGTACACCACCGTCAAGAAAGTTAAAGGAAAAAAAAATCCAGTGTATGAATGTGACTCGCCGGTTTTTATCAGCTAATTCCCTTTTGTAACTGAAGGCGTGCACAGATCGACAAGGACTTCCGGCCTCCGTTCTCAGTGGAAGGCTGAAGCGGAAGAGGCATCTTGAACCTTGTGTGTCTGTGATCTCTCCTCTGTCTTAATCCGCACTCAGGGTGAAGATGGGGGTGGCATGGAGGTGGCGGGTGTCTGGGTGCCCAGGGCTCCTGGGGACGGCCTGTGGGCCCAGCGGGGTGAGGGACCGGGGCTGGCCCTGCCCCACCCTCCTGCCACTTCCAGACACACACACTGCAGATCATCTCTTATTTTGGAGAGGAGGGAAAAAAGGTCATTCTCACACAATAGATTTTAACAAATGTGCACTAATCTTACCGCCCCTCCCGACCTCTTGCTTTCCCCACCACACCCACCACTGTAAGAAAAGTATGAATTCGTGAAATAAAGACCAGAAAGGATATGCTTCTCCCCCCGGGGAAGGGACCCCAGCCACCCCCACCCCCACCCCTGCCAGTCCTGCGTTTGGTCGGCCCACCTGCCTTGCTTTCCACTGTGGACGGCTCAACCCTGACCCCAAGGGCAGCGGACCCCCCGCCTCCCTCCGCCCCCTCGCTGGTTCCGGGAGGAGCTGTGATCCTGAGCACTGCACAGGAGAGCTGTGAGATGCCAGGAGGCGAGCGGGCAGCGTCAGCCTGCCTGCCCAGCCACTCCCGTGTCCTGTTTCTACAAGCCCACCCGTGCTGCCCCCAGAGGCTGTCCTGCCTTAGGAGCCACTGCCAGAGCTCCTCTTGGGCCACTCCTCCGCCACAGCCGGGAGACCTGGGGCTGGACCACGGGCTGGGCCGAGTGTGGCCTCTCCCGACCCGGGGGATGGTGGAGCCAGGGTGGGGCTCAGCAGGTCCCTTCCCCAGGGAGGTGCTTCCACTCCTGTGGTGTGATCCCGGTCCGTCACAGGCTGCTAGACCAAACCTGACTGGGCCGGTTATCCTTTTGTCACAGTCAAGACCCCTCCTGACATGACTTTGAGGCCCCTTCCCGCCTCCTGGCCCAGGCGCCCCATCCCCGTTGCCTGCTGCACTGATCATGAAGCCACCGGCTGCTGCCTCGTGTGGATACACACGCCATCACGCCCCCTCCCGATGGGCACCGTGGTAGGGGTGTCACCCAGCCGTTTTCTCAGTCCCAGGGGCCGGTGGCTGGTTTTGAACTTGTGTTGACTATTGATACTTATTTACTGTACAAATATAATTTATCATTTGTATCATGATGCGGTTTCTGGCTGTGTCCTTCCCTCATCCCCATCTTTCTAGCAGTCTCGCCACACAGGGGAGGGGCGGGCAGGGGCAGGCAGGACGGTGGCAACAGAGGCCCGCGGTGGGCGTGCGGACCTCCTCCTGTGAGGCCCCCTCGCCCCTCACTGTGCCCCGGGGCAGCCCCGCACAGGCCCCTCGCTGCCGAAGACCTGGCCTCCTGGTGTCTGCTCCGGGACCCGGAGCACGGCTCAGGAGCAGCTGGGAGGGCCACTCTGTCCGGATGCTCTGGGTCACGCTGCGCCCACTGTCCAAGGCTTGACAAACCTCAGCTTGCTTCTTACAGAGCCTGGGGCCTGGCTGCCTGGGCGGCGCTCCAAGCAGTGACCGGGGACCTCGGCCGCTCCATCTCGAGACTCCACCGCCTTCGACACACATGGCCCTGAGGTTTGCGGGGAAGGGGATGAGCGAGCGGAGGGAGAGGCGTGAGCTTTCATAGGGGCCAAGCAGGGCTCCAGCTCGGAGCAGGGGAGTGGGTTTGCAGGCTTCCTTTGAGCCCTGGGGGACAAGAGTGAGTTAGGTTAACACGGCTCATCTCCGTCACAGCAGGCCTCGTGGGCATCAAATACAGATTTCACTCTTCTACTCAGAGTGCACCCCTACCCCCGAGGGAGGCAGTTTAGAGCCACAGGGTCACAGGAGAGCGCACACGGCGGTCGTCTGGCACACAGCGATCACCAGCCCGCACACAAGACTCCTGTTTCCTTGCCCTCGTTCCCTCCTCTCCCCTCAACTTCCCGGGAGCTCTTGGTGAGGCCCTTTGGGATAACAGTAGGAGCGTCACCCCTTAAATCTGATACTTACCAGGAGGCTGTTCCTTGTCCCCGTGAGAAGTTTTACTGGGACTTCAGTGTTCAAAGCATTTTTGTTTCTTCTCTCTTCTCACCTGACTTCTAGAAACCGACTCCTTTTCTGACCTCTTGATGGCCCCAAAGTTTTGGATTCTCTCTGTCTGTCACTGGGCTTTCCTGGGCTCATTGTGTGACGGTGCCGGTTTTCCAGGGGCAGTGGCAGCAGCCTCCGGTCACCCACCCCTGCCGGCCCCCAGCGAGGGCGCAGCAGGCACAGCCCAGCTCCCAAGTTAGCAAGAGTGTCTTCCTCTAGTTTTGTGCTCACAGCGTAGGGCTCTCCTGCTGTCCAGATTTTCGTCTCTATTCTTCCTGCCCCCCAACCCCGCCCACCGTGAGGCCAATACCCTGTACACGTGGTTGCAGTGGAAACCCACTCCTGACCCCGGAGTCTGTGTCAGAATAGAGTAGCTCTGCTCCAACAAACCCCAAACTCTGGCGGAACTCAGTAAAATTGCTCACAGAAAGGAGCATCCCAATGGAGATGTTCTTGGCAGCTCAGTGACCAGGCTCCTCCCTTACCACGTTCTGTCTTCAAAATGTGGCCTCCAGGATGCCACAGAAAAGTAAGAGTGGCAGGGTCGCTCAAGGGAGGCTTAAAAAATGTTTATGTTGTTTGTTTATTTTTGAGAGACAGCGCGAGCAGGGGAGGGTCAGAGGGGGAGACACAGAATCTGAAGCAGCTCCAGGCTCTGAGCTAGCTGTCAGCACAGAGCCCGACGCGGGGCTCGAACCCACGAACTGTGAGATCATGACCTGAGCCAAAGCCGATGCTCAACCGACTGAGCCACCCAGGCGTCCCTTAAGAGAGGTTTTCAACCGGTCAGGCCTGGGGGCGGTGACCATCTTTCGAACCCAGCATCTGTGGCAGAACACCACACAGGGACCCACTTGTATGCCAAGGGGCCCTGGGAAGGTGCAGTCTTGGGAGCCTGGGAGAAAGACGAGATGGTCCCGTGAGCACACCGCTTTCTCGCAGTGGAGGACAGAGGGAACCGCAAGGGGTGACCTTGGGGCCACCCCCTTTGTTTTTCGTGTGGATGCTCACGGAGCTGCTTTCCAAGGAGAGGGTCGCATTCTACACCTTGACAAGGAGATTGGGCATGCATTGGTCAAAACTCAGCTTGTGGATGAAAATTAAGATTTATGCATTTCATTTCCAGTAAATGTCCCCTCAAAAGAGACAAATGGCACCTGAAAGCAAATAGCAGGCCGTAGTTAAGGACGGGCAGCCCGCATGTGTGGAAGGAGGCGTAGGGACGTCTGGTTTATTTTGCAGTAAAACTCGGATTTATGGATGGGGGGAGGACGCAAGGGTGGGAAGATGGCGACGGGGAGTTGAGGCTGGCTGGCCATTCCAACTTTTTCTGTGTTTAAACATGTTAATAAGAAAATGTTGATAAATTTTAAAACTGCAAAATGGGGCGCCTGGGTGGCTCGGTTAAGCATCCGACTTCGGTTCAGGTCATGATCTCACAATATGTGGGTTCGAGCCCCGCATCGCACTCTGTGCTGACAGCTCAGAGCCTGGAGCCTGCGTCGGATTCTGTGTGTGTGTGTGTCTCTCTCTCTCTGCCCCTCTCTGGCTCATGTTCTCTCTCTCTCTCTCTCGAATATAAACATTAAAAAACTTCACTGCAGAATGGAACAGCACGAGAAGAGGGTGGAGCACGTCATCGGTGCTGGCACCCGGGCCTGACAGGTTGGTGGTATCTGGGTGGCACTGGGAACAGGATGCCGGGCGGGGCCAGGCGAAGAGGTGGCCTGGGGGTTCAGCCCCTCGGAGCTCGAGGACAGGGAGGAAGAGAGAGAAGAGGCACGGGGAAGGCCCTGGGTCTTGCGGGTGCAGATGTTTGCAATGTGAGAGCCGCGTGGAGGCGGGAGCAGCCCAGGGCATTGGGGTCTCGCAAGACCTCAGGGGGCACCATGGACGTGTCTGGAGCAAATGGGGTACTAGGGGCTGGGGCTGGTGGTGGAATAGAGGGAGCTCTTGGATTTTTTTTTTTTTAAGATATTATTTTTTTAAAGAAAACTCTACACCCAACATGGGGCTCGAACTCACCAACCCCGAGATGAAATGTCCCACGCTCCCGACTGGGCCACCCAGGCACCATCTCGGATCATTTCCTCTTCCTTGTGAGCCCTTCAGCTGAGGGCAAGGGCTTGTGGAGGTTGGAAGAGGGAAAAAGATGTGGAGGGGTTTTCTCTGAGATGCCCGGAGAGCTGGGTCCACCTGTAGCCATGAGGCGCCACAGACCAAGCCTGGCAGGCCTGGGGCTGCCCTCTGTGACCGTGCCCAGCCCGCAGTGTGGTGCAGGCCCACGACTAGCTTTCACAGGGTCCAGGATGGCCAGGTGAGGACACGGGAGGGGACACGGGCACAGAAGTTGAGGACATAGGATGAATGTGCCTGTAATGATGACCATGAACTCTAAACTGGGGGTGGGGGGAGAGGGGAAGGGCTGATGGCTGGCACAAAGCGGGTGGCAGGCGTCTTGTTGGAGGACCTGGATGCAATGGGCTGTTGGGGGAGGGGGCATAGGGAAGGAGCCACAAGGCGGGAAGGGAGTGGGCTGGGAGAGGCAGCTGTTGAAGGGCAAGGCCAAGGTCATTGAAAGGGAGGAGGCTGAGGAAGAGGCCAAGCTGTGGGAAGGCTCATCTGTGTGGACTCAGTCGGCTGAGGGTCCGACTCTTGATTTCGACTCAGGTTGTGATCTCACCATCGAGAGAGCTCTGCGCTGCCTGGATGGAGTCTGCTTGGGATTCTCTCTGTCCCTCCCCTGCTTGTGCATGCAGGCGTTCTCTCAAAATAAATAAACTGGAAAAAAAAAAAGCTGGAGGGAAAGGCCAAGGGCAAGGCAGTCAGCCCTGGGGCTGGGGGTGAGGACGAAGCTCACCTCTGGGCCGGTGACACATGGGGCAGGCAGCAAAAGGACCTGCTTAAGAGGGCTGTGCGTGTAAAAGGCCAGGACTTGCTGGGAAAAGAAGAGTGTGGCAAGGGACAGTGTGGATTTCAGCACAGGCCAGAGGTGGCGGGAACTGTGCATTCAGAAGAGGCTCAGAATCCTAGGAATTTTGCTGACAAGGCACCGTGCCAGAGCCACAGGGAGTTGGAACATGCGCGTGGGCAGCACAGAGTTCTGGTGCGGAGGGAACCGAGTGGGGTAAAGGGCCGAACAGGGTCCGCCCAGTAGTGTCAGGGGCCAGGTTCCTGCTGCAGGGCAGTGTGTAGGGCCGAGGCTGGTGGCCTTCAGTCTGGGAGGTGGGGGGTTACCACGAGCTGGGCGCGGGCACTCTGGTTCCCCTTAAATCCGGCCGGCGGTGCCAGGCGGCAAGGGACCCCAGGCAGAGGGCGGGCTGGGCGACCACCATGGCCAGGCCACGGGGACCAGGGCGTTGAGAGGGCTCAGCTCCCGAAGCGCAGGGTGCCGGGCTGCATGGCGCACCCCCCCACCCCCACCCCGTCCTGTGGGGGCCCGGAGAGCTGGGATTCTAGCACCTTCCCGCATCCGGGAGGACAGCCTCCCTGTCGCCTGGGGTCTCCTTGCCAAGGGAGGCCGGCGCTCAGGAGGCACAGCCGGCACCGGGGCACCGAACACGCGCCGCCTCGCCACTCTGAAGGCCTTCGTGGTGGGGACACACCTGCGTTAGGGATACGTGTGTGGCGCGAAGGCAAGGCCACACAGCCACGGGCGGCAGAACCGGGCCTGAGCCGCAGCTCACAGCCTAGCTGGCTGTCCCTAAAGGGGAGAGGGGGCAGCTCCAGGCCTGGGTTCTGCGAAAAATCGATGCTTTATTATATAAAATCTCCCCCCTCCCCCCGGCCCTTTCCCAGTCCCGTGAGGCTTCATGTCAACAGATGTGTCCAGGACCAACTCTCTGGAAGGACAGTCTGCCTTGTCCGAGGACCACCTGGCCCGACGCGGCGGGCGGGGGCGGGGTGCTGTCACAGGGGGAGTCCCTGCGGCGGGCTGGGCCCTGAGACACCCTGCGTGTCAGAAGGCCCACTGTCATAGCCCAGCTTCCTCATGTCCTTGGTCACCACGTTGAAGAGAAGAGTGACAAAGCCCTGAGAGCGGACGCGGGTCACTGGGGAGAGAAGGGCAGCATCAGCCAGGCTGCTTGGGGAATCTCTCGGCCTCAGCGTTTACTCCTATAAAATGGGAAGGACGGCCTGGCCGCGCCCCTCACCGGGGAGGTCCTCTGGGGAAATGCCTGGGCGCTGCCCCCGCAGGTCCCTGGCCTCCACCCTGTTGCGTGGGGCTCTCCCCAGTCCCTCCCAGGCTCCCACTTGCCTGTGGGGTGGGGGTGAGGTTGAGAGGATCAAGCTTTACCTTCCCGGCCTTCACCTTGGGCCACTACCTTGGGGTCTGTGTACTCGGGCCTCCGTCCCATGAACCAGCTGGAAGACAGGAGGACCCTGGGTGAGCAGATCCCCGGCCGGGCCACCCTCAGACCCGAGAGAGACATGGGCTCACCCGCTGCTTCAGAAACCAGCAGCTCTCCTCCGACCCCTGCCCTAGGGCCGGGCCCTGGCCAGAACCTTCCCACAGCACCTCCCTCTGCCCGGGAAAGTGAGGCAGGGTGCCACGTGTGGCTTCCACCAGGCGTGTGGGGCTCTGTGCCCCACCCCTCCTCAGCTGGATGCCGGGCTTTCCCTTGAGGGACATGCGGGGCTGGGGGCACAGTGGGAACCCTAGTGGCAATCCCAGAAAGAGGACAGCAGCACGCTGTGACCCCCTCCATCCTGCCAGGGAAGGAAGGGCCCACCTCGGGGTAGGCAGAGGGGCCAGACCGGGATCCAGGACACGTGCCGCCATCTCTGAACCCCTGAGCCTCGTGCCTCTCACCTGTACCTGACGGCACCCAGCTCCCAGGGCTCTAGGGGAACGCACTGTCAACTGCCACGAGAAACATTAACCCTCGGATGTGTGCTTCTCACCCCAACCTGCACCTGCCCCAAGGGTGGGCTTGCTCTGGGTGACCGAAACGATCCCCTAACTCCAGTCACTGATGTGAGGGGTACACAGAGTGCCGGGGACCCTGCCGTGCCCACTGGGGCCCTGCTCTATAAACCCCCACCTGTCAGAGGCTGAGAGCTGTGTGGTGACTTGCCCAAGGCCACCGGCAGGCACGTGAGGCTGGGCCTCCCCTCGGTCCAGCCCAGCTCCAGGCCCTTCGGCTAGAGCCTCACCTCCAACACACCCACTCGGGCTGGAAACTGTCTCGGGGACATTCCCAGCCGGATGGGCCAGGAGACGTGGGGGTGTCCCATCCAGGAGCACCTCCAGCCTGTGTTCCAGAGCCCTGCTGGTGGCAAGGGACACCAATGATGAACCTGTGGGCGGTGGGCCCCCATGGGGAAGGAGGCCCTCAGTCTGTCGGTCCAGGCTCCGCCCTGCCTCCCTCTACAGTGCTCTGTGCCCTGCCCCAGTGAAGCCACCCTCCCGTGGCTGCCGGGCACCCTCCCCACCACAGCCCCTCCAGCTCCAGCACGAGTCACTCCTTGGCCCAGGCCACCCGGACTCCACCAGCCCTGGCCCTTGGCCCACCAGGTCTGCCCAGGGGCCAAAGCCGTGCCTGCCCCCTGCTGTCTGCAGCCCCAGTAGAGACTCAGGAAGGGGCTCGCTGGCGCCCAGCCTCAAGAGAGAGCAGGGAGCGGGTCTGGGAAGCCAGGCTTCCAGCCAGGGCTGGATGGGCGTATCACCACCTCTCTGTGCCTCAGTTTCTCCATTGGAGGAGTGGGGCTGTCCAGCTCGCGGGCACGGAAGCAGCCACCACGGGCATGGCACACCCCAGCACTCATACCCGGAGCTGCCCGAGCCACTGCATTGCTTCCTCTCCTGAGGCCCAGGAGGGCCGGCGGTTCAGGGTAGGGGCCCGAGGGACGCTGGGTGGAGGGTCCAGGCAAGGGCCCGAGGCAGGAGGGATGCAGCGGGCTGGAGGAACCACGTCAGCGGGCACGTGCGGGCAGGGCGGAGGGCCGGAGGGCAGCAGGGCAGGAGAAGGCAGCACCTTGCAGCACCCCAGCTCAAGTTAACCTTAAATGGGGAG
>NC_043716.1:9990864-9993421 GCF_006229205.1 Suricata suricatta | reverse complement strand
TGGTTACAGTGGCCCCAGGAAATTATACGGGGCTGAGCGGGCCCGGCCAGGCCAGGTGGTCTGAGCAAGGGCGGCAGGGCAGGGGGCTGGGGGGTGGGGGCAGGAATAAGAAGTCTCTGGAGGGAGCAAAGGCCACTGGGAGCCAGTTACACGCCAGCCTCCACGCGGGCCAGGCCATGTCTGGGAAGATCTTGATCAAACTGCCTTCGCTAATCAGACCTTCCTCCAGTGTCTGTAGTCCAAGCACAGGCTGCCCTGCCCAGGGGAAACCGCCCCCCTGCCCCTCTGCCCCCTGCCCCTGCCCAGGGGTGACCACCCCCTCCCCCCTGCTCCCTGCCCCCCACCCCCGCCCCAAGCTGCTATCCCTCGGGCACCGGCAGAATCTTCGTCTGCTGTGTAAGCCGTAAGGCCTGTCTTCTTTCCTGAGGGCCCTGGCCCTGAGACCCGAGCTTCCCTCAGGCCTGGAGGATGCAGAGCGGCATGAACTCCCCGGCCCGGACAGCTGTGTGGGCTCAAGGCTCTTAACCTTCCTGGCCCCGCCAGTGGGCACGGCCGGCACTCTCCCAACAGTCCCGTGGGGTGGGCAATGGCCTCTCTAGCCGACGGTGGCCTCCCAGAGGACAGGGGACACCCCAGTTCTCGCCTCCCCAGGCCTCAGAACTCAGTGCGCCTTCCCTGGCTCAGGTCCGGCGCTGTCCCTCTCTGCAGAGAGCAGGGCTCTGGCCAGGACCCAATATGGGGGCTGCTCGCCAGCCAGGGCCCCAGATGGCCCTCCATCTCCCCCACATCCTGCTGTGACCAGAGGGCCCAGGGCCCCCTCCTGGCTGAGCTGGTGGGGAGCAGTGGTGGCCCGCAGCTGCGCTCCTGTCCCCGACCTCGAGTCAGCCAGCCAGCCAGGGCCCAGCCGACCGGCCCTCCTGCTGTGTAAGCCGTAAGGCCTGGCTTCGACTCGGACGTGGTGAGGGGTGAGAGGCCTTGGTCCGGCCTCCCCCACATCCGTGCGCACGCTCCCTGTCTCCATGGGGTCTCCCCCTATCCTCCCCATACCCATCCAGCAGCAACACCCCGTCCCGACCCCTCCTCGCACACTAAGCCCGCCGGCCTTGCACATGCTGTTTGCTATGGCTGGAACATTCCTTCCTCCGACTGCCCACCCTGGCCCTTCCCTCTGCTCTAGTTCCTGCTCAGATGTCACTTCCTCGAAGAGGCTTCCGCGTGTGAGGCATTTCCTGACAGAAATTGCCCCTCAGGAGTTATTCCCCTTCTGTCCAGCTCTCTGTGGTCTCCTCCTGTGTCCTACCTTCTTAATGTCACATTATGTCATGAGCATGTCCTCATCTGCTCTGCTCTGATGCAAAACGCGGCACAAAGTAACGGTGTGGAGCCTTCCACAGCTGAAACAGTGGCTGACAGGAGCCCAGTGACCCCCAGAAACCACACAGCACTTGTCCCCAAACACAGAGCAGTAGGAAGACGTGAGGAGATCACCCCACACAAGTGAGGGAGGACTGTGACAGCCCTTCCCCCGCTCCGCCTGCTTCCATCAGAAGGGGGACTGGAGGCGACGTGCAGAAAACTCACCTTGTAAACTTCTGCAGCTTAGACGTGGATTCTGGGACAAACATGGGGATGGTCCTCTTGTGCCTGAAACAAATGTTTTCACAGACGCTTGTGCTGAGTCACAGAAAAGTGATAGAACTTCTGAGCCTCCAGTGAGCAGGAGCTGTTAGCCAGGCGGTGCCAGGTCAGAGGCAGGCCCACTGGCCCGGCTGGCACGGGCCGCACCCACTGGGCCCAGGCCAGGTGCTGAGCGCTGGCGGGGAGGAGGGGCGGCGGAAAAACCAGGCCCGGCCTCAAGGAGGCCAGAGTCCGCGCGAGCCCTGGCTCTTGTCAAGGGTCAGGAGGCTACAAGCCCGGGGGCCCGCTCGCACTGCCCCTCAGAGGCCCTGGCCCCACCCGTCCAAACGCCCCACCATCTTCAAGCCCAGTTTGGACGCCCTTCCTCCAGGAAGCCCCTGACGGTCCCCCGGACCTTCCCCACTGTGGCCACCTGCCCCTCACACCGCGCCCCCCACTCCTCTCCCCACACCTCCCCTCACGTCTTGCGCTTCCTGTCTCGGCAACAAGCCTCCTCGGAGCACCCGGCACGCTGTGGTCCCTCCATCTTTCTCCACCATCTCTAGACAAACCCCCGTCCTGTGCGCCCCAGAACACGCTGAGTCCACACCCTGTCACCGTGCTTAATAAGGGGGCTGCTTCTGTCCGTCCGTGTCTACCACTCTAGGGGCTTCTGAGGGAGGGCCCACGTGGTCACACTGACGTCAGCAGGGCCAGGCACAGAAGGGATATTCGTGAGAGCTCGTGGGACACTGAGGGGGGCAGAAACCACAGCCCCAAACTGCTTGCAAACTCCCTGTCGCTGGACCCAGCCCCGCGCAGGATACCCCCCAGCGCTCCCTGCTGGGGCCTCTGACACTCCCCCCACCCACCAGCTGTCTGGGCAGGCCTCCTCCCAGATATGGGCTCTAACCCACGGCCCCCAAGCCGAGTTGCCCAG
>NC_043716.1:9973142-9990764 GCF_006229205.1 Suricata suricatta | reverse complement strand
GTGAGCAGGGGAGAGGCAGAGAGAAGGAGACACAGAATCCGAAGCATGCTCCAGGCTCCGAGCTGTCAGCACAGAGCCTGACATGGGGCTGGAACTCACAAACTGCAAGATCATGACCTGAGCCAAGGTTGGCCACTGAGACTGAGCCACCCAGGCACCCGTCACGGTGGCTTTAATTTGCATTTTCTTAACTGTAACCTTCCTTACTAAAATAATGCTGAGACCCTGCTCTGTGTCTTAGTCACTCGGATGGATTTTCCTTTTGTGAGGTCTCTTGCCCATCTTTCTACTGGACGGATCTTTTTCTCATTGATGTGTAATGTGTATGTGTGAATTCTGTGGCCTGTCTTTTCAGACCAATTGCTGTCTTCTGATCAATAAAAGCCCTTAATTTGAATATAGAAAATCCACAGATCTTTCCTTTATAAAGTCCTTTGAAGGGGCACTTGGGTGGCTCAGTCAGTTAGGCATCTGACTTCAGCTCTGGTCATAAACTCATGGTTCATGAGTTCAAGCTCCGCGTGGGGCTCTCTGCTATCTATCCACTTTGAGCCCAATTTGGATCCTCTGTCCCGTCTCTCTCTCTCTGCCCCTCCTCTGCTGTTCTCTCTCCCCCTCTCTCAAAATAAAAACTAAATCCTCTGAAGTTTTCCCTTATCTGATGGCATGGCTCTAGCGTCCTAGGCTATCTTCCTGAAGCTTTCCTACTTTGCTTTCGTGTTTCCGTGTTCACACCAGCCTGGAGCTGACTTGTGCCAATGTGGTAGGGTCCAGGGAGCGGGTTTCATGCCCTGTGCGTATCCAAGTGTCCCAGTTCCTTTTATCAAGAAGACCTGCTTTCCCCTCCTGTTCCACAGTGCCCTTTGTCACAAATCAACTTTCTATGTAGGCTTAGGTCTGTCTTGGGGTTCTTTGGATCTGTCTCTCCATGTGCCAGAACTACACGGTCTTAGTTACTCTGCTTTAAAATTAAATTGAAGCGGGGCACCTGGGTGGCTCAGTGGTTGAGCATCCACTTCGGCTCAGGTCAAGATCTTGCAGTTTGTGAGTTCGAGCCCCACATCGGGCTCTGTACTGACAGCTCAGAGCCTGGAGCCTGCTTTGGATTCTGTGTCTCCTCTCTCTCTACCCCTCCCCTGCTCAAGCTCTGCTTCTGTCTCTCAATAATAAATAAATATTTAAAAAAATTAAAGATTGATGTGTAGTAGAACAAGTTATATTTTGATCTTGTAAGAAATTTCTTTTCAAAATACCATTTTTGATTCCCTTTATATGCATGTATTTTAGTTGTTTTTATACAGAAAGCCACTGGTTTTTGGATCTCCCCCTCATATCTGGCATTCATGGCAACTTATTAATTATAGAACTTACCTGTAGGTCATTTTGCTCATTCTTTAAAAAAAAAAGTTTTTAATTTTATTTATTTTGAGAGAGAGAGAGAGTGGGCAGGGGAGGGGGAGAAAGAGGGAGAGAGAGAGAGTCCTAAGCAGGCTCTGTGCTCTCAGCGTGGAACCTGATGCGGGGTTCGAACTCACGAACCGTGAGATCGTGACGTGAGCCAAAACCGAGAGTTGGACACTCAACCACTGAGCCCCCCAGGCACCCCCACTTGGCACATTCTACATACACAAGGTCACCTGTGAAAAACAAGAGTTTTGTTCTCCCTGATCCTTATGCCTCTTGTTTGTGATGGTCCCAACGAGAAGGAAATGTTTCCCCATTTCACTTCAGAAAGGTGATGTTTGCTCTAAATGTTTTATAGAGAACTTTCATCAGATTAAGAAAGTTTCCTTCTATTCCTAGTTCGCTAAGTGTTTATCATGAATAGATGTTGGATTTTATTCTGGTTTTCATTTATAGGGATGATCGTGACTTTCCTTCTTTTTAAAGCACTTGAATCACACTGGCTGATTTCGGATTTACACACACACGCTTTGTATTTCGGGAATAAACCACACGTGTTCAGGATGGATCATCCCCCTTACATCCTGCTGGACTTGGCTTGTGAATGTTTTGCTTGGGGAATTTTTGCCACCACGTTCAAGGTCTGGAATGATCTGGAGCTGGGCTGCTTCTCCCTTCCTCCCGGGGTGCAGCACCTCGAGGTCTCTGTCCAAGCTGCAGGGGTTCTCTGGACGCCTGTGCCCCGAACGCAGTGCAGCTGTCAAAAATCTCAGTCAGCCTCTCCGTCACCTCCGGTGAAGTCAGCAAATACTCGCAGGGCGGATGTGAGTGGGAGCACGTCTCTGGATTATTTTCTCCCGGCTCTTGGCCTGGTAAATCTCCAATACGTGGCTGGCTCCCTGGTGCCTTCAGAGAGTTGTGTTTGTTTTTGCTTTTTAATATTTATTCACCTCTTGCAGCTCCCCTTGGCTGCAGGAGACTGGTCCATTAGCCAGCGCCCTGTTCCAGGAGAAGCCTGTGGCAGGGGGCGCCTGGGGGGCTCGGTCAGGTAAGTGTCCACCTCCAGCTCAGGCCATGATCTCACGGTTTGTGGATTCGAGCTCTGCGTCGGGCTCTGTGCTGACAGCTCAGAGCCTGGAGCTGCTTTGAGTTCTGTGTCTCTCCCTCTCTCTGGCTCTCCCCCCACTTGTGCTGTCTCTCTCTCTCTCTCTCAAAAAGAAATTAACATTAAAAATAAAAAGCATCTACGAAAGCATCTTACTCGTGGATAAAGACAAGATGCAGTCCTGGCCAGAAGGACCGCCAGGCAGCCCCTGCTCCAGACCCTCCGGACCCCATAAGCTTAGGCCCCAGGCCACACAAAGCAGAAAGGCCAGACTATGAAATCAGATGAACCTGAAGGCCAATCCACACTTGACTCCTAGATGTAAAGCTGAAGGCAAGGGACGTCACTTTCTGTGTCCGTTTCCCACTGTGGGCAAAGAAACAGTGCAGTCTGCCCACGACATAGGACTCGGAGGCGCGGACAAGGCCACACGGGGGAGTATTCACAGCCCCTTTGGAGTGACCCCAGGCTTTGCACACAGGACGCGGTTATTAAGTGAGAGTGAGTTCTAACTACCAGACAAGGTAGTAAACCCTGCAAGCAACGAGGGCGCTGGGAAGGAGGCCAGAGATGGCGGTGGGAAGGGGTGTCCCGGGCAGAGGGGACGCCACGAGCCAAGGCTCGGAGAGGGGACTCCAGGGATGTGCACGGGAGGCGAGGGCGGCTCAAGCCGAGAGCCTTGCTGACCAGGCCGCCGCAGCCCCGGACACCAGGCTGTGCCCTTGCCAGGCCCAGAGCTGTCCGGGCGCAGGCTGGGGTCTCACCTGATGGGCTCTGTGCTCCCAGCGTCCGTTGCACAGCATGGAGGCGAACTGGGGTGGCCAGGCGGCAAGAGAGCCCATGGCAGGGCTGATACAAGCTGCCTTTCCCCCCCACCCCCATCGGGCCCCCGAGGGCCGGACTTTCCTGGGGGCACCTCCCAGTCCTGGTCCCGGTCCCCATGGGGCCCCTGCAGACTCACAGCCGTAGGGGTTGGTGCTTTTAAAGGTGACGTCGATGGGGAAGTTCCACACCAGCGCCTGCCGCATGTCTTGGCTCTTAGATGTGATCTGTGAGATGCCCTCCTCCAGACCCTGTGAGGACAGTGACAGTGACAACCGGTGCCCTAGCTCCAGCTGCCACACATGCCCCCTCCCTGGGCAGGCAGGCGGGAGGGCTGCATCACTTCTGTCCGCACGCTAACTTCCAAACTACAGGGTCCATGAGATCCTGGAGCAGCTCCTAGGTCTCTTTGGGTTTTATACAGTTCGAACTTGATGACCTGGGGCCAACTGGGCGACGTGCCCCCCTCGCCAGCCCTGGGCACCCGCTTCGGCCAGCTGTTCCCCTCCGACATGAACGATTCCACCCCGACGCTTCCTACAGGAGCACGGAGCGTGCGGTCTTCCCTACCCCAAAACAATACTGCCTCTCCCGTCCTCCACCTGTCAACCCGCTCCATGCTGCCCGCCAAGGAAATTCCTTCAAAGAGCCGTGCGGACTCCCCAGCTCCAGTTCCTTCTCTGCACTGCTTCTGGAACCCACTTCAACCTGACTACAGGCTCCTGCTCCACCACAGCGTTGGTGTCAAGCAGCACCAGGGACCCTGCACTGCCGTATCTATGGACACTTCTCCGTCCTCAGTTCACCTGACCCAGTGGCAGCACGGGACACGGCCAATGGCTTCCTGACACCCCCCCCTTCGTGGTTCTGAAACACACGGGACACAGCTGATGGCTTCCTGACACCACCCCCCTCCCCGCGTGGTTCTGGGACACATAGGACACAGCTGATGGCTTCCTGACACCACCCCCCTCCCCGTTTGGCTTCTGGGACACCATACGTACATCTTCAGGTCTTTCCTCCTCAAGGGAGGGGTGGCCCCATCTGTGGCTCTCAGCACATGGTACTCCATGTGGGAGCGTCCTGGGGCTCCGTGTTGGGATGCTCCTCTGACGGGCACTGGTGACCTCAGCAGTCCCAGGGCTGCCAACATGGCCAGGGTGTGGCTGACTCACAAAGCCGTGTCTCCAGCCTGGCCCTTGCCTCTGACCCAGAGGTCAGCCTGGCCCCACCCCTACTGCCCACCCCGCAGCTCCGCCTGGACCTCGAGTGGGAACCTCAACACTTGCCGGTCCGGCTCTGCAAAGCGCTCCCAGATCTGCTCTGTCTAGTCTTCTTATCCAATGGTAGCCCTGCCCCTAAGTGCCCAGGCTGAAACGCCTGGTGTTACTTCTGAGTACTTTCTGGCACGCCCCACATCCGACCAACAGGAAACCCCATTGTCTGCCATCTTAGTCAGCCACCTGTCCTCAGCCCCAGTGCTGCGCCCTGTCCACGCGCCACCTCTGCTCCTCTGTGTCTGGCAACCGTCCGTGGCGCCCCTGCTTTGGCCCGTGCCCCTGTGTGCTGTGAACCCAGAAGCTGGAGCAGGTGTGAAAACACAAGATGGGTCACTTTCTCTCTGTTCTAGACCCGCTGAGGGGGTCCCATGTCACCCTGTGTGAGGCTGGGGTCCTCACGCTGACTTACTGTGTCCTCCAAGGCCTGCCCCTGTCTTTGGCCACTCTCCCCCAGCCCCGGCCACTCTCCGTCCTGCCCCGTGCTCATCACTGGCCTCCCTCTGCTCCTCAAGCATGCCAGGCGCACCCCTGCCTCAGGACCTGCACACCTCTGCTCCTTCAGCCCAGAAACTTCTTTCCACAGACCTCCGCATGGCTGTTCCCGCACTTCCTTCAGGTCTCTACCCAAAGTCACCTTCTCAGGGAGGCCTTCCCAGGCCACTTTATCTAGATTCCAGCTTCTCTCTATCCTGCACACCTCCCTTCCTGACTCTCCTTTCTCCTTGGCACTTTTCCCTAGAACATACTAGAACACTAGCGCTTAATGTCTGTCTCGCCCCACAGGAACACGCACACAACCAAGAGTGGGGCTCTTGTCTGGCTTCATTCAGCACCGTGTCCCCGTCACCCAGAAGACTGTCAAGAGTTACTCAGTTAGTGGGTGACCGGAGACAGGGTGTCGCCACCTCGCTGTACAGAGGAGGAGACGGACTCCGCGAGGCGTCAAGTGCCAGGCACACAGTAACGTGTAGGTGTCATCACAGCCGCTCTCCTGGTGGAGGCAGACTGTTCCCGGGAAGTCTCGCAATGTGAGCTTCTGCTCTGCCTCCTGACTCCCCAGAGTCCTCCCCAGGAGCCAGGAGAGGCCACAGGGTGAAGGGACTGGCCCAGAGGCCAGTGCCCAGGGTAAGGCATGAGTGAGCGCAGCCTCGATCAGGGAGCCCACCCGGAGGCTGCGTCCTCCACTCCTGGTTTACCAGGAACAGAGTCACATTTCAGAGCCCCCTGAACTCAGTGTCTGCCTCTCAGCTGGTCCTGAACTGGGAGAGGAAGGGCTATGACGGACGCCTTCAGAAACCCCAACAGCCACGGAGGCTGGGAGTCAGGGAGGCCCAAGCGCCAGCTTACCGCCGTGGGGGCCCAGTCCTGGCCGTACACGAAGCAGTACTTGCAGTAGAGATCGTCATACTCGGGAAACTGGAAACAAGCACACACGGGGTCGGTTTACAGGGAGTGGGGTGAGGCCAACGGGCTGGCCAGGTAAGCGCAGCTGACAGGAGGCTGAACACGAGGCACCTGGGGTGGGGTCTAAGAGGCAGGGGGATGAGGACAAGGAGTTCAGCAGCGGGCCGATCTGCTACTGCCCTTGGGCCTTTGCCCGGCCTCTGCATTCAGTCTGCCATGCCCTTCCCGTTCCTTCATCTGGCAAACTCCTGTTCATCCTTCAAAACTTACCTTCCAGGGAGGCTGCCCCAACTTCCAGGCTGTTTCAAGGGCCACCTCCTGGCTCTGTCAGCCCCTCGTCCTTCCCTCTGTCAAAGCTCTGATTGCCTGTGTTTATTTCTGTCAACCCCATTTGACTGCGGGCTGAGAACAAGTGTGATGACGTTTTGGTCCCCGATGCCCAGCACAAGGGTAGGCATAGAGGGTGTCTAAGGGAATGGTGAAGTGAAAGGTCTAAGACACTCAGGACACAGCAAACACAGGTCTGGAGCTCAAGGCCTGAAGAAGGGGACGGGCCCACAACTGAGCTGGAGGCATGGGGCGGGGGGTGCCGGGGTGCTGACAGTGCAGATAGTCGTGATCCAGCCCAGCCAAGGGCCCCTAAGGGGACAGAAGAGGAGAAGACAGTGTGGGGCACTAGGGCCAAGGGGAGCGGGGGTGGACTGGGTGGGTGCATGGGGGCATAATCCCAGTGAAACAAGAAGGCAAGAGACACCTACTAAGAAGTCATGGCAGGGCTTTACCCAAACCGCCTCACTTAATCCTTACAATAATATAGCAAACACCATCTTCCAACAGCCCGGAAGGGTAATGCAACAAAGCTTTACCACAAGACAGCCGGGGTTCAAATCCCAGCCTTGCCACTGCCTTTGGGCAAGTGTTCCCATCTGTAAAATGGTCACAACATGATTGTTGTGACGACTGAATGAGCGGTGCTGGGCGCCAAGTCTGGCACATAGCGAATACCTGGTGAACATATCAGCCTATGTATATAAATACGACAAACGGTTCTTATAAAGTGTAGGGGAATGGAGAGTAGCGGCTCCCTCTGTCAGACTGGACAGACTCTCCTGGATCTTTCCACCATCACCGTTGCTGTATCAGATTAACTAAATCACCTCCATTCTAATACAGGTCCAAGGATTCGAGGGTTCAGAGTGCGGAGCAATTGAGGACCGAGGCCCAGCGTCCCGGTCGGGTCTCTGTTCCTCCCGTTACACCCGCGTTAGGCTCCTGCCCGTGACTCCACAAAGTGGACACGATCCGAACCAGGGGTCACAGGCCTGGCCGAGCGTGCCCTCGGTACCAGCTCAACCTCTCCAGGTCTGTTTCCACTTCGGGGCTGAGGACTCGCAGCAATCTTGCGTCAAGCCTCTCAAGTGCTGCCTCCCCTCCCCCGCCCATCCCCGGAAGAGAGAGGCTCGCAGGAACGACGCGCCTCTCCGGAGCCACACAGCAGCCCGGGGATCGCGGGACGGACCCCCCGGAGCCACAAGGGGAAGGGCGGGGCAAGGTCCACGGCCGCTCACCTGGGCGCTCTCCACCTGCCCGTTGACCATGAGTAGGAAGACGCTGGGACCCGCGGCCGCCATGGCAGGCTGGGGGCGCGGGGAAACGTCCCAGGCTGCCCGCGGGGTGGCAAAGAGGCGCCGGGTTGCCCTGGAAACAGACGGCGTGGCGCGTGGGACACGTTTCTTGAAAGCTGCACCTTCGCTAAGGGATGCGCAGGAAGTGTGCGACAGTGCGCAGGCGCAGTCAGCGGCAGCTAAGGGGCGGGCGGGGCTTTGGCGGGAGGGGCTCCGCAGTCCCATCCCTCTCAGGGGAAGCTAGGACAGTACCCGCAGGCTGGGCGGGAGCGTGGGCCCGTTATGTAGACACCAGCCTTGCTGTGCGATCCGGCTACACCCGCAGGGACTGTGTATCCACTCAGCCTCGGCCCTGCCCGCCCCAAAGCGCAGAGGCCCGCCCTGACTCAGGCCGGCCGGGAGCCAAGTGGTACTGATGGTCTCCGCCACCAGATGTCGCTGTGGCGCTACTGGGAGGAGGCGGCCTGGGCGCGTGGAAGAGGGAACCTGAGCGGCGCGGGTGCACGACCCCCGCGTGTCGCGTGTCGGACGCAGTGCCTGGACGCCGGGAGTCATACAAAGGGTGGGGCCCCCCGGGTTATGGAGAGTCCTCAGCTGGGGCCCTGCAGCACCCAGCGTCAAGGGGTAATGCCCTCTTAGGGCTTTTGAGGTCCTTCCCCCCTCCACCCCAAAGTTTTCTAAACAAACTTGGGAGCGAGCTCAAGAAATAAAGCTTTAGTCCAAGCCAAGACTCCTCAATATGAAGGGCGGAAACTAAGGCCCGCAGAGGGGCTGCACCTGGCATCCCAGTCATGCGGCTGTGGAGGGGAAGAGTGAGCCAGAACCCATGGGTCTGCCCAGTTACTATTCAAATAACACTTTCTGGCCACCCTGAGTAGGTCATAGCTTCTGTTAACACATCAGTCCGATCCCTCTTAGCACCCACTGTGGTTTGTTTTTGCGCATTTATTACTGTCGTGACTGGGACATGCCTCCCTTCCCCTAGACAAGCCCGCCTGTTCCATGAGCCCAGGGGCCCCCGATCTTGTGTTCTGCTTGCCTGGCACAGAGTGAGCACTGGTAACACTGATGGATGAATGAGTAACTGTGAATACATCTCGATTACTCAGAGAGGAAGCTGATTCAGAGAGGGGGGTTTGCTGGGAACGGTCCCAGCAGCAGGTGAGTAGCAGGATCAGGGTTCAAACCCAGGACGTCCCCGCTACAGATGCTCACTGCCTCCTCTGTCTGGTCCCAAGCCAGGCCCGAGCCTGCTTCTTGGCCAGGGTGTTAAAAGTGGCATTAGAGACCTTATCTCTGATCCAGGAAATGAAGGGATGCACAGGCCTCTAGACTTCCGGGAGACCAGGCCCCCAGCAGGGACCCTAGGTCATCACCCCCTGTGGCAGCCAGCTGCTGTCCTGGAAGCAGACCAGGAGGCTCCCATCAGACACCTGTGCGGGAGAGGGACGGAGGGGTCAAGGCCAGCCTGGACCCACTGGCCACTGTCTGACAGGTGAGCAGAGACACCCGTTTAGGGGAGGGGGCTGGGGGCAGGCAGCGTTCCCACCTCTGACGGGAGTTGCAGACATGGGGGAAGCCAGATGGTTGGGGGCCCCACGGCCACACACAGACCTCAGAGCTCGGGTGGACTTGGTCTACTCTCTCCCCCACCCCTCACACCCTCTTGCCAGTTACAGTGCTTTCTCTTGCAAATTCTACAACTCTTGCCGGACTTTCTTCCTTGTGGCTTTCAAGGCTCCGTATTACACAAAAGTCAGTTTTCAACAAAATGCTTGTGTTTTATCCGATAACCAGAGGAATTTCCGGTGGTTCAAAACCCGGCTGTGTCAAAGGCTGCCCCACATTCAAGCGGGACCTAAAGGGGGAGTCTCCCCAGGGGATGGGAAGCCCATAACCAGGGGTGCACGTTAGCCGCTTGCCTGGGTGTTATGAAATAGTCTGGAGGGTAGGGATCTGCTGGGGGAGGGGTGCTGTGGGGCGCGGGCCCTCAGCCAGGACTGCTATCCCACACGTGTGCACCCGTCCTGCCTGCCGGCTGTCGACACGCCGCGGAATTTCCCTCCACTTGCCCCAGTCCTCCCTGACCCTCTTCACCCCACCTCCCTCAGGTATGGCTCCATCCTCCCCTACATCCTCACAGTGCTCCCAGGGAAGCTTTAAGCCTGGGGAGGGGGCCAGGAGCAGCTCCAGGGCCGACCTTGGGGGCTGGGAGCTGACTCAGGCATAGTGGGGTGTCCCCGCTCACCCTCTCCCCTGCATGCCTGCGTCTGTGGTGCTGGCCTTTGGCTGGGCAGAGCCAGGCTGTTCTGGGGAGGGGGCGACCTGGGGACTGTGGGATTACTGCCTCTGCTGGCACCCCAGTCTCCACCTCAGCTGTCTGCCTCGCCCAGTCCAGCGCCCCCTGCTGGCCTCAACCATCCCAGGCACCTGCTCCTGACCTACCAAGATCAGCCTCAAACCCTTGGGCCAGCCGAACAGCCATGGGAGGAAAGGTTGGGGCTGGGTGACCGGAGGGACCAGCTGCACAGTGCTGCTGAGAGATGGTGGCCTTGACAGTCGGGCCAGGGCCAGGCCCCTGGGCCCAGAGCCCTCACACCTTCCTGGGGACAGAAGCTGCTCCTCCACATGGGAAATGCTCTCACAAGTGTCTGGCACCAGGCACTCTGGGCCCAAGGTCACTGTGAAGTGGGACTGAGGCCAGCTGGAGAGAGCAGGAGGTAGTGAGTCTGGGGACCACTCTCCCAGGCCCCTGCAACCACCTGCTGAAGCAGCTGGCGCCTGGGAGCACCCGCTCTTGGGAGATGAGGGCCCCTCGCAGCGGTAGTGGGCGTCCAGGAAGATGCTCGCCTGCCGAGGCCACGCGGCTGGGCCCGCCCTGCCGTAGGCCTCGGCTGGACTTCACCTTCACCTCGGGAGAAGGAGGCCTCACAGCTCAGCTCCGGGGCCCCGTGCCCAGGATGCCTGGTGCTCATCCCTTTCCTACATGCCCCCCCGCCTTCCCGTGCAGGCCCCTGCTAACCTCTGCAGCCCCAGATCCTACCTCTCCCTGCTCCAGCTTGAAGCCAGGCTGCCTGTGTCGCAATCCTGTGTGAGCCGCAGAAAGCTCCTTCCTCAGGGCCTCTGTTTCCTAGTTCCACCCAGAGGGTTCTTGTGAGGATTAGACGAGTAATGTAGGGCAGATACTTAGAACAGACTGAAGCTCGATGCACTTTTAACTGTTCTTCTTACTAAAAGCAGCTCTTGCTTTTTAACACCCTTGCTTTTCCACGCACACGACTCAGGTTTGCACATGCTCTTCCCTCTGTCTAGCACATCGTCTCCCTGCTGCCCACCGAGAGAACTCCTATTCAGCCTTCAAAGCCCGCTTTTGTGACGCTTCTCTGAACTCCTCTCCCCCGCCCCTCCCCATCTTCCCTGTTGGGAAGATTTCCTCACCTTTCTGCCCAGAAGCCCAGTGTAGATGGGAATCCAACTCTGCTTGCTTTTCTCTCAAGATGGGGAGCTCACTCGTTACTAAGGCAGCTGGGCCTCATTTAGGCACGTCACCCTGTCAGTCTGGTTCGACCCTCAGGATCTTCAATAGTCAGGCCCCATCCACATGGCGCTCCTCCCTGCGGGCTAGCCACCCCCCACGGCCTGTCACCATGTCCATCCTGCACCAAGTTCCTGTTACCCGAACCCAAGTCTGAGTTGCCAGTTTTAGGGGAACCTGGACTGTCAGCCTCCTGGGGAGGGCTGGGTCCCCTCTGCGGAGGCCACCTCCCTCACCCTCTGTCCCCAGCACCAGCAGCATCCGTATAACGGGCCCCGGGCCTCCTCCCCATCATCTGGGGGTCTGGCCTCCTCCCCATCATCCCAGGACATTTAACCTCTCCAGCGTCCCCTTCCCACCACCCACGCAAGGTCCATATCGCCGGCCAAGGGGGAGCCGGTCTGGGAGAGAGGAAGCGGCCATGGCGCGGCTGGCAGGGGGCAGCGTCCTGGTGCCAGACCTGGGCCCATCCTGGTGACCGAGCAGGGACTTCCACCCCGCCCTGCCTCCACCCTCGGGCGGGGGGGGAAGGGGCAGGCGGAGAGGGCAGCTGGCTTGAACCCACAGCAGCAATGGTAATCCGGCCCTGCCTCTGTTGGTGCCCCGCCGAGCTCTGGAGCGCCCACACGGAGGGCTCCCCACCGCAACTCCACAAGCGCGTTCCTGCCACCTGCCAGCGCCCGTTACAGATGGGCAAGTCGAGGCTCGGAGAGGCGAAGTGGCTTGGCGAGATCACCGTGCTGGAGGCAGAGTTGGACTCAAGCCAGGGCCTGTGCGACTCCAAGTCACTGTGTCCTTCCCTCTCACGGCTCTTCCCGGTCTTTCTTCCCAGCTCAGGGGCCCGGCTCTGCGTGACCAGAGTGCCTGTGGGCTCCCTGCCAAACGCAGCACAGCAGACCACGGCCGGATCTCCCAGGCGACGCGAAGGCAGGCCCTAGGTGGCGCGTCAGACCCCTCTGGCCCCGTCTGCAGCCGCCCCCTGGCCCCCTCCCCTGCTCACACTCTGTCTCTCGTGTCTCAAAAATAAATAAACATTTAAAAAATGTTTTTTTTATAGATAAAGTTTTATTGGAACACATTCATCCCTGTTTGCTCACCTCTTGCCTGCAGTTGCTTTCACATTAGAATGGCAGAGTTGAATAACTGCCACCAAGTCTACAATATTTACTATCTGCCCTTTCCAGAAAAAGTTTGCCAACCTTTCGGATAAATTCTCCTAAGTGAAAGCTTTTATCAAAAGGAGGCACATCTTAAAATTTTTAATACAACTGCCAAATTCCTTTCCAGAAGAGATGTCTCATTTACTCTCCCATCAGGATTGTGGCAAGTCCCAACTACCCTTGTGCTACTGGGTGTTTGTCTTAACCGATGCCAGGTCCCGGCCTGCTTGTCCCGTTGGCTGCTTTCCACACGAGTCGTGAACTGCGCGGCCACCCGCGTAGTTGACTCCTTTTAAACTTTTTCAGCGCGTGAGCCAGGTGGACTGGCCGGCTTTTAATTTTTCAGCGCGAGGACCAGGTAAACTGGCCGGCTATTTTTACAGATCGGCGTTCTTCACTGGATCCCTTTTCACTCAGGTCGCGCGTTGGGTCACCAATATGTCTTGCTCCCTCACTCAGTCGCACGTTGAGGCGCCAATTGTCTTAACCGAAGGCTGGGTCCCGGCGCGCTCGGCCCCGGCGTTCGGCGGTACCTGTCTCGTCTACCCTGACCGGCAGGGTGGAGAGTCCTCGTGGGTTCTTTTCCTGAGGGAGAGAGAGAAAGGGCAGGAAAGGGGACGCACAGATAGTAAAGACACAACTCATGGTTTCTAATCAGGCAAGAAAGAGAGAGAGCTAAAAAATGTTTTTAAAAAAGCATTCATCATTAGGGGCACCTGGATGGCTCAGTCGGTTGAGCATCTTGCTCTTGACCTCAGCTCAGGTCTCATTCTCAGGGTCTTGAGTTCAAGCCCCATGTTGGGCTCCACACTGGGTATGAAGCCTACTTAAAACAAACAAACAAAAAACATCCACTGTTAATCCAGGGGATATAAACAACGTCAGCCAAAGCCCGGCAGTTACATGAAGCATGGTCACATGTTGGGCCCGTGGCACTTAGGTCACATGTAACAGAAAACTCATTTGGGGCTTACACGTGTGGTGGTCATTTGTCTTGAACATACAGACAGTCCAGAACTGACAGGGTGGCATGGCTATGCCATCAGGGACCCAGGTTCCTTCTATCTTCCTGCTCCACCTTCTTAACATGTGGCTTTTGTCCTCAGCCACACGGTGGCTGGTTCAGCTCAGGTGTAGTGCCACGTTCTGGGCAGAAGCGGGGAAAGATGAGGGCGTTCTGGCAAGACTTTGTGTAGGACATGATTCCCCTACAAACCACTGGTTGGATGAGGGCTCTCATTCACAGTGCATCAGCCAGAACTGCATGACCGGGCACGTCTAGCTGCAAGGGAGTCAGAACATGAGCGTTTTCCTGTCCGGGCTCCCCAGGATAGGACAGCGAGGGCCAGTTAGAAATAGTGTTGTGTTAACCAATTCTTCAGTTCCGCGCTTGCTTCTGTTGACCTTAACAAGCACATCTCTACATCTAGCTTTTGTTTTCCTCTGTTGAAAGACACGGCTACCGGAAGTATTTCTCTGCTTTAAGAGAACATGGCAGCCTGGGTGGCTCAGTTGGTTAAGTCTCCGGCTTCGGCTCAGGTCAGATCTCACGTTTGTGGGTTCGAGCCCCGCATCAGGCTCTGTGCTGACAGCTAGCTCAGAGCCTGGAGCCTGCTTCTGGTTCTGTCTCCTTCTCTCTCTGCCTCTCCCCCTCTCATGCTCTGTCTCTCTCTGTATCAAAAATAAATAAAACATTAAAAAAATTAAAAAAAAAAGAAAACATGGCAGTTCGGGCATTGAAGCAATCAAGGGAATCATGGATCAAGCTCAACCTCTGGCAATTGTTGAGGATGGGCGTGGTATTTAGAACATTGAATAAGTCTTGTGGCATGGGCACCAACCAATGCCATCAGATGCCTAGTTGATCAAAGCATGCCCAACCAATCCACGTGGACCCCCGTTGGAGGGCTGGACTGCCTCACCAGCAGAATGCCAGCCCCCACGGTAGGTGTTTGGATCCACAGTTCCCTCAACTTCCACAGCCGGAAGATCCTGTCATGTTGGGTGAATTTTCCGATGACACGGTGTCGATGGTGGCTCTTGATGTTTAACCCCTCTCCTGTGGGTCACGTGGTGGCACGCCTGTGGCCTGACTGGCTTGTGGGAGGGGGCGCAGGTGCTAGTTGCTTTTCATGATCCTCCCCTGCCTCCCCAGAGCTCCAGCCCAGGAGGGAGATGGGCGGAGAAGGGAAGGGAGAGCAGAGCCAGGGAAGAAGGGGGAGGACCCCTGGCAAGAAAGACTGCTGTGGACTCAGAGAATCTAGGACGATGTTTTATTATTTTTTTAAAGTTTATTTATTTTGAGAGAGACAGAGTGTGTGTGTGCACACCAGCAGGGGAGAGGCAGAGACAGGGAGAGAGAATCCCAAGCAGGCTGTCGGTGCAGAGCCTGATGTGGGGCTCCATTCCACGAACCGTGAAATCATGACCTGAGCTGAAACCAAGAGTCATATGCTCAACCGACTGAGCCCTCCAGGCGCCCCTGGTATGATGTCACTTACGTATGTATGTATGTATTTATCAAAAAACATTTTTTTTCAGGAATAGAATTTTGCAATTCATCACTGACATATAATACCCAGGGCTCATCCCAGCAAGTGCCCTCCTTAATGCCCATCACCCTTTAGCCCTCCCCCCGACTCAACACCCTGCCAGCAACCCTAAGTTTGTTCTTTGTATTTAAAAATCTCTTGTGGTTTGTCTCCATCTCTGTTTTTATCTTATTTTTGCTTGCCTTCTCTTATGTTCATTTGTTTTGTATCTTAAATTCCACATATGCATGAATTCATATGATATTTGTCTTTCTCTGACTGACTTATTTCACTTAACATAATATACTCTGGTTCCATTCACATTGTTGCAAATGGCAAGATTTCATTCTTTTTCATTGCCGAGTAATATTTCATTATATATATATATATATATCTCCCAGATCTTCTTTATCCATTCATCCGTCAATGGACATCTGGGCTCTTTCCATACTTTGGCTATTGTCAATAGTGCTGCTATAAACATTGGGGTGCATGTGTCCCTTCAAATCAGCATTTCTGTATCCTTTGGATAAATACCTAGTAGTGCAATTGCTGGGTCATAGGGTCGTTCTATTTTTAATTTTTTGAAGACTCTTCACACTGTTTCCTGAGTGGCTGCACCAGTTTGCATTCCCAGATGTCACTTTTATTTTAATTTTAAATTTTTTAAGGCTTTTTATTTATTTTTGAGAGACAGAGAGAGACAGCATGAGCAGGGGAGGGTCAGAGAGAGAGGGAGATACAGAATCTGAAACAGGCTCCAGGCTCTGAGCTGTCAGCACAGAGCCCGATGCGGGGCTCAAACCCACGAACCATGAGATCTGACCTGAGCCAAAGCCGGACGCTTAACCAACTGAGCTACCCAGGCGCCCCCCCAGATGTCACTTGTAAAAAAATTTTTTTTGATGTTTATTTTTGAGAGAGAGAGAGACAGAATTCAAGGGGGACAGGGGCAGAGAGAGGGAGACACAGAACCCAAAGCAGGCTCCAGGCTCTGAGCTGTCAGCACAGAGCCCAACACGGGGCTTGAACTCGTGAACCATGAGATAGTGACCAAACGTCCAAAGTCGGACGTTTAACCAACTGATCCCCCAGGTACCCCCTAAATGTCACTTTTTAATGTACCAAAGTCACCCAGGCTGGGGAAAGGGACAAGAGAAGGATGATTTTTTTTGTGTGTCCCATGTGACAAATCCATGTGGTGCTTGAGAAGAAGCTAAGTGGAGATTACATTGTTAAAATGACTTCCTCTACTTGATGAAAATTTGTGATTTCAAAAAATGCTGCTGCGGGGGTGGCTGGGGGCTCAGTTGGTGGAACATGTGACCCTTGATCTTGGGGTTGTGAGTTTGAGCCCCACATTGGGTATAGATATTACTTAAAAACAAAATCTTTTTGAAAATACTGTTGCAGGGGCATCTGGATGGCTCAGTCAGTTGAGTGTCTGACTTCGGCTCATGGTCTCATGGTTCATGGATTCGAGCCCTGCGCCGGGCTCTGTGCTGACAGCTCAGAGCCTGGAGCCTGCTTTGGGTTCTGTGTCTCCCTCTCTTTTTGCCCCTCCTCTGCACTCGCTCTCTCTCCCTCTCTCTCTCTCTCTCAAAAATAAAAATAAACATTAAAAAAAATTTTAATGCTATTACAGAATCAATCCAACAAAATGTCATCTGATATTTGTTGTTGACTCTTTTTGACAGTGTTGAAATTAAATGAATTGAAAGGGGGGAAAGTGTGAATTTTTACATCGTAACATGTAGAATTACATCGTAACATGTAAAAAACAACTGGGGGCTGTTTGTATATATGCTGTTATATGGCCAATAACTAGGCCAATTGGCCGATATGGCCAATAATTCGACAGTTTAGAGCGTTTCTTCCTCAAAGCTATGAGATGTCTTCCCCTCTGAGAAATGGTGGGGTAAAGGTTGGGGTCCCCAGTATCACGTTTCGGGAGCTATAGATATTGCAAAGTGTGTTCCTATCTGTTCCGCTGCACGGTCCCCCGCACCAGCCCCGGGGCTGGAGGTAACAGCTCCCTCACAGGGAACAAAGCCAAGAGGCTCTGGACAGGCTCTCCGAGGTGGTAGTGGGCTGGGCTAGAATCCGGGCGGCCTGCTCCTGCAGGGGAGTGCAGTGGCCTTGGTGGGGGGTGGGGGTGGGGCAGGAGGAATGAACAGCGCCCGAGGGACTCCCCCAGGCTACTGCATTGCACCAACCTAGCGTGAAAACACCACCAGGATCATGAGCGCTACGAATTCTATCTCTCTTCACAGGTACTTCCTGAGTAGCTACTGTGTGCCAGGCACTGTGCTGGGTGCTTGGATAAAGTTGGAAACAAGGCAGAGGCAGCCCCTGCCCTGGTGGATTGGTTTTCTGGTGGCGAGGAGACAAACAAGTAAATGGATGTTCACAACGATGTGAGGCAGGGATGGACAGGTGCCAGGAGGAAGGAACAGATCAGTGAGAGTGATGGGTGTTATAGGTAGGAGGCCAGGGAGGGCCTCTCAGAGGAGGAAAGTTTGAGCAAAATCCCGGGGGAAGTGAAGGGGTGAGTCACACTAGGACCTGGGGTTGAGTACTTCATGACAAAGCTCAGTCAGTGCAAAGGTCCTGAGGTGGAAGGACTCTGCTGGAGGAACAGCCCGCGCGCACTGGCTTTGTACGGACTCACAAGCAACAACTGGGCACAGCTCTGCCTTCAGTGATGTTATGTTGGTAGTTTGAACTCAGCCACAGAGGGAGGGTAAAAAAAAAAA
>NC_043716.1:9928961-9973042 GCF_006229205.1 Suricata suricatta | reverse complement strand
AGACCTTCCGGCCACCGGCCGCTGCCATTAACACCAGGATCCATGTTCAGATCAGGCCTGGAATCAGTTATCATTTAGACCGACTCCCCGTTTTCAGTCCTGGAGAGGCTCCCTCCTGAGCGATGGGAGAATAGATTGCTACCCTCATTAAAAAGAACAGGAGACTGAGATTCAGAGAGGGCTGAGGCTTGCCTCAAGTCACCAGCGGAGGGGATGACAACTCGGTCCTTCACTCTGGCGAGTTCTATGGGCCCCTGGAGGGAGTTCTTGTTCCCGCCTCCCCTCGCCCACCTCCCTCCTGGGGCGCCTGAAATGCCTCCATTGGGAACAGGCAGTGTCCTTTGCAAGTTCATCCATTAAACTGCCCCCTTCTTGGAAGGGGGCATTCCGTCTGCGGTATCCGTAGGCCACCCTCTCTGGTGGGTGGCATTGGATCAGGAGGGCTTGCTGAAGAAAGCAGGAAAGGGGAAAGTGGCGGGGGAGGGGGGCCCAGCAGACTGCCAGTCGCCTCCCCTCCGAGGAGGGGGCCCTGGGAACAGTTTCCGCAGGCCCCTGGAGCGTGGGTGTGAGCCGTGGTCGGGCCACATGGACTTTCTCCGTTGGGTGCCCCGCCACTCCCAGGGTGACTGAGCCAGCTTGCTCACAGCTGCCTGCCTTACTCAGTGAGGCGGGTCTGTCTGTAAAACATGGGAACTGGGTACAGGGAGTCCTGGACGCAGACACAGTCCCCCCTCAACCCCCTCACCCCTGCGCTTTGTGGCCTTGGGTCACTTTGAAAATGCCAGGCGCTGTCCTGGCTGTCCAAGTCCACAAACGCACCCACCCAGAGAGGTCTGAACATCCCTACTGCACAGATGAGGACATGGAGGTCAGGGCTGTCCAGTCCTGTGTCCCTTCATGGCCTCTGCTGACCTCTCCCGCCCCCTTCTCCTCCATTCTCTGCCCTCTTTGCCTGGCCCACACCTGCTTGTCCCTTAGGTCCCCACTTACATGTCCATCCTTCACTCCCCCGCCAGACGAGAGGCTCCTCCCAGCTCCGCAGTATCTCAGCACCCCTGACCTTGGCACGTATCACAGGGGACCGTGGCTGCTGGGTAAGATGTGGTCTCCCTGGGAGCAGGCCGGGGCTGTATGCTCAAGGCCATGACCCTAGTACCTAGCACAGACAATAAAGAATGCCTGGTCCTGAGGTGGCAGAGCAGGGTGCAAACCCAGGTGTTTCTGATCCCAAAGCGCTTCTTAAAACTCTGGGATTGGATGGGGCGCCTGGGGGGCTCAGCCGGTTAAGCGTCTGACTTCGGCTCAGGTCATGATCTCATGATTTGTGGGTTCGAGCCCCACGTTGGGCTCTGTGCTGACAGCTCAGAGCCTGGAGCCTGCTTCCGATTCTGTGTCTCCCTCTCTCTCTGCCCCTCCACCTGTCTGTGCTCTCTCTCTCTCTCAAAAATAAATGAACAAACTTAAAAAGATTGGAGATTGGAGGGGAGGCAGTGATACAGTAGGGCAGTTACTTGGGAGGGAGACCCGCCCCTTGCTCCTCCAACATCAACTCCGCTTCCTTTGTTTGTTGGTAGAGGGGCGTGGATGGGCAGGGCGCCTAGTGACTCAACTCCCTCAGCTTCCATCCCCTCTCCCTTAAAGCCCAGGTTTCCTTTGGGCAGACGGCGCTCTGCTGCTCACGGTCTGAGGGGTCTGAGGCCTTTCCTGGGGCTGGAGTCCCCTCCCCCTTCCAGAGATGGACAGGGGACAATGGTCTGGCCAAGCAGCACGCAGGCACGCCTCAGAGATATGGCCGATTCAGTTCCAGATTGCTGCAGTAAAGCAAAGATCACAACAAAATGAGCCAGATGAAGTTTTGGGGTTCCTGGTGCACATAAAAATTATGTTTACACTACACTGTAGTCTATCATGTGTGCAATAGCGTTATGTCCAAAAACTGTACATACCTTCATAAAAAATACTTTGGTGCTGGAGAATGCTAACCATCACCTGAGGAGTCATCGTCTTGGTTTTGCTAGTGGAGGTCTTGCCTCGATGTTGATGGCTGCTGACGGATCAGGGTGATTGTCGCTGGAGGTTGGGGTGGCCGTGGCAATTTCACTAAAAAAATTTTTTTAAACATTTATTTATTTTTGAGAGAGAGAGAGAGAGAGAGAGATTTCAAGGGGAGGACAGAGAGAGAGGGGAGACACAGGATCTGAAGCAGGTTCCAGGCTCTGAGCTGTCAGCACAGAGCCCGACATGGGGCTCGAACTCACAAACCCCATGAGATCATGACCCGAGCCACACAGATGCCCCAAAGGCTGTGGAAATTTCTTAAAAGAAGTGTGCTGTATCAGGTGACTCTACCCTTCATGAATGATTCCTCTGTAGCATGAGATGCTGTTTGGTAGCAATACATTCACAAAACCTCTTCCAAAATTGGAGTCAATCCTCTCAAACCCTGCTACCACCTTGTCAACTGAGCTCATGGAATATTCTAAATCCTTTGTTGTCATTAAAACAATCTTCACCAGGAGCAGATCCCATTTCAAGAAACCACATTCTTTGCAGGGGCGCCTGGGTGGCTCAGTCGGTTAAGCGTCTGGCTTCGGCTCAGGTCATGATCTCGCGGTTCACCCATGGGGCTCTGTGCTGACAGCTCAGAGCCTGGAGCCTGCTTCAGATTCTGTGTCTCCCTCTCTCTCTGCCCTCCACAGCTCACACTTTCTCTCTCTCCCTCTCTCAAAAAATTAACATTAAAAGAAGAAAAAAAGAAACCATGTTTTTTGTTCATCTATAGCATGCAATTCTGCATCCGTTCATGTTTACCCAGAGATTGAAGCCATTCGATCATGTGATCAGGCTCCGCTTCTGATTCTGGTTCTCTTGCTCTTTCTACCACATCTGCAGTGAACCTCCTTTGGTCTTAAACCTTCAATTTGTAAAACAAAACAAAACAAGGCACTACCTGCAAGCCACAATAGAGAGAGGGATGTGTGTACTCTCCCTGGGCTGAGCTTGCCCAATGAGAGGCCACTTTGAACCTTTGCTGCCACAATGGGGCGGGGGGGGGGGGGGGCGCCCAGAGGTTGTTTAAGGGAGTCTGATGTTAGATGTTCCCAAAGCGATGACAGTTCAGGTTCTGCAGCTCAGGAAGGCTTTCAGGGCTCAGGTCAGAGGCCATGTGATAACACGACCAAAGCATCCACTGCTGAGCTCATCACCTAACCCCCCACCTGTTCTGGTCCGGGAGCCCATCTTGGTGACATCGCCGCCATCTTCCCAGAAACTCTGACATCTCCTGCACTTCTCTCCCCACAGCTTTTTCAGGGATTCTTGCTCTGTTCCTGCTGCCACTGTCTGGTCCAGACCCCCATCAGCGCTGTCAACCTTGACTGTCACAATGGCCTCCTCCTGGCCTCCAGTCTCTTTCTCAAGTACACCCTTCGTGCTGTTTGCAGAAATTATTTTTCTGAACCAGGAATTGTGACTCCAAATGCCCACAATGGTCAGACAGGAGACACGAGCCAAGAGAGTTGAATATGTGTATCCGACACATGTGCGAGTCTTTTTCCCCACAAAGATCTGTTTGTGTTACTGAAACCCAAGTTCAGTTGCTTGTCACTTGAAAGCCAATCCTCAAGAGATGGGGGAGGGAAAGGTTGCTTTATTCAGGAGGCCAGCAACCTGGGAAGATGGTGGACCCATGTCCAAAGACCATCTCCAAAGTCTCGGAGCGGGCCGTGGGGGGAAGTGCAGGAAAGCGGTGGGGATTGATAGTGCAGGGGGAGCCATGGTCCATTCTCAATAGGACCTCGAGCAGACTTTCTGGTGTTAGGAAAGCTATTTTTCTTCTTTCTTTTCTCTTTTCTTTTCTTTTCTTTTTTCTTTCTTCCTTCTTTCCTTCCTTTTCTTCTTTCTTCCTTTTTTTCTTTCTCTCTTCTTCCTTCCTTTTTTTTTAAAATTTATTTTGAGAGAGAAAGGAAGAGAGAAAACCCCAAGAAGGCTCCCTGCTGTCAGTGCAGAGCCCGATGTGGTGCTCAATCCCATGAACCAAGAGATCATGACCTGGCAGAAATGAAGAATCAGATGCTCAACCAACTGAGCCACACAGGCGCCCTAAGGCTATTTTCTAGCTGTGGTCAAGCTTGATCTTCTAGGGACGTCTGGGTCCTTGTGTCCCCAGGGTCAGCACTCTGTTGAAATCTCAAAAGAAGCTATAATTGGTCAAACCCAGGCTAAAGTCACAGGTGGGAGAATCTGAATTATGTAGCCTCAAGGCTGCGTGGAACAGTACACTTGTTCTCGTTTTTGTTTTCGAGACACATGTCCTCTCAGCCTCATTTGTTTTCCTGCTTTTAATACATGTAGAAAATATGGGGCGCCTGGGTGGCTCAGTCGGTTAAGCCTCCGGCTTCAGCTCAGGTCAGATCTCACGTTCATGGGTTCGAGCCCCCCGTCAGGCTCTGTGCTGACAGCTAGCTCAGAGCCTGGAGCCTGCTTCTGGTTCTGTGTCTCCTTCTCTCTATGACCCTCCCCCTCTCATGCTCTGTCTCTCTCTGTATTAAAAATAAATAAAACATTTAAAAAAATTTAAAAAAAAAGAAAATAGTAGTGCAAGTAAAATCATAAATAGCATCTTTAATGTTTATTTTTGAGAGAAAGAGAAAGAGCACAAGTGGGGAAGGGGCTGAGAGAGAGACAGAATCTGAAGCAGGCTCCAGGCTCTGAGCTGTCAGCACAGAGCCCAATGTAGGGCTCGAACCCACAAACTGAGATCATGACCTCAGCCGAAGTCGGACGCTTAACTAACTGAGCCACCCAGGCGCTCCTCCCCATTTTTAACATAGGCAAATAATTCCAGGCTTTAAAAAAGGTCTGTGTGAGTCATTGCCATACTGCTGGCAAGTTAAAATGCTATAATCTCCAAGGACAGAATTTTGACATTAATTATTAAAATTATAAGTGCCATATTCTGTAACTTGGCGCTAGTCCTTCTGGATATTCATCCAGCATGTATACTTGCAACATGCAAAATGATGTGTTCAAGATAATTTATTTCAGGACTGTTTGCCACAGCAAAAAATCTGAGTGGATCTAAATGTCCACCTATAGGGTGCTAAAGAGATTACTATGTAAAGGAATACTATATAACTGTAAAAAAATGAGATGGTTTCTTACATAGGACATCAACAGCACAAGGGACAAGAGACAAAAATAGGTAAATTGGAATTCATCACAATTAAAAACGTCAAAATTTAAAAACCTTTGTGCTTTAAATTTTTTTTAACATTTATTTATTTTTGAGAGTCAGAGAAAGACAGTGCGAGCAAGGGGAGGGCTGAGAGAAGGAGACACAGAATCCTAAGCACGTTCCAGGCTCTGAACTGTCAGCACAGAGCCTGACACAGGGCTCGAACTTGGGAGCTGTGAGATCATGATGTGAGCCAAAGTCGGACACTTAACAGACTGAGCCACCCAGGCGCCCCAAGACCTTTGTGCCTTAAATGATACCATCAAGAAACTGAAAAGGCAACCTGCAGAATGGGAATATTTATAAATTATATATCTGATAGGGGACTTATATCCAAAATATATAGAGAACTCTTATAATTCAATGATAAAAAGGGAAACAACACAATTAAAAACCAAAGGACTTGAATAGACATCCTCCCCCCTCCCCCAAAGACAAATGGCCAACAAGCACAGGAAAAGATGCTCAACATCATTAGTCATTAGGAAGTGCAAATCGAAACCGCAGTGACATTCCACCTCACACCCACTAGGATGGCTCTAAAAGAAAGAAAGGGAAAGGACAAGGGTCGGTGAGGCTGTGGAGACATTAGAACCCTCAAATGTTGCCGGTCAGATTATAACATGAACGCAGCCACTGGGGAAAAGTTTGGCAGTTCCCCAAAAAAGTAAACGCGAAAGTTTGCCGTATAACCGAGCAAGCTCAGTGTAGAGAAATACCCAAGAGAAATGAAAACATGTCCACACAAAAACGGCATCATCGTTACAAGAGCCCGGAAGTGGGAACAACCCAAATGTACATCAACTAACGAACAAGATGTAGTCTATCCATACGATGTACTATGTTTGGTCGTAAAAAGGAATGAAGTTCTGATACATGCTATGGAATGAACCTTCAAAAAATTATGCTACATGAAATAAATCAGGCACAAAAGATTACATATGAAGATTCCGCTTATAAGGAATGTGCAGAATCGGCAAATCCGGAGAGACAGAAAGCAGAGGCGTGGTTGGCAGGAGCGGGGAGGGGAAACGAGCAGTGACTCCTAATGGAGCTCTCTGTGGGCTGAGAACAATATTCCAACATTTGGCTGTGGTTGCACAACTCTTATGAACATGATACTAAAAATGACTAAATTGTAGATTTTTAATTTTTTTCAAGTTTATGTATTTATTTTGAAAGAGACAGAGCACAGGCAGGGGAGGGATACAGAGAGAGGGAGAGAGAGAATCCCAAGCAGGCTCCATGCTGTCAACGCAGAGCCTGACCTGGGACTCAAAATCACCAAACTGTGAGATTATGGCCTGAGCCAAAATCAGGAGTCAGATAATTAACTGAATTAGCCGCCGAGGGGCCCCTATTCACTTTTCAGCTTTATAGCATGTGAATTTTCTCTCAAAAAAGCTATTATTAAGAAAAAAGAATGAGGGACCACTCTAGTCATTGATACTTAATGATCTTTAGGAAAAGCGTATATAATGTGCTAGTTTGTATATATTAAAGAGGAATTGGACAAAAATGTGTATTTGTATTGCATCTGTATTGTAAGAGACAATAAAACTGACCACCTAGGGTTAGTACCAAGATTTTTCACTTAAACCTTCTTGTAATGAGTTTTGAGCCATGTGAGACATTTAAAAATTCTTTTTTAATCTTTATGTATTTTTGAGAGAGAGAGAGACAGAGCATGAGCAGAGGAGGGAGGGGCAGAGAGGGAGACACAGAGGAAGAAGCAAGCTCCAGGCTCCAAGCTGTCAGTGCAGAGACCAACACAGGGCTTGAACTCATAACTTGTGAGATCATGGCCTGAGCCAAAGTCAGATGCTTAACTGACTGAGCCACCCAGGTGCCCCTAGACATTTTTTTTAATGTTTTTTTTTATTTTTTATTTTTTGAGAGACAGAGAGACAGCGTGAGCAGGGGAAAGTCAGAGAAAGAGGGAGACACAGAATCCGAAGCAGGCTCCAGGCTCCAAGCTGTCAGCACAGAGCCCGATGCGGGGCTCGAACCCACGATCTGAGATCATGACCTGAGCTGAAGCCAGATGGCCAACCAACCGAGCCACCCAGGCACCCCAGACATTTGTTTTACTAAAGAAATGGTCAGTTGTGTCAGCAGCAGCAGAGCTCAGTGAGGCAAAGATTGAATAACATCCAATGATTTGCCTACAGTTAAATGATTGATGACTTTTCAGTGGGGTCAGTCGGGGCCTTGTGGGGATAGAGGCAAAGAAGGCAGCTCATGGTAGATTGGAAAGTAGATGAAGAGGGGCGCCTGGGTGGCTCAGTCGGTTAAGCATCCAACTTCAGCTTAGGTCAGGATCTCACAGTTCATGGGTTTGAGCCCCACATCAGGTTCTGTGCTGATAGCTTGGAGCCTGGAGCCTGCTTCAGATTCTGTGTCTCTCCCTCTTTCAGTTCCTTCCCCCGCTCATGCTGTGTTTCTCTCTCAAAAATAAACAGTAAAAAAAAAAAGTAGATGAGGGGCGCCTGGGTGGCTCACTCAGTTAAGTGCCTGGCAGCAGCTCAGGTCATGATCTCACAGTTCGTGGGTTCGGGCTCTGCGTCGGGTTCTGTGCTGACAGCTCAGAGCCTGGAGCCTGCCTCAGAATCTTTATCTCCTTCTTTCTCTGACCCTCCCCTGCTCGAGCTGTCTCTGTCTCTCAAAAATAAACAAAAAACATTAAAAAACATTAAAAAAAAAGTAGATGAAAATCAGTTGTCAGAGAACGTTGAATAGCCTGGTACTACCATACACTCAGCCTAGCTGAAGTACTTGTAGAGAAGTAACTAAAGTATATATACGATTCTTCTATATTATTCTTCCTGCATCAGCCAGGACCATCACCCAGCTCCCCACCCAGGCCCCGGAAACAACGTGTTTGTGTCCTGCTGTCCTATGCCCGCTGCTTATACCGAGCATCACTGCAGCCCTTACATAGCACGGATTCGAGTTAGGGAAGATTGTCCACTGTATCCCCTAAAGAAAGTATTTTCAGACCTCAGTGACGGAAAATGTTCACTTCCCTCAAGTATGGTTTATATCTTAACACCCAGTGCCACAGATAATATGGCTATTTGCTCTGCTGTGAGAAAAATCAGAGACAAATTCATGGTTGAACCTTAACTGAGAAGACTCCTATGATCTTTACATGTCTAAATACTAGATAGCTATTTTTCCAGGGGCTGACCTAATACAAGTATATTTTCCCTTGACTTTTTAGAAACGCAGTATCTACTTTTCCATTTTAATGTATGATCCCAATAAACCTCTTAAAATTCAGAGCTAAAAAAAATGTATGGGAAAGTTACCAAGGGGCAGGGGTGGGGGGACATCACCATTAGAAAGAAGGGGCTCCTGGGGAGCTGATCATTTTTTATCTGAATTCAATACAACTAGTGTGTTAAGTTTGTGAAAACTGATTGAACTATATACACTTATGTCTGACTTTCTGCATGTAAAAAGTAAAAGAACAAACCAACCTACAACAGTGTGCAATAGAAACAAAACATAAATTTTTTAAAGATTTTATCTTTTTAGTCTCTACACCACCCCACGTGGGGCTTAACTCACAACTCTGAAATCAAGAGTTGCACGCTCCACCAGCTGGGCCAGCCATGCGCCCCAACAAAACATTTTTAGGTAGTGTTCGGGCTTGCCAAGATTCGTCTCTGGTCTGGATCCACTTTTCAGCCACTAGTTTGTGATGTACGGAAGAGATCCTCTCTATCCGGCGCTCTGAGTCTAACCATTGGGTTCCACCCGCCGGTCATCATTCAGGGCCGAGCCTGCGATCCTCCACTTCTCGCCTCCATGCCGTTGTCCGAGCCCTTCCTTCTCCGCTCACTCGGTGCAAACAGCCATCTTTGGAGTCCCAACTCGAAAGCCCTCGTCCTTACAGCACTACTTCGAGCTCCCTGCTCAAAATCTTTCCTCCTCACGCTCTTCGTACTTGTCCCCGTGTCACCGCTGCCCTCTCAGCACTGAGCTTCCGAGGGATGGTGCTCGAAGAGTATCTGCTATACGAATGAACCAACTACCGGCTCCGGAGTGGGGCGGGGCAGCTGGATTCCAGGCCTGCCTCCTCCCTCTCTGGGCTCGGCTGACCCGCGGGCTCCGCGCAGCTTAGGGAAGCGCCCCGCTCGCTCTCCCCACAGCTCCGCCGCAGCCCAAAGAGCGGACACCACCGCAGAACCACCGAGTGGAGGAAACACGCGGGAGTCCAGAAAACATCGAGCAGACGCCTGGGAACGCCGGAAGCTAGGCGGACAACCAGGCACCGGAAGTCAGTGGCGGCTTCAGACAGGACGCTCTAGAATTCCGGAGGCCCGGGGTCTCTGTGGTTGGGTGCGTCGGCTCACCCTCTGCTTTGGGTGGCGCCTTACGAAGAACCGAGCTCCCAGGAGCCGTCGGGAAAATGAGAGGGTGGTGTCTAATTCCTCGAACGGTGGGGACTGATGGGGGAAAGGGGCCTAAGGAGGGAGATTTCATGAGCCGACCGAGAAGGCAACAGATCCACGCACTTCAGCCCTTCCAACTCCTGGGACCAGAGGTGACTAGCGAGCAAAGCTCAGGATGGCAGTGCGCGCGCGCACGGGGACGTTGCCTTCCATTCACGGGGCGCAAGGGGCTGCTACTGCGCATGCGTCAGAAGACGGCGCCGGGCCGAGACTGTCCCTGCGAAGCGCCGAGCGCCCTTTGGGCGGCTCCCTCCGGCAAGCTGGACAGCGGCGCGCGCGCGCGGGCAGAGGCGTGGCTTCCTCTGCAGGTGGGCTCGGATTGGACGCAGCAAGTAGACGGGGTGGGAACCTCCGCAGAGGTCGCTCAGCGATTGGTCAGAGGCTGGAGGGAGCGTGGTCTTGGGAGGCGGGGCGGGGGGGACCTGCGGGGCAGAGCACGACACGGAGGTGGTGGCGGCGGCCTTGAACAAGCGAGCGAGCGAGTGTTTTAGTACCCCTACTCGGGGGACGGGAGACCGGGGAAGCGGGGAGCACCGGCGACTTCCGAAGGCTCCGAGGAGGTGTCGGAGTGGAGCGCCTTTCGGTGAGTGTTGACCGAGAAAAGCGAAGTGCCCCGCCCCTCCCTTTCTTCCTGGACCGCGCCTGGCGGCGCCTCCCCCACCTCCCACCCTGTGTTCCACCCCGGACCTGAGCTCTGGGTTCCAAGTCCGGGTGCGGGACTACTACTGCGTGCCTGCCGCTCTCTTTCGCTCCCTGCCTGGCCCCCGTCGGCTTAGGGAGCTTGGAAACTCCCTGGTACTGCTCCTCAGCCTCAGAGAGGGGAAACTGAGGCCTGGGAGAGCGGCGGGCCCCTCCTCACCATCGTCTCCGCACAGAAGCCATGGCCGAACCCCTGAAGGAGGAAGAAGGCGAGGACGGCTCTGGGGAACCACCAGGGCCGGTGAAGGCGGAACCCACCAACCCCAATGCCTGTGTAGCGGCCAAGAACCTGGCCCTGCTTAAAGCACGCTCCTTCGATGTGACCTTCGACGTTGGGGACGAGTACGAGATCATCGAGACCATAGGCAACGGGGCCTATGGGGTGGTGTCCTCAGCGCGCCGCCGTCTCACCGGTGAGCTTCCCTATCGTGCACCACTTACAGATCTGGAAGCCAGTTCGCAGAGAATGAGAAGCTGCTCCGTCCAAGCAGCCCGGAAGGAAAGCTAGGACCTAAATTCTGGTTAAAGGCAACAAATACCGCTGAGGTGGCTTCTGGGGTGCCAGGCTCTGTGTGGGCATAGTGCCCGGGAGCTGCCACTGGCGGTTTTCTCTGTTTCTTTAGGAAAAAAACGACAATCCCAGTTAGACCAGAATGGAGATCCCATCTTTGGTTCGAAAAGAGAACTGCGTTCCAGAGCCAGAGACTGGTGCAAAGAATTGGTGGTGGGATGAGGGAAGTCTGAGATGGAGAGAGACAGTGAAGAGGGGTAGAATGGGCACAGGCATTTAGAGTCAAGACTGTACCACTAACTAGCTGCACAACTAGCAAGTTACTGAGCCAGGGTTTCATCGTGTCCGACATTGAACTTCTGTCTCAGCGTAGATGTGAAGGGAACATCTGATACCATAGGCAAAATGCCTAGGACAAGGCTTGGCACATACTAGGTTCTTGCTATGTGATGGTTGTTACTCAGTATACGGTAACTCAGTTCTAGGAGGGAGATGTTGGAGGGGCCCAGGGGGCCCGCTGGGTTGAGTGTCCGCTCAGATCATGATGCCCCCATGTTGTGAGTTGGAACCCCACACAGGGAGGTGTGCTAAACGCTCAGAGCCTGCTTAGATCCTCTGTCCCCCCGCCCCACATTTGCATACTGTCTCTCTCAAAAATAAATAAAACGTTAAAAAAAAAATAGAAGGGAGATGCTGAAAGCGGCCTATGCCAATCTGCAGCCACTCTAAGGTACTTTGTGGTATCTTCCTTTTCCCTGCTCCCCAGGCCAGCAGGTGGCCATCAAGAAGATCCCTAATGCTTTTGACGTGGTTACCAATGCCAAGCGGACCCTCAGGGAGCTGAAGATCCTCAAACACTTCAAGCATGACAACATCATCGCCATCAAGGACATCTTGAGGCCCACTGTGCCCTACGGGGAATTCAAATCTGTGTAAGGAGCAGGGATGGGAGAGAAGGGCAGAGGCGGGCCCTTTCCTGAAGGCTGGGGCCATGTTGCTGAAGTTTCCGAAGGGAAGCTGAAGGCAGGCTGGGAAAACTCCCACGATTCCAGGACCAGTGTCCCCTAGGGCTTTGCTGGGACAACTGATTGCTCGTGAAGAGTACAGACCGTACAGTTTCTGGAAATCTCGGTCTGTGGGATGGCAAACGTGGGGCCTTCATGGGGTAGCTGCCCCCTTCTGTTCTCATCCCAGGAAACGCTGCTCAGACATAGAACACTCTCAGCAAAAACTGGGCAGGCCTACTCGGTTTTCACGTAGTCTTTCAAGCAGCCATACCGAACAGTGGAGACGGCCCCCAAACAACCTGTTGGCCAGCCCTGGATTAGTCCAACCCTTTCTTTTTGATGGGGAAACTAGAGCTAGAGAGAGAAGTGATTTAACTTCACTTGAAGTTATGGAAAAGTCGGAGAAAATCTAGACCCTTCATACCGTGCCATTGCCACACACACCCTCCCCTGCCCACCCCGCAGAGTGTAGGGATGAGGCTGTTACCCGTCGCGGCAGGGGCATGTCATGAGGCTCGGGCTGCCGTGGGGTCCAGGCAGCCATGCCTCGCTTTCTTGCGCCTTCTAGCTATGTGGTCCTGGACCTGATGGAGAGCGACCTGCACCAGATCATCCATTCCTCGCAGCCCCTCACTCTGGAGCATGTGCGCTACTTCCTGTACCAGCTGCTTCGGGGCCTCAAGTACATGCACTCGGCTCAGGTCATCCACCGCGACCTGAAGCCCTCCAACCTGTTGGTGAATGAGAATTGCGAGCTCAAGATTGGTGACTTTGGCATGGCCCGTGGCCTGTGCACCTCGCCGGCCGAGCACCAGTACTTCATGACTGAGTACGTGGCCACGCGCTGGTACCGCGCTCCTGAGCTCATGCTCTCGCTGCATGAGTACACGCAGGCTATCGACCTGTGGTCTGTGGGCTGCATCTTTGGTGAGATGCTGGCCCGGCGCCAGCTCTTCCCAGGCAAAAATTATGTGCACCAGCTGCAGCTGATCATGATGGTGCTGGGCACCCCGTCACCCGCTGTGATTCAGGCTGTTGGGGCAGAGAGGGTGCGGGCCTATATCCAGAGCCTGCCACCACGTCAGCCTGTGCCCTGGGAGACCGTGTACCCGGGCGCTGACCGCCAGGCCCTCTCGCTGCTGGGGCGCATGCTGCGTTTCGAGCCCAGCGCCCGCATCTCCGCAGCTGCTGCCCTTCGCCACCCCTTCCTGGCCAAGTACCATGATCCTGACGATGAGCCTGACTGTGCCCCGCCGTTTGATTTTGCCTTTGACCGTGAAGCCCTCACTCGGGAGCGCATTAAAGAGGCCATCGTGGCTGAGATTGAGGACTTCCATGCGCGGCGGGAGGGCATCCGCCAGCAGATCCGCTTCCAGCCTTCCCTGCAGCCTGTGGCCAGTGAGCCTGGCTGCCCTGATGTCGAGATGCCCAGTCCCTGGGCTCCCAGTGGGGACTGTGCCATGGAGTCCCCTCCTCCAGCTCCACTGCCGTGTCCTGGCCCTGCACCTGACACCATTGATCTGACCCTGCAGCCACCCCTGCCACCCAGTGAACCAACCCCTCCGAAGAAGGAAGGCGCCATCTCAGACAACACCAAGGCCGCCCTCAAAGCTGCCCTGCTCAAGTCCTTGCGGAGCCGACTCCGAGGTACATTGCCAAGGCCACGGCTGGCCAGGGAGTGGGGCTGCAGAGAGGGTATCCTCAGCTTGGACAGGTTCTGACCCTCCCCCTGTCAACTTCTCAGATGGTCCCAGCGCCCCTCTGGAAGCTCCTGAGCCTCGGAAGCCGGTGACGGCCCAGGAGCGCCAGCGGGAGCGGGAGGAGAAGCGGCGGAGGCGGCAAGAGCGAGCCAAGGAGCGGGAGAAGCGGCGGCAGGAACGGGAGCGCAAGGAGCGGGTGGCCGGGACCTCTGGGGGTCCCTCCACTGATCCCCTGGCTGGTCTGGTGCTCAGTGACAATGATCGCAGCCTGTTGGAGCGCTGGACTCGCATGGCCCAGCCCCCGGCCCCCACACCCGCCCCGGCCCACGCCCCAGTCCCAACCCCCACCCCAGCCCAGCCCCCCAGTCCTCCTGCCGGCCCCCCACCGCAACCTGCAGACTCCACCCCTGGCCCCCCTCCGCAGCCTGCCTGCCCACCCCCTGGCCCTACTCCCCTCCCTGCCAGCCCTCCTGGGCCCGCCCCTGGCCCTGCTCCCCTCCAGAATGCCACCTCTAGCCTCCTGGCCCCCCAGTCACTTGGGCCACCCGCTGGGCTGCCCGGCCCCGGCTCTGTAGGTGTCCTGCCTTACTTCCCATCTGGCCCACCTCCTCCAGACCCTGGAGGGGCCCCTCAGCCGTCCACCTCAGAGTCACCCGATGTTAACCTGGTGACCCAGCAGTTGTCTAAGTCACAGGTGAGAGGCGAGGCCCAGGCTGTGGGCACTCCTGGATCTGGGCCCAGGGAAAATGGGCTTGGGGAGTCCTTGCTGTTGGGTGGGGATGGGGGGGCGGGTAGGAGAGGCTTTGGTGTATCTTTATTCCATGAGGACTGAGGGCAGGTGGGGCTTCTCTCTGAACTTGTCTTCTTGCTCTTGGAGCATAATGCCAGTGAGCAGGCTGGTGGGAGACAAGATGCTTCCTGGGAAGGGGGCTTGGACCAGGATGGTCCCTAATCAGCACTCAGTGATCATCAAGGGTGGTGCTGTCACCCACAGGCGTCCAGGCGGCATCGTTGGCAGCATCAGGACAGACTTCTGTAGATGTCTGTCCGCCCTTGGTTGTGCGTGTGTGGTAACGTGCTGTCATCCGTTGCAGGTGGAGGACACCTTGCCCCCAGTCTTCTCGGGCACTCCGAAGGGCAGTGGGGCCGGCTATGGTGTTGGCTTTGACCTGGAGGAATTCCTAAACCAGTCTTTTGACATGGGCGTGGCTGACGGGCCACAGGATGGGTAAGATGGCAGGACCAACCTTCTGGAATGGAGCTGTGGGTAGGGTTTCCTCTTGTAGGAGGAGCTTGCCTGTGGGATGGGCAGGGAGCCAGCCTCTGCTAACAGTGCCTCTCCCCTCCGCTCTCCCTGCTTCCCTTACCCCTGCAGCCAGGCCGACTCGGCCTCACTCTCAGCCTCTCTGCTGGCTGACTGGCTGGAGGGCCATGGCATGAACCCTGCCGACATCGAGTCCCTGCAGCGTGAGATCCAGATGGACTCCCCGATGCTGCTGGCTGACCTGCCTGACCTCCAGGAGCCCTGAGGCCCACCGCCTGTGCCTTGCTGCGGGGGCGGGCCCAGCCGCGGAAGCTCGGCTAGACTGTTCTGCAGGTTCATCTCAGACACACTGCAGCCTTAAGCAGCCACCTGAGCCACCACCAAGCGATGGGAGGATCAGGAAACCTCTACTCCTTGAGCGATCCTTTTCAGTATTATATTTTTATTATTATTATTATATTAATATTATTACACGATCTTTTTGCCATCAAAATGAGGCCTGTGAAATACAAGGTTCCCTTTGGTGCCTAACTCTAGGTGTCTTTCTGGAGTTTGGGGGCAGGATGTTGTAAGTAGGGGAGCAAGGAGGAGCCAGGTTTCCCCTGCGTTTGGGGGCTAAGCAAACGCACTTAGCTAAGCACGCACAACAGCCAAAGCCGGTTCATTCAGATCCTGAGGTTTATTGAGATCTTCACTCCCCACCTGCTTCCAGCCCCACAGAGGTGGTCCTCTGCCCCGTCACGTGGTCAGACCTCAACCCTGTGGGGGGGGAACTTGTATCTATGCCTACCTTGTTTGTAGCTGTTTTAGAGTGGCGTGCAGTAGCCATGGTGAAATACGGTCTGGGCACTGAGCTCTGGGGGTTGGGGTTAGGCAGGTGGGGGAAGGTATGACCACAAGATGGGGCTGGGGGCCCGTGGTGCTCACCATTGGGGAATGAGTTGGTGGGAGGGAGGCAAAGGATGGGAGACACTCAGAACAGTGCGGCTGCGGTGGCCACACAAGGGTGGTCTGTCATACACTGTGGGTGTTGGTCAGACCACACCAGCTTAGTCTAGCACGCTAGGGTGGCTCTGGATGGAAGAGTCCACGGTAAGGAAGCTGGCTGAGGCGGAGGGCAGTTCAGCCTTTGGGGCAGGGCAGAGGCAAGGAAGAGTCTCGTGGAGCCCAGTCTGGGCCAGACGGCTGGGCCTTTCAGGGGAGGCCTGGGTGAGCTGCTGGCAGCGTGGCCTTTGGTGAAGGGAACAGAGGCCTGGCCTTGAGGTGGGCACCCTGGGGGTGATGGGATCTGCTGGGGCTGGAGCCACGAGGTCCCCTGCGGGAAGCAGGTGCTAAGAGAGCAGCTGGCGGGGGTGGGGCCAGGATGCAGAGGGAGCACTCATGGAGACCCGGAGCGGCCAGGAGGGGGAACTCTGGGCCTGACGGGGGCCGGCCCCTCAGGTCCGGCGGATTTTCATCTCGGTGCGCTTGAGGGAGTAGTAGAAGCCCTTCCACTGGGCCCAGTTGATGCCGTTAGCGTAGGAGAGGTGCGAGCCGCCCAGGTAGAAGCCATTGAGGTTGGCGAAATGGCAGCTGCGGAACCAGAAGGCCCCCGAGGAGAGGGCGGCGCAGTTCTGCACGAAGAGGTCCTGGTCCCGGTCGAAGGTGGAGAATTTCTGGCCGCTGTGGTAGGACAGGGAGTCGCCTGGCGGGGGGGTGGGGAGGAGAAGGGGGGACGCTGAGGCGGGGTGCTGGGCCCTGTGCTGGCAGGGAGGGGGATGACGGTGACGGGTGACAGTGACGCCGTTCGAGGCATCACGTGGCAGCCTGGCAGGACGGGGCACCCTCCCCAAGTCGGCTGCTGGGTAGCTGGGCTTCTGCAGTGAAGAGAAACAGCTGCTCCTTGCAGCGCTGCCTGGAGCGAGTGGACGCAGCCTCTCCCAGGGCCGAGGCCCAGGCTGGGTGGGAGCCAGCGGGGGATGGGGGGCTGAGGAGACTGGGGGCCGTCTGGGCCCTGCCAGCCCTGCCTTCCCCCCTCCCACAGCCCCTTGTTATGGCGGCAGCAGGGGGTACCTGCCCCGCCGTCCTCGAAGCCCGCCACATAGAGGGTGTAGCCGTCCTCCTCAGCACTGACTGCGTTGGGAGAGATGGAGAATTCGGCGTACTTGGCCGAGGCTGTGTTGTTCTCAAAGTCCTCCAGGTCCACTCGAAGCTCGTACTTCTGCTTCAGCGTCAGGAGGTGCAGGTTCTGCAGCCCTGGGCGGGGAGGGGCAGTTGCTCAGCAGAGCTCTGGCCCAGGGTGGCCGCAGCCCACGGGACGCCCCTGGCCCTGCCTTACCCAGCCAGTACTCCCCGTCGGCACGGCCGAAGCCCAGCTTGTAGTCATTCCAGCCCCGGAAAAAACTTACGGAGCCGTTGAATCTCTTCTGGAAAACCTGGAACACAGAGGACAGGCCTGGGTGAGCAAGAGCCTAGGGGGTGCGGGCCTCACACAGGCACAGACCCTGTGATGCCGAGGGGCTTTGTTAGAGGACCAACCTGGGGCCTCAAGGCCCACGCTGGCACCAGGCCCCTCGGTGAGCAGCTCCCGAGTGCCAGGGAAGGGTTGGGGTGCAGGGGGTCGTTCTAGGGTTCAGGCAGCTGGCAGTGAGTTCGGGTGGGCTGTGTGTGACTTTGGACAAACGACTTCACCTCTCTGGGCTTCAGTTCCTCTGTAGAAGGTACCTTTCTGCCAGGATTATTGTGAGGATATAGGCACTAACCTGCCTTAAGCACCTAGAATTTGGTGTCGACAGCAGCTCACAGGCTATGCTGGGGACACTGCAATCCCCATTAGGGATGACCAGACTGAAGCCCCTGGAGGCGAAGCCTGGTCACACAGCCGGGGCAAGAGCCAGGCACCCCCCCCCCCCCCAGCTCGGACCTCCCACTCACCGTCCACTTGCCGCCTGTGGTGGTCATGTCACAGAAGACGGGCACGGGCACGCTGGGGCCTGAGGGGTAGATGAGGTACACGCCGTCCTCCTGGTAGCCCTGGGCGTAGATGTCATCGCAGTCCAGGGGCTGCTGAAGGCAAAACTTCTCCAGAGCTGGGGGCAGGGGTGGGGAGGGTGAGGAGAAGGGGACCGAGCCATACCCGGCGCCCCGCAGTTGCCCCCATTCCTAGGGCCACAGCCAATCACGGCATTTCCTCCGGGCAGGGGGATGGGGGGATGCCCAAAGATCATCTCCACCTGCCACATGCCTTAGAGGAGGAGATGGCTTCCTGGCTCCCAGAAATGATGGCTCAGAGAAATCTCTCCTCGCCTAGCCTGCTGGCCAGGCTGCTTACCGTCTCCCCGGATCCCAGAGGCCTGGGGGGCGCAGGGGGGCGTGGAGAGAAGCAGCAGTAGCGGCAGGGCCAGGAGGGCCTGGGACAGGACAACAGGTCACCTCACCACAGCCCCTCCACCCCCCCCCCCCAAACCAGCCCTGGATGCCTTGCGTTCTCTGCACTTGTGCCTCAGGCAGACCGCCCCCTGCCAGGAGTCCCTTGCCTTCCCCCTCTGGTCCCTCTTCCCACCAGAGAGACCCCACTCTCGGCCTCACCACCTGAGTCTCAACAGGATCACGAGAGTATCCTGTGCCTCTGTAGCCCCCTCTCTGGTAAGGGCCCTCTTCCCTGCAGTGGGCTCAGGGCCCTGAGCCGTTAGGCCCCCCGCCCCAGGCCCAGTACCTTCATGCTGCCAGTTCAGCTCAGAGCGGCCGCTTGTCTGCTGCCCCAGACTGCGCCCCAGACTGCACCCGCCCAGAGTTATGTGCTGGGCCCTGGCCAGCCGCCCTGGCCCCGCCCCCCGTAGCTGCGGGAGCCCCCCTCTCCCCTCCCCGGCACTGAACCAGCATCTGCTTTCATGGTCAGGGGGGCCGGGGGCTGTGGGGCCCAGGCCAGGGGACCACCTGCGTCTCATTAGGCTGTCGGGTAGAGCTCAGGGGAGTGAACTCGATGCTGAGTCACACCGCTCCCTGGAGCCCCTCTACCACTCGCCCCTGGACCTGGTACCCCCTGGCACCCCCTGTCCATCCCCTGTTTCCTAATGCACCACCACCACCCCCGCCCCCAGAGGGCTGTTTATTTTCCTCCCTGGCCTGTGTTTCATCAGCCTTTGGGGGCAGCTAAGGAGTGGTGGGGAGGGCGTGGATACGCCTGGGTTCTGGGGAGGGGAGGCCCGTTATGGGGGAGCGGAGGGCTGGGGAGGCAGCTTCAGAGCTCCTGATGTGGGAGCCTGTCTGGGGCTGGAGGGGGATAGGGGCAGCGGGGGCCAGGCCGTCTCCTGGCAGGCCTGGGACATTTCTGAGCCATGAGCACAGCCTGCAGGCGTCCAACTGCTGTCTGCCCCAGCTCAAGCTAGGGCCCCTCTCCAGCCCCCTCCCAGCTCCCCTTGCTCTGGTCCCTCAGGCGCCCTCCTTTCCCCTCCCACAGAGTTCCCCAGGGATCTGTCTGGCTCATGCACTGAGTGTGGGGCCTCTTGTTCTCCTCCCCTCACCCCACTCCCCTTCCTTCTCCCAGCCCTTCACTTCGGCTCCCATCCCACCTCAGACTCCCCACTGGAACCCCCTTAAGTGGTGTCCCATTCTCTCAGCCCTGAAAGCCCACCTCTTGCCTCACTGCCCATTGACCCAGGGTGTGCTCCTGTCTGCATTTAGGCTCCAGGCCTCCTTGGAAACCTCCCGGTGCTCATCACCCCAGCCTCTTCCTGGAGGCCCCTGCTTCAGTTCCCTCCCTTCTTTCCATCCTCGGCACAAACTGCCAGAACACTCTTTCTGGAGGGCTGCTTTGTCTTCACCTGCTTCAAGCCTCTGGTGGCTCCCTACAGCCTCACGCTGAGGCGGTTGCTCACCTTGGACTTGAGAGGAATTTTAAGTCTGGCTTAGGCTTACCTTAAGGACCTCATTCCCTGACTGCCAGTGACATCACGTACGATCTAGCCACACCAGATTTCTCGCCATGGGGCCACTTCCCCACCTTCCCTAACTTTGCCCCCTCAGTTGTTCCCTACCAGGCCCTAGCAGGGGCCCACCTGCTAGTCGTCCCTACCAGGCCCTGAGTGCAAATGGGCCAGGTCCGTGTCATTCCTGCACGCTTAGCACACATCACAGCCTGGTACGTGCGTTTAACCACAGATCAAATATCTTTTGAGCACCTACTTTGTGCTGCTGTTGGGGATGCAGTTTCTGCCCTTAAGGAGCAGCAGACACTGGCATTAGCTCATTGCAAATGTTCATGGGTGTTTATCCGAAAGCCTCTGTGGAATGGATGAACAAAGCGTCCAGAGGCACAGAGGGAGGCCGTGGCTCTGGCCCAGGTCCCCTCTCCTAAGTCAGTAAGGCCCTGGGATGAGCCCAGTGGGCTCTCTTGGCTGGGCGCTGAAACTGCTGGTAAGCGTTGCCTCCGTAGTTGCGTCGCGCCCTGGCGGCTCTGGAGTCGGCCGCCCGCATTCGAAGCCGGTGGAGCCGCCTGTTAGCCGGGAGACCTCGGGCAGTTTCTGGCACCTCTCTGCCTCAGTTTCCTCATCTGTAAAACGAGGATAGTCGTAGAATCTCCTCCCCAGGGCTGTGGTAAGGAGTAATAGACAACAAGTGCCTGTGTGTCACACACCCAGCACACAAGCGTGCCTGCAGTCGCTGACTGATAAATTTCACTGATCTCCTCATCCTTAACATCATGAGTGTTCTTACGTGAATGGTTGGTCTTCAGCGTGATGTTTATCCTGGTCCGTGGAAGAGATAGGTGCCTGCCTCTCGGTATTCTCCATTGTTCCCTCAGTCCGAAGCGGTGAGGCCGATTGCCCAGCCTCCCATCGGTGGGGCCCTACGTCTGCGTGTTGGGCCGAGGAGACACAAACGGAAGTTTGGTAAAGGTAGGAAGCTGTTCCGACTTCCTGCTGTTTGTCCTGTTGCTGGGCACGATGGCTGGAGCTCCAGCCACCTCTGACCCGTGAGGATGAGGCCCTGTCAAGAGATGGTAGCAGGTGGGGAGGTCTGGCTGGCTTATTCGGCAGGGCACCCAACTCTCCATCTTGGGGTTGTGGGTTTGAGCTCCACGCTGGGTGTGGAGATCACTCAAAAAAAAAAAAAAAGACAGAGCGAGATCAGGGAGGAGCTGGGTCCCTCCGGACTTCGTGGAGTGGGTCCAAGGCCAAGCTCTGGACTGCCCTTCTCTAAGCCTCGCTTACGTGGAAAAGAAAGAAACTTTTATCTAGCCTAAGCCCCCGTTTGTCTCCTGTTACACACAGCTGAATCTAATCCTAATACATCTCTCCTTTCAGCAAATGCCAGCTAATTTTAGCACAGAGTGCAAATAGGAAAATAATGAAAAATCAGTCATAAAAAAAAGTAGAATACTACTAATAAAAAAACATGGGCATAAAAAAAGTAAAGCAGTAAGTATCAATCTTATTTTGCCCATTTTTTTTTTTTAAACTTAAGAACATATGTAGGTGTGGCAAAGCAGGCACTCTGCTCGCTGGATGTGGCAGGGAGTTGGGTTAACCTTCCGGAGAAAGGTTTGGCAACACATTCGGAAGGTCAGGTACACCTCCCTGAAGATGCTGTCTGGAGGAAGTGCCCTGACATTCGGAAACCACAGGTACTGGTTAGTGGCCATATTCGTGGGCTGCCCACCACGGGAACCCCCCTCCCATGCTCGGGGGTTCCCGGCTAACGGGAGTCCCTGGGCTTGCTCCCCCAGCCTTCCTTGCAGGTCTGCTGAGGGCACGTGACCTCAGTTTAGCCAATCAAAGGCATTGCCCTGCACTTCGTTTTAGGGAGATCTTGATTTAAGAAGCAGGAGAATGAAGAATCCAGTCTTGGGATGGTAGTGACCCCAGCCGCATCTGGCTTCTAGGTCCTCGGGCGGGTTGGTGGCGACTTTGCAAGCACAGCGCTAAGTGCCATCGGCTCTGGCTCGGGCTGCAAAGCCCTGAGCTGGGTTCTCAGCTCTCTTGGCAACTGGTGTTCTCTGGCCATGATCGGTTTGAGAAAGACGCCCTTCTCGTGGGTGAAGATTTTACATTAGGGTGCTTTTGCTGCCAGCAGCAATCGCCAGCGCTGACCAACTTTGCCGGGGCGCTTTCAGGGCCTTGGGATTGTGGAGAACTAGCCTGAGTGGGGACAAGAGGGAGCAGCGGCTGCTCCAAGGCTCGAGGAAGCAGGTCCTCAGGGGTCGTCTCGTGGTGCGGAAAGTCTGGCAGGGTGGTGCTGCTCACAGGACAGGCCGGGGCTTTGTCAGCCTGCGAGCCAGGAGGTGGGGGGCACCCGTCCCACTGGCCTTGCTTGGGTCGCTTGCCTACCCACTTGGCATTTGCCCGTCTACCTCCTCTTTCTCTGTGCTGCTCTGGTGATGATGCCCAGGGCATCACTGGTCCCTGGCTTCTGGCTGGGGATATAGTCTCTGGCCTTAAGGAGTGGCCATTTTGGCCGGTGGGAGGCACCAACAGGAAGTGGAAGCAGAGGGAGGTTGGGGTGTTTCGCCCCGACTCCCATCCTGCCCAGGACTGCAGTTTGAGCAATGGCTGTGCCTGCCTCCCTGCTCCAAGTACAGTCCTTGCCATAACCCCCTTCGCTGGCCCTGATAACGCCACATCCTCCCCTTCCCCCTGCCACCTGGATGGTGAGGCCCCCACCGTTGCTAGCCCGAGGGTGCTGTGCCAGCTTCCTCAATGCCCACACCCAAGTGAGTAGTCCATTAACAAACAAAAGCTGAGTCTGCCTTCGTGTCTTGCCAGGACCCTGACTGACACCAGGGCTTTCTTTGGTTTTGTTCTAAAAGCCCGGCAGCCCATGGACCGTCTTAGACAACAGCTAAAGATCCCCACACTCTGTCGGGGCTGGACATCATCTGTCCATAGGACTTGCCTGACCGCCCCTCCACTCAGCACCCCGCCTTCAGCCTCACCCGGGAGAGGGCTGACCAGGGGAGTTTTTGAAGGGGACTCCTAGGAGCAGAGCGCACTCAAGGGGCGGAGAGGGTGTGTCCCCCAACCCCGGCGATGTGAGGGGGCCCCAAGAAGGGTGAGGCTGTCTGCAGGGGAGACCCTGGCAGGGGCTGTTGGGAAGAGGGCAGGGGCCTGCATGGTCACTGGCGGGACAAGGATGCGGTGTCCCCCGAGCACCTCCTGGGACACGTCAGGCACCCTTTAATCCCTATATAGGCAGCAGTGGCCAGACATGACTTTCAGCCCTCCTGGAGCTAGAGGGGGAGAAAACAACAATGTGAAATGATGAACACAGTGAAAAAGAAAGCGGGGGAGTGGTTGGGGAGGAAGGTTATGGTGAGAAGGGGTCCCGGCTGGCTGACTCTGGGGCCCGGGTCCAACATCGTTTTTGTGGTGGGAGACCCCTCCCGCCATATTTCCCCTCTCTGCCAAGGGGGAAAATTAGGAAGGATTTGGTGTCTCTTCACGCTTTTCTTGGTAGTTTGGGGCAAGTTCAGTTGGTGGAGCTCAGAGGGTGGCCAGGAGTGAAGCAGATTGGGATGGGGAGGGAATCGAATGCCAGGCTAAGTGGCTTGGAGCCGACCCCAAGGCCTTTGGGACTGGGGTGTGGGGGGTGCTCTTTCATCCCCTGTGCACCATCTGGGATTTATGTAACTTGGGTGCTTGATTTTATTTTGATGGGAGAGAGGTGTGGGCACTGCATACCAGGGGAAAAACATACCGATGATAGGTTGCTCTTCCTTATTTAAAATAAAGGAATGCCTGCACATCGTTGGGGAAAAAGGTGCACTGAAAGGCCCTTTATTGAAAAACAGCGGTCCCCGCCGTGGCCTTTGAGTCCTTGGGGTGGGTCTTTTCCGTTTCACTGCATGGCCACTTGGGGGCCCTTGCACACTGGAGGCTGTGTCTGCATTCTGACAATGTTGGGCTTTATTACCTGTTCTCCATTTTCTCTGTTCTCTGTCTCTCTTTTTAACTTTAAAAAATTTATTTTTAAGTCATCTCTACCCCCAACCTGGGGCTCGAACTCCCGACCCCAGGATCAAGAGCCTCAGGCTTCACCGACTGAGCCAGCCAGGCACCCTTCTGTTCTCTTTCTGATAATTTTATTAGTTGGATGCTGGACCCTCCCAAATCGAGCCTTTATTTGTTCTTATCTTTTGTCTGACATTTTCCATCTCTGTGTTTTTAATTCTGATTTCTGGAGCACACCCTTAATATTCAACATTCCTATTAAGTATAAAAAATTAACTTTTCGTGTTATTTTTATTTTCTAATTCCCTTCCTGTTTTAAGGGATTATTTGGGGTATAATTTACATATCATAAAATCTATCTACTCCTTAAAAATTAGTCTTTATTTTATTTTATTTTTTTGAGAGAAGAGGCACAAGTGAGTGAGGGGCAGAGAGAGAGAGAGAGAGAGAGAAGTGGGGCTCACCCAAAGTGGGACTCATGTTCTACCCAAAGTGGGGCTCATGCTCATCCAACTGGGATTTGAACTCGTGAACTGTGAGGTCATGACCTGAACCAAAGTCAGATGCTTCATGACTGAGCTACCGAGGTGCCCCAACAGTGTTTATTTTTTAGAGGACTTTTCCACGGCAAAACTGAGAGGAAGGCACAGAGATTTCCTGTGTATCCCGTGCCCCCACACATGCGGTCAGCGTCCCCTGGCAGAGTGGGACCTCTGTCACAGGGGGTGAATCTTCATTGACACATCGTCGTCACCGGAAGTCCATAGCTCACCCAGGACTCACTCTCCGTGTCGTGCATTCTATGGGTTTGGACGATGGATAAAGACATCTCACCACTAAGCATCACATAGATGAGTTGACTGCTCAAGGAACCCTCTGCGCTCCTGATTGGTCCCCTGCCCCCGGCAACCGCAGATCCTCCTACTGTCTCCATAGTTTTGCCTTTTTCATGATAGCATATGATTGGGATCATTAGGACGCAGCCTGTCAGAGGAGCTTCTTCGACTTGGTGACGTGCTTTTAAGTTTCTTTGCTCTCTCTCATGGCTCGGTAGCTCATTTCTTTGTAGTGCTAATACGCCGTAGTCTGATGGACCACCGTGTACGCATTCACCTACAGGAGGACATGTCGGTTGCTTCCAGGTTTTGGCAGTGGGTTCTGAACAAAGCTACTGTATTTGGGTGCATACCAAGGCGTGTGATTGCTGGGTCATATGATAAAGAGTATGTTTAGCAACGTAAGAAACTGCTGACCTGTCTTCCCCAGCGGCTGTACCACTTTGCCCTCCCACCAGCAGTGATTGACAGCCCCTCCTCTTCTGCCACATCCTTGCCAGCATTTGATGGTGTCAGTATTTTGGCTTTTTGCCTTCTAATAGGTGTGTAGTTTTATTGTTTTAATTTGCAATTCCCTAATGACATACGATGCGTCTTTGCATGTGCTTATTTACCATCTGCCCGTCTTCTTTTTAAAATATTTTATTTTATTTTATTTTTTGAGAGAGAGAGGGTGCAAGTGAGAGAGGGAGAGAATCTCATGAGGGACAGAGAGACATACAGAGAGAAAAGCATGCTCACCCAAAGCAGGGCTCAAGCCCATCAGATACAGGACTCGAACTTACGAACTATGAGATCATGACCTGAGCTGAAGTCAGATGCTTAACCAACTGAGCCACCCAGGCGCCCCATCTGCATGTCTTCTTTGGTGAAGTGTCTGTTCAGGTCTTTTGCCCATTTTTTAATCAGGTTGTTTGTTTTCTTACTGTTGAGTCACTTGCTCCTTTTTAATACATGCAGTATTTTTGTTTTTGCTTTGTTTTGTTGTGTTTTATGAATGTGTAGCTTCTCTTCTTTGGGGATATAAATTATGACTGTGAAGTTTTCCTCTGTTTCCTACATTGTCTCTATTTCCTCCATTTTTTAAATGTTTACTTATTTTGAGAGAGACAGTGTCTATGTGAGCTGGAGAGAGGGCCAGAGAGAGAGGGAGAGAAAATCTTAAGCAGGCTCCGTGCTCAGTGCAGAGCCTGATGTGAGGCTCAATCCCATGACTGTGAGATCATGACCCAAGCCAAAATCAAGAGTCAGACGCTCAACTGACTGAGTCACCCAGGCATCCCTCCTCCATTTGTTTATTTGGTTTGATCACTGTCTCATGTGTTTGAGGCTTTCTTCAAACACCTGCTGTTGATTTGTTCAGATCTGGGAGAAGGCTCTGGAACCTGTTAGAAAGCTCTGTGGACCCAGGTGGGGCTGGGCTCGCCATGGCTGATGCGTCAGAAGTGTGTTCTCCAGAGAACAGGACACCTGACTACAGTAGATCAACCAGTTGGAGGAATTTTGTTTTTGTTTTTACACAAAAAAGAAACAAACTACAGAAATGGACAGAGCAGGGCTACTTGAGAGTTTGTAACTTTTTATTTCCTTGTATTTTTGATGGGTTTTTCAAAGGAAGAGGAAATGAATGTGAGAGAGAAATCCACCCGATTTACCCGCCTGGGGATTATTTACATAATTCATCTTGCTCTAAAGAATTTCTTTTGGCACAGTGTTCTGCCTTTTATGAATGAAGAAGCTGAGGCTCAAAGAGGTGGCAGGACCAGGGTTCGAACTTGAAGCCTGTCTTTTCCCCATGTTCCTGGGAGCCCAAGAGACTTGTGATCCCGGGGGACAGGACATCAGGTTCTTGGGACACGTGTGGGAGCCGGCCAGGCCATATTCGGCAAGGGCATGGTTGGAGGGAGAGCCAGGTCGGGGGGAGACAAGGACTCAGAGCCCATGGAGAGTGAGGAAGGCTTCTTAGCGCACTGGGCGGCTGGCATGACGCAGGCCCTTGCGGGGATACAGCACTTTCTGTGGTGCCTGCCCCATGGTGCCTGGTCAGCCAGGTCCTGGCCTGTGTCACTTTGCTTCCTCGAGCTGCCTGCCCATCAGCTCCCTGAGGACAGGAGCTGGCCCTGAGCCCGTCCCCTGGCACTTGGCATCTGGCAGACACCGGAGAGCCACCGGAGAGTGCTGATGGCTGGGGTGGGGGCAGCTTTCCGTCTGGGTGCTAACACCTGCTGAAGGAACTGGGGTCCCAAGAAGGAAGGAGCAGAGCCATGGAGGGGCTTCAGGGAGGGGACGGGGAGTCCAGGGGCCTGGCAGAGGGGAAGGTGGATGGGGAAGAGCTGGTGCTGGGCGTCAGCTCATAGCACAGGAGGGCTGTAAGCCAGAGCCAAAGCGGTGTCGCTTTGTAAACTGCGAAGTGTCCTACATGTCCAAGAGCCTCTTCCGGGAGATCTTTTGGTAAAAACAATAGAATGGGGCGCCTGGGTGGCTCAGCCAGTTAGGTGATTAGGCATCTGATTTTGGCCCAGGTCATGATCTCACAGTTCATAGGTTCAAGGCCCATGTCAGGCTATGTGCTGACAGCTCAGAGCTTGGAACCTGCTTCTGATTCTGCGTCTCTGTCGCTCTCTGCCCCTCCCCCGCTCATGCTCTGTCTCTCTCTCAAAAATAAACATTAAATTAAAAAAAAAATCTTTTCAGGTAGTTCTAATATATCTGTTGGCATCTATTGATCGCTCTTTTCATTCATTGTGAGATCTTCCTGATTTCTGGTATTGAGACAGAGAAGAAAAGCTATGTTTTTCTTTCCCCTTTTTCCTGTCCCTATTCTTGCTAGGATCTGAGCCCCCACCTTCCATATGGCTTATGGAACAGATTATGTATGCTCTCCTTGTGAAGGTCAAGGAATTAATGATTTCTGTGGAGTTTCTCAGCACAATAGATAACATTGAAGGCGTGACCCAGTGACAGGGCGAAGTTGTCATGCTTTTCCAAGGCCACTGACCCATCAAGATGTAACTTTTGGAGGACACCTAAACACTTTCTTTGTTCCTGGATAACTGACGAGACACGTGCACACGTGCACCACCAGCCCAGTAAAAAGACTCCCCCCTCTTTCCGAGGCTCCCAGACGCTCTGTATCTGCACTCTCTCTACAACTTTAACAGGCTGTGTTCTCATTTCCTCTTGGCTCATGTGTGATGCTGTGCAGAGCCAATGACCTTGGCTGGTCCTGTGGGACCCCCTCCGGGTCCACGGACCACGCATCAGTATGATGAGTGATTTTCAAATGAAACCTGGAAAATTTCTAATTATGTTATGAGACACTGTGTCCTATTTAAACCTATCTTAGCTGGCGTTCTCTGACTCCCCTCCTGGCCGGGAAAGAGGGGCACTGCCTCAGTGTGCTGGGTTGAGGGCAGAAGTCCAGCTCTCTCTTTCTGCCTCATGGACACCCAGCGGGGGGTGCCTGTGGCTGCTGGATGGATCAGAGTTTTGGCCCCCATGTGGCCTCTATTAATACTTCATGGTCAGGGAGAGCACTTGTTTCTGGCTGGGAGGAAAGTCAAGCCTCTCTCCTTGGCCTTCTCTGACACCAGCTAGGTGAGACAGGATGTCTGTCTTTTCCACCCAGTCTCTGCTGGTGTGAGTAGGGGTGGGGCTGCATCTTTTCTGCATTGTCTGGCTGAAGCATTTACTGTCTGAAAGTTTCCTGACTTGAAAATAAAATTAAAAAATAAAATAATAATTAAAATAAAATAAAATAAAATAAAATAATCTTCCTGACTTGCCAGGCTGTCCCTTTCCTGGGGTTTGGCTAGAGAGATAGGCTTTTGTTGTTGTTGTCCGTGCCCCCTGGCATTTCCAGAAGACTTGTTCTGCCATCCCTCAGTCTGTGACAGTGAGACAAAAGGAGAACCCAGAGCATGCATCTCTGTATCATTCCTTGGGTTCTGAGGTCCCCAGCACATCTGCTTTCTTTTCTCCATCTTCCAGTGTCTCTTTTTTATATTGTTAAAAAGGAACCAGGGGCACCTGGGTGGCTCAGTCTTTTGAGTGTCTGACTCTTGATTTCAGCTCAGGTCATTGTGAGAGATAAGCCCACTGACCCAATCAAAGGAGGGACGCAGAGACTCGGAGCCCCATGAAGCGAGGCTTTAATCCATGGTCTTGCAAAAGCAGGTGTCCGACGGACAGGCACCGTTGGGGCAGTTACAGCAGGCAATTTATCTCCCCGCATGCAAGTCCCTCCCCTCATTCCTCATTGGCTGAACGCTACAGACAGTACAGCCTTCAGTTCTTTGGCGCATGCTCATTGCAAAGCCCGCAAAAAATAAGCCTGCAAAATGGAGAGGGCAAGAAGAGCCAGGACGTGAATTGTCTTAAGGGTTTGGCTCTCCATTGTGGGGGAGGGTTGTACATATTTCCCTCCCCCACAATGGAGTCCCAAACTCAAGGCGGGGGCTGTACATATTTCCAATAGGTTGTAAACTTACTGTTTCTAGACAGCCCAGCTTTTATTTAGTATTTCTGAAAACCAATCATCTAACCCTTTTACAGTCATGATCCCAGGGATCATGGGATTAAGCCTCACATCAGACTCTGCGCTGAATGTGGAGTCTGCCCGGGATTCTCTCTCCCTCTGCCCCTCTCCCCCGGTTGCGTGCTCAATCTTTCTTTCTACAACTAACTAACTGACTAATAAATAAATAAATAAATAAATAAATAAATAAATAAATAAGAAACCATAGAGTCAAAATGGAGTCACTATATTAAGCTCCACCAAGGCTTAATACCTAACCTAATTGCAGTTTCAGCCTCTCCCATGAGTGGAATTTTAAACCAACCAATCTGGAATTTTCTGGTCAGCACTTGTGAGGTCATCTGCTTAATACGACCCCCCCCCTTCCCCTAAGGGAAGGTGACCTTGCCTGAAACAATCTTTTCTTTTACTAATAACATCCTGTCCCACCCATTACTGCCTATAAAAGCCTCCCATTCTGGGCAGCTCCTTGGAGTACTGTTCTGGTTGTTATGGGGGATGGCTGAGTCTAGCTAATTAGATATTTAAGTCTACTTAGCTGAATTGTTCCCTAACGGTACCTAACATCCACAGTTTCTCCTGCCTTGCACTGGAAGAGAAAGAAGCATATCTACTCCATCTTCCTGCAATGGAAGTCCCTTAAACCGAACCATGATGAGATGTAAGGTCCATGCAGTGCCGCAGACTGTCTTCACAGACATGTGCACCCGCTCGCCACCACCCAGATGAAACCTACCCAGCAGCCCAGCAGGGCTCCCCCCTGGTCCTGGGAAGGACTCATGTTGATTCATATTCTTGAAAAACCCCGGGCTGGCTGGCTGGAGGGTGGATTGGTGAAGGGCAGGGGAAGGAGTGGGCTTCTCAGGCCGGTCATCTGTTCCCGGTGGACACTGTGGGTGGGGCGGGGGTGGCCTGTGGCCTGGGCCCTGTGGCTCGCTCCCAAGGCTGCTCAGACCTCTCTGCTGACCGAGTCCCTCGTCTCTGGGCACTGGGACATGAGTTAGGATGGAGCCTACTGGGGTGTCCGATTAGGGTGGGGAGTTCCTGCCCGTTTGCCGCCAGACTCACTGCAGGGAAGCAGGGGAGGATGGAACCCGGGGAGGTGTGGGCGCGGTGAGGTGAGCCGCCAGGCCTGCCTCCAAGGCCCATTAAGAGCTAGCGATGACTGGGCGCCAACTGCATGTTAGGCTGTCTGCAACCACCCTGCACAGCAGCAGTTCTTATCTTCAGTTATACTGCTGGGAAACTGAGCTCCTGGGAGAGGAGTGACCTGGCCTGGGGAGCTGGGTGGAACCAGCATTTGAACTGAGATCCGCTTGATGCCAAAGCCTGGGTGTTACCCAGTGTCCCCCACACCCTTGCTGGTCTGGTCCCGCTGAAGGAAGGTGTAGGCCGGCTGGCCAGGAAGGGCCACACGCAGGGGTCTGGACCACAGCCGGGCCCCGGTGCTGTTCAGGCTGGCTGGCTGTGCTGTCCAGCTGCAAGGCTCTGGGGAACCTGGGTCCAACTGGGCAGGGTCTGTGATGGGAAGTTTGCTCCTCAGGGTCCAGCTGGCTGTGACTCCCAGCCTCCTGGCCGACCGCCTGGATGCCCAGACCCGGGCAGGCATCCTGGGTACCAGAAAGGGGGTGTGGCAGGCCAGTGGCGGGGTCCGGAGCCAAGTCTAGACTCTGACTTGGGGGGAAGACAATGCATGTGGGGGGTTGGCTGCCAGCAGCCAAGGACCCCTGCCAGCCTGTGCGAACCTCCAGAAAGGTGCTCGTGACACCTTCTGGTGTCACCACTGCCACCTCCTTCTTCCTTTCCTGCTGTCCCCCACGGCAATTAGTGTTCCCCAGCCTGTACATCCTGCTCGACGCTGCCTGTGCTGCAGACCTTCCTATCTCTTGCTGTTTGAATTTTGGCTTCTCTGCTGTTTCATTACACTCAGCAAATATCTGTGGGGCCACCTTAGGCCTGACTGTTTCAGCCACTGAAGCATCAGTGAAGAAACTGATGTGAGTGTTGAGGAAGTCACTTAACCCCTCCAAGCCTCAGTTTCCTCTTCTGTAAAATGGGGGAACCGTTCATTCTCATGTCAGGGGATCGTGAGGGTTAACGAGAGGTGGCCCCCGTCTCCAGGTGCCTCCTGCCCCTCCTCCCAACCTCCCAGGCTGGCCCCCAGCTTCTCTCCCTTCTGACTGATCTTTCACACCAACTACCAGGGTGAGGGTCCAAATGCTCTACTGAAAACTCCGCCCTTCTGGTTCCCAGCTTCATTTTTAGGGCGTAGAGTCTAGTTTTCTTAGCCTGATAACGAGAGCCTTTCTGGCTCCTACCAATCCTGCCAAGCTTCTTTCCTCACCGTCTCCACATTCACAGGCTAGTTATTGTGAGAAATAAGCCCCCTGACCCAGATGCAGAGACTCGAGCGCAGTGAAGTGAGGCTTTAGTCGTTCTTGCAGGAGTGGGCGTCTGACGGACAGGCACACTCAGGGCGGTTACAGCAGACAGTTTATGTCCTAGCGTGCAAGTCCCTCCCCTCATTCCTCATTGGCTGAGCACCACAGAGGTTACAGCCTTACACGGAAGTCGCCTATGCCCATGGAAGACAAAAAGTAGTCTGACTGGAACAAATGTGCATTCCTGAAGTGACGCAGAGACTTCAGTTCTTTGGCGCATGCTCATTGCAAAGCTTGCAAAAAATAAGCCTGTGAAATGCAGAGGGAAGAAGAACCAGGAAATGAAGTGTCTGAGGTTGGGGACTCCATTGTTGGTGGGAGTTGTGGGGGGGCAGGGGGGCGGGCTTGTACATATTTTCAATACGTTATAAACCTATCATTGACAGCACAGCTTTTATTTGGCCTTTCTGAAAATGAATCATTTCCCTGTCTTCTCACAGTTATCCACTTGGACCTGTTATGAGTTGAGTTGTGCTCCCTCAAAATCCATATGTTGAAGTCCTAACCCCCAGTGCCTCAGAATGTGAATCTATTTGGAGACAGAGTCTTTAAATGAGTAATTAAGGCAAAATTCATTGGGGTGAGCCCTAATCTAATAATTTGTGTCCATATAAGGAGATTGGGACACAGACACTCACAGGGGAAAGCCACGTGAGAACCCAGGGAGAAGGTGGCCATCTACAGGTCAAGCAGAGAGGCATCAGAAGAAACCAACACTTCCCAAAAAAACCCAAATAACAAACAAACAAAAAGAGGCACCTGGGTGGCTCAGTCCGTTAAGCGTCCAACTCTTGAATTCTGCTGTCGAGCCCCGATCGGCACAGAGCCTGCTTGGGATCATGAGCTGAGCCAAAATCAAGAGTCCAACGCCTAACTGACTGAGCCACCCAGGCACCGCACCAGCTTGGATTCTAAACAGGAATGGCCTCAGCAATCAACAACAGCTTTGCCTAAGTCTCTGGGTTATGTCTAGTTACTTTATTTATAATAGGCTATTTAGGATGCTTTAGGGCTTTCCCTTTAAAAGAAAAAAAAAACCCTGTTTTTGGAAACAAGGCAGATAGATAACCTCAAAACTCTGGAGCAAACTAGAAACGCCGGGTAAACCACAGAAAGCGTTTTTTAACTTGTGGCAAAGATCCAAGTGCATGACGAAGCGCTGTGTTGGTAAGGACACCCTTAGATCGCGTCGTCTCGGTGGGAAGAGGTGTCAGAGCAGAAGCGTCCACTGCAGCACTGCATGTTACAGCAAAACGTCAGTGATGGGCTGGTTGTCTGTCCCCGGAGGACTGTGGGAGACCAGTGGACTCATACTCAAAGGTGCCTAAAGAGAAGCAGCTGTCCGGAACCCCCAAGCGGTCTCCTCCAGTCTTTTCAGGCAAAGTAATGGTTCAGGGATACGGGTCTGATCACATTCCACCTGCTCAAGATCGCCTATGGTTCCCACTGTCATGCAACTAGAGACTACGTGGCCCCCTACAACCTGTGCCCTGCGGACCACACTCTGGGTCCCCCCACACTGCTTCTGCTCTGACTCCAGCCCCCGGGCCGTGCCGCACCCACACTGGCCTCTTTTCCACATGGCCTGGAATCCCCCCTCCCGGTACCTTTCATGGGGTTAACTCTCACTCATCCTACCGCACTGAGCCTCAGCGGCCCCCACGTCTGGGAGAAAGGCCTTTCCCTGGGGTCTCACAGGTCCTTGGGCTTCTGTACCAGCAGTGACAGTGCTGAGGGACAAGCTGTCTCCTTGTTTGAGCCTCGTCTTTGAGCGCCTTGGGGCAGGGACCCTATTTGTTACTCGTAGCTCCTGCATCCAGCCCGAGCTTGCTGGGTACAGAGGAGGCATCTCCTGACTCTGAGAAGCAAAGGGGAGGAGAGAGAAGGCTGGGGAAAGTTCCACGCGGGAAGTGGGAGCCAACCTGGATGGGGTGAGAATGGTGAGGGTGTCCCAGGCAGGGCAGTGGCAGGGGCAAAAACGTGGAGGTGAGATGTTGAGGGACGCTCTGGACACGGTAAAGCCCACAGAACCTGGTGGGCAGTTGAGACACAGGCCTGGGAGTCAGGGAGTCCGCCGGTTCCCCCGGCCAGGCCTGGCACTGGAAGGTCTCCTCAGTTTTCTGAACATCAGTTTCCCCATCCAAAAAATGGAGCGAATAATCCACTGAGTCTGTTCATGGAGCAACATATGAATCCTATACTGCTAAGTAAACGTTAGATACCTTTTTTATTATGAAAATTTTTTCAGGAAGCCAGGGATCAAACTGATGACGGGGCTTTGAAAAGGAGGCGGGGGAGCTCAGACTCTCCTCCAGCTGCTGACGGGAAGTCCCAGACCCTGGCAAGCAGGAGGGGGTGCAGCCAGGTTTAAAGGCCAGGATCATGAGCAGCCACACGTGGGTCTGGACCCTCTAGCATCTGGACTGCCTGCTGCCCAGCTGTAGAGTTCAGAGACTGGTTTTGATATCCCTCTTTGCTGACCGTCCCCCCTGGGAGCCCAGCTCTGAACACAGATGTTGAAACTAGACACTGAGCACGGCCATCTGTGGGATGGGAGCACATGGCCTCCAGACCGAGCTGGCTGCCGCTTCCCCCATGTCATCAGGATTTCGGGCATCTGGGCTGCAGCCTGGGCTTGGCCTTCCAATCCAAGGGGGTGCCTCAGGGCAGGGCTGGGGCCACGCTCGGCCTTAGCTTGCTCTTTATTCCACACTTAAAAACACCGGCCAACATGGCAGGTGCTCAGGAGCTGGCACCTCCTTCTGGCTCTGGCCTGGCTCTCGTGTCCTTCAGCTGGAGGAGGCCTGAGCCCCGGGCCCAGCTGTGTGGGCGGGGCTCTGATGCTTGCACAAGGAGGCACCTTGGTAAAGGCCAGGGTGAAAGTGAGGGCGACCCTGGGCCCACAGGGCATGGGGGGCACGTCGGGGGCCAGGGCGAGGGTCAGGGCATGAAGGCAGCTGGGGCGTCTGCAGCACTGGCCCCACCCAGCTCACCACACCTGACAGCGCCCAGGGGCTGTTGGCTTGACAAGAGAGTGGGCTCCTGAGCCCTGCGGGAGAGCTCTGTGGGGCAAGACACAGGGGTGATGGCAGAGGGTGGGGGGCTCACGGGCCCCTGTGGGCCTTGGGCCCTGTTTCCCTTGCCTCTCCTCGCTTCCTAAGCTATCCAGGCTAGACTCTTTATCTCGCTCCTCGGGGTCTTTGCAAGCACTGGGGTCCCTGCCAGAAATGTTGTCTTCCCGCCCCCACAGCTTTGCCAGCCAACTTGTGTTCATCATTCAGGCTTAGCTTGGGCATTGCCTTGTGGAGGATGCCTTCCAGATGTCCAGATCTGCGTGAGGTGCCTTTGCTTGGTCCCCCTGCCTCACCCCTCACTCACCCGTCAGAGGACTTATCACCCAGGACTTGTCTAACGATTTTTCTGCCTCCCCCCACCACTAGACTGAAAGCACCATGAAGGTTCACTAGTCTACTCCCAGGGCCAGCGTGATGTCGGGTATATAGTGCTTAATATATGTTTGCAATATGGATGGATAAGGGTGAGAATGGATGATTGGATGGACAGACACAAAGTTGAGTGATGGCTGAAAGGATGGATGGATTGGGGGAATGGGGAGCAGGTAGGTAATGAGTGGATCGGTGGGTAGGTGGATAGATGGATGGACAGATGGGTGGATGGATGGGTGGATGGATGACAGATGGGTGGATGGATGTATGGATGGGCAGGTGGGTGGATGGGGGAAGGGGAGTGGGGGGTGGACGGAGACAGGTGGGTGGGGGGTGGCTGGATGGGGTCGGTGCATGAGTGGATGAGTGAGTGGGTGTGTGGCTGGAGGAAATCATACATGTGTGCCTGCACGGGAAGTTGCATGGACGAGTGTCTGGGGAATGGGTGGATGAAAGAATATAGGACGTGAGTTGTGCACACATGGATGAATTAGTGAAGGGTAATGAGGGAGTGGACGGCTGACTGGGGGGCGGATATATAAATGGATAATGAGTGGGTAGATAATCAGTGCGTGTATAACAGATGCCTGGAGGAATGGACAGGGAACGAATGGGTGGACGGATGTCTGGGTGAGTGGACTCCTCCCTCACCTGCCAGGCCTCGGGGACACGTTGGGTGGGTGACCACACCCTGCTCAATGATCAGGGCTCTACCGGGAACAGCTGCATAGAGACCTTTGCAGGCTTCCCAGGGCAGAAGCGACACGTGAGTCTGCTGGGAAGACGGTGTAGGAGGAAGACGCTGTGAGAGGACAAGGAGGGACAGACTCTTGCCTGGGCCACAGCCAGAGAGAGAGCTGTTTGCATCCACTGCATCCAGGGAGGCGGACCTTGGACTGGGATGCCGGGCTGGTGAGGGAAGCTGGGGCTCAGACCTGGGGTGGGGTGCAGCAGGGGGCCGGGAGTGGCTCAGGGAGAAGTGGAGAACCGTGTACCCGGGTTCAGGCTGGAGACCTGGGCAGAAGCCAGGGGATGCGGGTGGCTGGATCTTCCCAGAGAAGGCACGCCCCTGAGACCGGAAGGTCCCACAGCCACAGTAGAGGAGGGTGTGCCCATCCCCGACATGGCGTGCACCGCTGGCAATGCTGGGGGGATCCAGCGCTCACCGGTGCCTACTGTGCCAGGCTTCCTGGTGAGTGCCGGCCTGCCCTGTGCCTTCTGGAAGCTCCAGGCCAGGGAGGCACAAGAGGGGCAGGACACTCCAACAGAAGGGACCTCTGGTCTCATTGAGCCCCCTTCCACTTACACATTAGGAAACTGAGGCCCAGAGAAGGTGAGTGACTTGGTCAAGGCCACACAGCAAGCTGGGGTCAATACCGTCCAATACTTACTTGCCTGATTTCTGATTCTAATCTCTGCATAGGCCAGACCTGGGCCAATTTTTCTTTCCTTTTCTGGAGTAGGTGACCACATCCTGAGATACAGCAGGACCACATACTGCTTTCCAAGTTTATTGTAATTGACACGATTTCTGCCACCCAGGAAAACCATAGAGTGTAGTGGCTAAGAGCTCGGGTGCAGGAGCCTGACTGTCTGTCTGGGTTTGGATTCCAGCTCTGCCATTAATAGCTGCGTGACCTTCCACAAGTGACAACCTCGCTGGCCCGTTTCTTCATCTGTAAAATGGGAGAAATATAGCACCTCCATCATAGGGTATGTTATTGAGGGTAAGTTCATGCACGTGGGGTGTTTAGAACGATGTCTGTGGGTAGGAGGATTTTTGGCTCCTAGTTTCTCCCAAAGTGACTCTACCCCCTTACCTCCTCCCAGGCGGGAAGCTGGAGCCAGAGGTCAGGAGTCCAAGGGCCTGAGCTGGGCCAGTCGGAGCCGGGCCCGCAGGGAGGGAGGAACCGCGATGTTTGTTGGGTGGACGAATGGACAAATGGATGGAATAATGAACGAGTCTGTCTCCGGGGCCTGAAATTCACTCCCCACAGCGCACGCTCCTGAAAGCCAGTACCACTCCCTTCCTGGGGGCTCTGCTCTCTCTGAACGCACCACTCAGCTCTCAGGGGGGCCTTTCCTGACCCTGTGAGTCCTGGGGGCAGGTGGGGGGCCCTGTGGGAGGACCTACATGGTATCCTTGCCCTACAGAGCCCGACTTTCTTCCTTTCCTTTCCAGCCACTGAGGTCCCTGGGCAGGCGCATGGGGCCAACCTGCTAGCGTCCCCTCCTGGGCGGGGCTTACCTGGCAGGCTCAGGAACTTTGACCTTGGGGAAATCTCCCTCCAGGTCAGAGCAGACATGCCAAAACAAGGATTGCCCACAGCCCACATGGAATTGAAATATATTGCCATGAACTTTTTAAAAGAGGATTTGTATGATCTTTACAACATTGAATTTGTTAAGAACAAATGACCAGTTACAGTGTGTGAGCGCGAAAAGGCTATTATGTTCTCCATTTTGGTCACCCCTGAGGCCCCAGGACCTAGCTCTCAGTGCTCAGCACTTGGCAGGTGCTCAGTAAACATTCGTTGACTCGGTGGCACTCATGATTTGCCTCTGACGTCACAGATGACACGAACTGAATTTACCAGCTCACATCGTGTGGACACAGCAGACACCAAACTCAGCAGGTATGACGTTTGATTTGACATTCAGATTCTCACGTTCCCATCAGGTTTCAATCCTTCTCTGAGACCGTGGAAACATTCACAGGCCTAAAGAGCCTAGTGGAAAGAACGGGGCCGTTCACACCTAATGACCATAGCCAGCCTCCCTGGGCCACAAGTTCCCCCCAGAGCCCAGAGAGCAGCAGGGGCCTTTAGGAGCAAAGGACTGGGGTCCAGGCCTTTCTCCAGGAGTGCGAGGCTCCCAGGCTGGGGATGCAGTGTCTCTCCCGCCTGTCCCTCTCCCGGGCCGGGTCCCTCTCTCAGGTGCCTGGCCTGGGTGGGGGTCCAGCCCTTTTAGCCGGCCTCCCCACCCACCTCCAGCCCTTTGTAAGCCGGTGTCCCCACAGCAAGCCAGGGTGACCAGGGTCGGCCTCTTGGGTACATGATCGGTGCAGTCACTCTGGGTCAACCCTCAGAAAGGACCTGTGTCTGGGCATCCACGTTGGGCCTCCCCGTCTGGAAACTCTTCATAAGTGTAGCTTGGAGTTTGTGTTTTTGTTTTTTGGGGCTTTTTTCAAAGTTTATTTATTTATTTTGAGAAGGAGAAAGAGAGTGAGGAACAGGGGAGGGGCAGAGAGAGGGAGAGAGAGGATCCCAAGCAGGCTCTGCACTGACAGCAAAGAGCCCGACCCAGGGCTCAAACCCATGAACTGCGAGATCATGACCTGAGTGGAAACCAAGAGTCGGTTGCTTAACCAACTGAGCCACTCAGGCGCCCCCGGAGTTTGTGTTTTTAAAAGTGAAATCTACCTGGAGTGCTTCAGGCTCAGAGAGGAGGGCAGCTTACCCGGGTAGGTCGTGCCTGGACAGGGCAGGTGTAGAAATCGGGTCAGATGGGAAATCTGGCTCCGGGGCCTGGGTTCCTCCGAAACTGTCACAATCGGGCGCCTGACTATGAGCTACCTGAGGGCAAGATCACGTCCGGTTGGGAAGGGGGAGGTCCCAGGAGGGGGTGGCCTCTGAGCTGGACCTGCGAGGGTCTCTCAGGAGGCAGGAGGCGGAGCCCCGCTGCAGGCGAGGCGCAAAGGTGCAGAGGCAGAGAAGGCAGGAGAGGGCGAAGGCTGGAGAGGAAGTGCCCGGCCCACAGATGCAGGCCAGGTGGTTTGAATTTTGATCAGATGGTTGTAGGGAGCCGTGGCTGGTGCTGGAGCAGCATAGGGTCCAACTGTGCTCAGGGAGATTTTGCTGGCTGTGTACTCGGGAGTGGATGCGAGGGGCCCACTCAAGAGGCCATTAGAAAATCCAGAGGCGAGAGTCACAAGTTTGAAGCGGGGTGCAAGCTTTGTGGAAGGGGAAGACTCAGGGGACACACCGCCGGTGTCAGGGAAGTCAGGGGGGCGAGGAAAGCTGCAGCTTTTCACTGTTGGCACCAGTGAGATGCTCCGGGCAAGAGGGAATGCGCAGGAGCACGTGTAAGATGCTGGCGTCCTGGGCCCCACACAGAGCCGGCTGCTCAGGAAAGTGTCCCTCCCGGGACCGAAGGGAGGCTCTCTGTCACTCTCCGGGGGTGCTCTGCCCCATCTCCCACACAGCCCCCTTGGCGCACCCTGCTCCTCCGCCGGGAAGAACCCTGGCCAGGCCAGTAGGGGCAGTGCCTGCCCACAGTTCCGTCTCTGCCATGCGCCCATATGGCTTCTCTCTCTCCATCCCTCCTCCCCCTCCCTGTCCTTATCTTTCCCTTCCGTCTCCATGGCGACTCACCACCTCGGCTTGCCTGCATCCCAGAGCCTGCCAGGGATTCTGAGCCCGGCTCATCCCTCCCTCCTCCGGAGCCCTGGTTCCCGCAGTCCTGTCTCCTCCCCCTGGGGTGAGTCCAGAGGCAGCCTCCTCTTTCCCGACTGTCACATTTATTTTCCAGCTCTGACGAGTGGCTGCCGGCTCCTCTGGGGCGACCATCCCCCACCCACCATCCACCTGCCACAGCTCGGCCAGCCCTTAGGAGGAAAGTCATCCTTGCTGCCGCAGCTGCCGGTGGGGTCCGGGGCCTCCGCTCTCTGCTTCCAGACCTCTCCCCACTCCCAGCCCCCCATGCCGAGGTCCGCCTTGTCAATCATTTCCTTCTGTCACCGGCTTGGCAAACAGGCGAGCGTTGGGTCCTGAGATCTGGGGTGCGGGTGGGGGGTGGGGGTGGGAAGGGCCACCTGGGGACAGGGAGGGATGAGTCTGCGGAGGGGGGATGGGGGCCACCGAAACCCAGGAGGAAGACAGAAATCTGGATTCTCTTCTAGATAACAGTTTGTCCTCCTCCCCCCCAACCCCCAATTTTGTCTCCAAGGAGAGAAAACGGAGCTTCATGGGAAACGGCCGCAACAGTTGGTGAGTGGCAGGGCCTGCCGGGCAGGACCTCTCCAGGAACCCTCGGCCTGGGGCCACCCGGCCTCTCCCCGAGGGCTGTGCCAGGGGAGGGCCTGAGGCACAGGGAAAATCCGGTGGATGCTACATGGAGACCACATCCAGTGCAGAGTGGGAGAGCGGAAGGAATCTTCTACGAAGCAGAGCCACCTGCCCCGCCGCTGGGAGGCTCTCACCCCCTCCTTATGGTCCCCTAGCTATGCAGGTGGCACTCCCAGGGGGTCCCGCCGAAGCCAGCAACTCCCTAAGGAAGCCCTTGTGATGGAAGGCTGTGGGAGAGGGGCTTCAGTGCATATTCGTGCTGGCACCAGGCAGGGCTGTGCGCACCCCGTGATCACCCCCGTGGTGTCTGAGGCAAGGGCTGCTCACCTCCCTCTTGCACACTCAGGAAACTGGGGCCCCCGGTCGGGGCAGGAGCTTGCCCATGGCTGCATGGTGACCCTGCAGTGGGGCCAGGACTCCATCCAGGCTTCTCCCTGTCGGGAGCACTGTCACCACAGTTCCGCTGCCTCCACTCCGGGGTCCCAGGCTCTGGGGTGCAAGTCAGTGAGGAATGGGTAGAGCATGGCCTCTCTGGGAGCCCCCGCCCCCTCAAACTCCTGACCTGCCCTCCCCGTGCCTCACACACTGCTCCCAGCAGCCTGCTCTGCGTCCCCAGGTCCCACGCGCCGTTCCCCAAGTTGGAGCTGGGCCTGGGGTCCCGGCCCGCGGCGCCGCGGGAGCTCCCGGCCTGCTCCATCTGCCTGGAGAGGCTGTGGGAGCCCGTGTCGCTGGACTGTGGCCACGACTTCTGCGCACGGTGCTTCAGCACACACCGCATCCCGGGCTGCGAGCCGCCGTGCTGTCCAGAGTGCCGGAAGATATGCAAGCAGACGAGGGGCCTCCGGAGTCTGGGGGAGAAGATGAGGCTCCTGCCGCAGAGGCCTCCGCCCGTCGCGCTGCAGGTGCAGGGGCCCGGCCTCGGCATGGGGGGCAGGGGGTGGCGTGAAGGGACCCGGGTTGAATCCAGAAGGGGCACAGTGGCTTTGGCACTATTCTAGCAGGGCAGGGCGAGAAACGGAGTCAGGGGTGGACACGCTGCACCCTTGGGGCCTGCTCCCACTGCCTGGATGCTCAGGGAACCCTCTTTCTCCCCGCCCAGGAGACCTGCGCCGTGAGGGCGGAGCCGCTGCTGCTGGTGCGCATCAACGCCTCCGGGGGCCTCATCCTGAGGATGGGGGCCATCAACCGCTGCCTGAAGCACCCCCTGGCCAGGGACACCCCCGTCTGCCTCCTCGCAGTCCTGGGGGAGCAGCACTCAGGGAAGACCTTCCTCCTCAACCACCTGCTCCGGGGCCTGCCGGGCCTGGTGAGGGCAGGTTAGGGGTCCCAGCCCGGCTTTGGGAGGGGCATGGGGGCTGGGGGCCCGCCTGACGCTGTCTTCTCTGCGCCACAGGAGTCTGGGGATGGCGGCTGGCTCAGAGGAGGAGGGGCCCTGCAGGGGTTCAGGTGGGGTGCCAATAGCCTCACCAGGGGCATATGGATGTGGAGCCACCCCTTCCTGCTGGGGAAGGAGGGGAGGAAGGTGAGAGGCACAAGGGCAGAGGAGGTGAAGATTGGGAGGGACTGGGGGGACGTGGGGGGTTGAAGAGAGCAGGGACAAGGAGGAGGCAAAATGGAGAAAGAAAGCTTTGGGGGCAGGGACAGGAAGACAGTATGGGGAGAGGCAGGGCTAGGGGGAGCATGTGGAGGAGCGAGGCGGGCTTGACCCCTTGCTCATCTCCCTCCTCCCCCCATTCCTCCCCCCCTTACAGGTGGCTGTGTTCCTGGTGGACACAGGGGATGCCATGAGCCCCGAGCTGAGCAGGGAAACCAGGACCAAGCTCTGTGCCCTCACCACGATGCTGAGCTCCTACCAGGTGAGGGCACTGGGACCTGGCGCCCAGCCCCCTCCTCCGGGCTCCAGCCTGGGCATCTTAGCCCTGTTCGGCCCTGGGAGTGCTAGGGATGGTGACCCTGATCGCACAGACTCCTGTGTCCGGGGTCCCCACAGACTCTGGGGTTGCCCTTGCAAGGGAGGGATGCCCCCAGTCAGTGAGGGTAGGAAGCCGACAGTCCCTGGGAGCAGCTGAAGGTCAGCAATACCTTCCACCCCCTCAAGGCCAGCCCAGGTCCCGCAGGCTCCCGGGCAGGTGTTTCCCAGGTCCCGGCCTTACAGTCGGCCTGTGAACTCCTTCCTCACCGGGGTCTTCCCAGTATCTCTTTGCCTTTGCAGACCCTCTTCCATTTTGTTCTCCTTGGTCCAGATCCTCAACACCTCCCCGGAGCTGAAGGATACAGACCTGGAATATCTGGAGGTGAGGAGACATTTGGTCTCGGGTGCCCCCCCCCCCGCCCCCCTGTCCCTGCCCTGACCATAAGGCTAGGGGACCGGGTCGGCCGCAGTCAGAGGTGCCTTCCAATTCTGGCTGAGGAGTTCATGCAAGACCCGGAGCTGGGCTGGGGGGTTCAAGGGCAGAGGGTGAAGTATGGGATGCCTGGTTGGAAGAGGCAGTGGAGTCCCAGAGCTGGGAGCTGGGGTTGTGGGTTCTCCAGTGTGCCTGGGGGCTGGGGGGGCCACAGTCCTTGCAGTGGCCCAGCCGTGACCCTTGTGCCTCACCCCCAGATGTTTGTGCACGTGGCCGAGGTGATGGGCAGGCATTATGGGATGGTGCCGATCCAGGTGAGCCACCCATTTCCGGACGCGTCGCCTCAGACTCTAACTCCCCCCGGATGCTGGTGTCAGGACCCCTTGTCTTCCAGCACCTGGATCTCTTAGTCCGAGACTCATCCCCCCTCAACAAGGCAGGCCTGGGGCACGTGGGTGACATTATCCAGGTGAGGGGCACGGAGGGCATGGATGGAGGTGGTGGTGGTGGGACCGGGGCAGAAAGTGAGGGGATTCCGGGAGGGGGCCTGCCGGGAGTTAAGAACAGGAGCGTGGCCCCTAGCTCAGAGGTCTCCCCTTTGCACTCTCAGAAATCCTCCGGCAAATACCCCAGGGTTCAGGAGCTGCTCCGAGGGAGGCGAGCCCGCTGCTACCTCCTGCCGGCTTCCGGGGGGCGGCGGGCCAGCAAAGACCACGGGAGCCCAGGCGGTGAGTGTCCCCGGGAGCAAGGCCCCTCGGCCTGCCCTCCTCCGGGCACCCCGTCGCCCTAGCAAGCCTCTCCCTGCCTCTGACACCCTTTCTCCTCCCAAAGCCCGGTCCTGCTCAGCCCCCGGTCTCCTCAGCATGAGGAATCTCTTCCTCAGACACAGATGACGAGGTCCGCCACCTCTGTGCCTACGTCATGGACGTGCTGAGTGCAGCCCCCCAGCACGCCAAGAGCCGCTGCCAGGGGCACTGGAGCGAGGGCCGGCCCGCAGCCAGGGGGGACCGACGCCTGCTCACGGGGCAGCAGTTAGCTCAGGAAATCAAGGTGCGCCAGCCCCCTGGCCCCGGGCCCCGAGAGCCTGGCTGGGCCCCTTGCCCACCCTGACCCCTCCTGTGATGTCTCCGCAGAACCTCTCAGGCTGGATGGGGAGGACGGGGCCCGGGTTCACCTCACCAGACGAGGTAGGGGGCCCTCCACCCCACCCCCACCCTGGGGCACATCTGGGGGGCTGGGCAGGGGTGGGGGGCACTGGGATGGAGAGGAGGGCGCCGGCAGCCGACGAGGGAGGCAGCCTGGCTTTGCCGTGGACAGATTGCCGCCCAGCTGCATGACCTGAGGACGGTGGAAGCTGCCAAGAAGGAGTTTGAGGAGTACGTGCGGCAGCAGGTGAGCTGGCCTCGAATGGCAGGCCGGGCCTCGGGAGGCAGGGAGTCCCCCCCACCTGCTTCCTGGACAGGCCTCGGGGCAGATGGTCAGCGTGCCTTCCTTTCTCCCTGCCACAGGATGTGGCCACCAAGCGCATATTCTCTGCACTCCGGGTACTGCCCGACACCATGCGGACCCTCCTCGCCACCCAGAAAGATGCCATCCTGGCCCGCCA
>NC_043716.1:9882103-9928861 GCF_006229205.1 Suricata suricatta | reverse complement strand
TGGCAGCCGGCGCAGCGGTGGGGGCCACGGGGGCTGCCGTGGTCGGGGGTGGCGTTGGCGCTGGGCTGGCTGCCACCGTGGGCTGCATGGAGAAGGAGGAGGACGAGAGGGTGCAGGAAGGGGACCGAGAGCCTCTCCTGCAGGAAGAGTGACAGGCCCAGGAGACCCAAGGGAGGAAGAGGTACCGGGTGGGAGGGAAGGAGGTGCCGGAGGGGAGGGCTTGGGGGCGGTGTGGAGAGCCTGTGTGCCGCGCTGCCCCGCCTCCCTGCCCCGTGTCTGGGTGGCTGGCTGAGCGGGACAACCCAGGTGGCCCCAGGACCCAGGGGAGGCCGCCGGGGCCCAGAAGGCAGTGTCTGGGGGCACTGACTAGAGGGCAGCACCTGTCTCAGGTTGCAGACCATTGCTCACCTGCTGTGTTTCCCAGACCAACTTGACCCCAGGGTTTCCCACCCAGAGTGAGGCTCCACTGGCCTCCCCATCCTGGCTCGTTCCCCTGATGACCTTGAATGGTAGGAAGGCTAGGCAGACACCATTCTGGAAGTCTCCCTTGGGTGGAGAGGATCTGCCCTTTCACAGACGGGAGAGGCCCCAGGGTCGGGTGACATTGGTGCTCAGGCTCAGGGAGCACTTGTGAGGGGCAGGGGAAGACAGAGAAGGAGGGGCCACTGGGCAAAACCAAAGAGTCCAGGTGTGGCGGACAGCGGCCTACACCCCCACGTGGAGACGCTTTGCTCTGATGACTTTTCCCAGAGCTGCCCCAGGAGGGTAATGGTGGCCTCCGTGATCCTCCGCAGCCCCGGGGAGTCCACATATGCACTTTGAATGGGGGGCCCTGTAGAACTTCCCTCACGGTGTGCCCTTTGTTGAGCAAGCTCAGACAGCAAAGAGCCCAAGTTCTTTCTGGAATGCTGTCCCAGCCATGGGTTAGATGCCAAAGAAAAACGCCAGGAATTGCATTCTGAGCTACACCGGACAGCCCTCATGAGTCGATGAAAGTCCTGTAAGGGACCGTAGAGGGAAGAACACATTCCATCCCGACACGGACACGCCCTCTTTCTGGACCCTGCACCTGCAGGAGACCTGGGCGCAGCCCCCTGCGGGAACCCCGAGGGCCCAGCGTCCTTCCATGGGACAGAAAAGTCCTGCTGGAAGACTTCTAGGCTATTAAGCTGTAAAGTATTCATGGGCGCCTTATATGAAAAATAAAATGTGTGTGCTTGAGTGTCAACCTCCCAGTAAATTATTGAAACAATACTTGAATTCAGTGCGCCCACCACAGGGCTTTGGGGCACAGGGGAGGGGGAGGGGAGCCAAGGCACTCCATCGTAGGGACCTCAAATTCAAGAGATCTAGGAGCTGAGTGTCCAAGGCCCCACTTGGGGGTTGCAGGTAGGGCTCAGGCCAAAGGCCAAGGGCACAGCCACCTTTCACTAAGACTTGGGGTCTTGGGGGCGCCTGGGTGGCTCAGTCGGTTGAGCATCCGACTTCGGCTCAGGTCATGATCTCACACTCATGAGTTTCAGCCCCACTTCGGGCTCCGTGCTGACAGCTCAGAGTCTGGAGCCTGCTTCGGATTCTGTCTCCCTCTCTCTTTGCCCCTCTCTGACTCACGCTCTGGCTGTCTCTCTCAAAATAAATAAACATAATAAAAAAATTAAGACTTGGGGTCCTGCTCTTCTGGTCTGGCCAGCCTCAGATGGCCCTGGGAATAGATTGTCACCTGGCATCTGTCCTGGCAGGAGAGATAGGTGAGAAGTCTTTGCTTTATAAGAGCTGCAGAGGGAGGAGGACCCCAGGTCTCCCGCTGTGGCGGGTCAGCCAGCAGGGCAATCCCCTGCTGGGTCTCCTCCCCGCCTCAGCCCCCCAGCTCAGAACTGCAGCAGACATCACTGTGTCCAAACCCTGCCTTTTGCAGATGCAAACCCAGCGAAGGGAAGTCCCAGTTAATGCTCCCCAGCTGGCTGGGGGTAGAGTAAGGGGGCTCTGCACCCTCGACCCCCAGCTGGTGTTCCCCCATGTTCATCAGAAGAGATTTTTTAAAGCTCAGCCGTCCTGAACTCCAGGTGCTCCTCAGGAGCTTGCCTCTCACTCTGGTTCAGGTCCGGGAAGCAGAGCTGGGGGTGCTGAGACAGAAGGACTTGGTCTGGGACACAGGGCTTAACAGTAGCAGGTTCAGTTAGCAAGCTGGGGGCAAAATACGGATGTCAAGGAACCTCAAAGCCAGATCTGGGGACAAGAGGGGTGAAGACGGAGGGCCGAGGGTGATCCTGACTTTCGGAGACTGGGGCAGAGGGGGGGATAGGGTCCAGACTTTGCCCAGTGTTTGCTGAGAAAGGTTTCCCGGAAACAGCGTTAGGGCTCTCCTGTCATCGTGTGGTGAAGCCGTGAGCTCGCAGACTTCGGGGCAGGCGGGCATAGAACTTTGATGGGAGGAGCCTCTGAGAAGACCCCAAGGGGAGGTTTTGTCTGGCTAGACTCCCACCTAATAGCGCTGGATGGAGTTGCCATGAGACTTCTTCCTGCTCTTTGAACAGAAGCACGTGGAAATGTTTTGCGTAAGCAAGATAGGTCCTGTTAAGTCATACAGTATTTGTCTTGTGCCCTGTAGTGTGAAGCACCCTCCAAACATCAGCTTCCTTAAGTCTCCACACCATCTCATGCAATGCGTAGAGTATCCATTTCTACAGAAGCTCAGAGACATGACCAGGCAGACGTGAGCCAAGACTTGAACCCAAGGTTTTCTGATACCAGGCTCCTTGCTTAGGTGAGCCCTCACCGCCCAAGTCTCTCCAGGCTCCTTGGCCAGGCTGCTGGGTCCCCAACCCAATTAGGGGGCTTCCTGGGCTTTCAAGGTCTGTTCTAGAATTCACTAGAGCCCACATGACTCTGTGCTCAGGGTCCCAGCAGGGTGGCTGGTTGCTCCTCTATGACCTGTTGAAGGCCACTGACCCTAAGATTCTCAGGTGACAAGTTTCCGGGTTGGAGATCTGGTGATTTGGCTTGTGCCTCCAGTTTCCGAGGCCAGAACTCATGTTGGAGATGGTGGTACCACAACCCGAAGGAACCTGAATTCTTAGGTCCTGCTGTGGACCGAACCCGCCCCCCACCCATCTTGCTGTGGACTGAACCCCCCCCACTTCCACCCATCCTAATCCACCACATGATGGTCTTAAGAGGTGGGACATTTGGGTCATGAGGGTGCAGTCCTCATGAATGGGATTAGTGCCCTTCCTCAGACAAGAGTCCCAGAGAGCTCTCTAGTCCCTCCCACCATGTGAGGACACAGCCATCAGGGAACCAGGAAGTGGGCTCTGGCCAGCCAGCACACCAAATCTGCCCGCATCATGATGTTGAATTTCCCAACCTCCAGAACTGTGGGAAATAAGTATGTTGTTTGCGTGCTTCCCATTCTGTGGTATTTTGTTAGAGCATCTGCTCGATCACGTGGAGCAAAGATCCCTCCAACTCCTTGGATCTGCCTTAAACCATGCTTGGAGCAAGGAAGAAACTCCACCTGCATTAAGTGAATGAGATACATAGGGTTACTTATTACTACATCATAGTCTGTCCTACCCTAACTAACATGGAGATTTGCTCCTGGACATGGGGTGAACACCTGAAATAGCACTGGCTGGGTGGTGGCCAGTAAGGAAACGCAGGGCAGGATCCATTTTATGTCCTGATAAAACCTTCCGTAAGACGATCCCTTACAGTACCATGGAAGCCAGAGTCTTGTACTGTTGTATTTTATTTCTAAAACTAAAATCCGCCAACCCAGAAAACCCTCCCTACAAATGTCAAAAAAGAATAGTTCTATTATTGAGTGAGCATTAATTCAGACCGGCCTATGTCCCAGGTGATCTGCTACTTAAAAAATAAAATTATTAAGACAGAAAAGAAATCCCACCAGTTTTTAAAACAAGATTTTATGTTTCAGTAGAAAAATACACAACGTGGGGCTTGAACTCACAACTCAAGGGTCACCTGCTCTACCGACGGAGCCAATGGTCAGGGGAGAAGATTCAACAGTCCTACTCACTCTACGTGCTTTCCAAGTTCCCTCTGCATTCACTTGGTCAGTGGGGTGGCCACCACGCCAGCTAATGGCCTCTCTCTGAAAGAAAAGTGAACATTCTTGTACCCCCATGATGAGCATGTAGTTGAGGTGGCTCTGCCAGATTCCCGCAGTGACGACGGGGCACTGTCTTCTTGACATTGAAAAGAGAAGGCTCCCAGGCCCTGCTGAAAAATATTCCTGGCTTTTAATTCTGATAAGAGGCTCAAATCTTTAATAAGTTGCAGGCATATCAAAAGGACAGAGGAATTCTTTATATTTTTCTTATTTTTTAAAAAGGCTTATTTTTTAAAATAATCTTTATACCCAATGTGGGGCTCGAACCCACAACCCTGAGATCAAGAATCACATGCTTTTCCAACAGAGTCAGCCAGGTGCTATAGGAATTCTTTACAAATACAAGTTTTCTCTCTGAAATGTTCTAAGAAAAGGAGGAGGAAAGATCTCATTCCTTTTGGAAAGGAAATTCAATCTTATTTTTATTTACCCTTTTGTTATTATTTTATTGTAACCCTATAATTTCTAATGGTCTCCATTTCCATTTCTCTCGGCATTTTGCAGCCATTGAAATATTCATTGGTTGTGTGGGAAAATGTGAAGCAAGGTAATTATCACAACCACGTTGAGATGAATTAGAAAATTCAATATGGACTCAGAGAGGAAGAGTTTTTAAACGTGTATACCAACAATATGCATATTTACTTAAAGCAAGTTTTTGATTACGTAAGGGAGGAAAACTATCTTTTCCTTTTACTTGTTAAAAACAACAGGCCCAAAGTGGAGCTGCTTATGCTAAGCCCATGTCAACAAACTGACTTAGAGTTTCAGCTCTTCCAGGAATCAGACAATAAACCGGTCGGGGATTCCTTGATCAGTACTAGTTAGGTAACCTGCCTGATAGACCCTTGGCAATCCCCTACAGGAAAGTGAGCTTGCAGTCGGCAACTTGCTTTTCTGCCTGGTGGAAATGTCCTTCTTCCTGCCCCCTTCTGCCTATAACAGTCTTGCGTTTCAGACAGCTCTGCGGAGCCCCTTTCTATCTGCTGCACGACTGAATCATTGAAGAAAGCCAGTAAGACTTTAAAAACATACTCAGTTGAATTAAACAATTTTTTAAATGTTTTTATTTCTTTTTTTAATTTATTTTTTTAATGTTTTATTTATTTTTGATACAGAGAGAGACAGAGCATGAGCAGGGGAGGGGCAGAGAAAGAAGGAGACACAGAACTGGAAGCAGGCTCCAGGCTCTGAGCTAGCTGTCAGCACAGAGCCTGACGCGGGGCTCGAACCCACGAACGTGAGATCTGACCTGAGCCGAAGTCGGAGGCTTAATCGACTGAGCCACCCAGGCGCCCCTATTTCTTTTTAAGAGAGAGATAGAGCACCAGCAACAGAGGGGCAGAGAGAAAGGGAGACACAGAATCCGAAACAGGTTCCAAGCTCTGAGCTGTCAGCACAGACCCTGATGCGGAGCTCTCTCCAATTCATGAACTGCGGGATCACGACCTGAGCCGAAGACGAACGCTTAACCCACTGAGCCACCCAGGGGTCCTGAAATTTTTTTTTTAACATACTCTTCTAAATTTTTGGTTGGGGCCCCTGGAGCAAAAGACAGATTAATAAGAGAAAAGCATATACATTTATTTAACGTAAGTTTCACGTGGCATGGGAGTCTTCACCAGGAAATAAAAACTTGAAGAGTTGGTTACTCTGAGTGTTTTTTAATGTTTTATTTATTTTTGAGACAGAGAGACAGAGCATGAGAGGGGAGGGGCAGAGAGAGAGGGAGACACAGAATCCGAAGCAGGCTCCAGGCTCCGAGCTGGCAGCACAGAGCCTGATGTGGGCCTCGAACTCATGAACTGTGAGATCATGATCTGAGCCGAAGTCGGAGGCTTAACTGACTGAGCCACGCAGGCACCCCTACTCTGAGTATTTTCATGCTGGGTTTGATGGAAATGCGGAAAGCTGAGTAGAAATATGAGAGAAGGGAAACTGAGCAAGGCCTGTTCATTTCAGTTTCTTTCCTCCACCCTTCACCTTCAGAGATAAAGATGCTCCTTTCCTCTGGGTATAGGGAGGCCACGTCTCACATGACAGTGTTATGACCTGATTCAGAAGAAGGTCAGAAAGCCCTTCCTCGAACGAGCCATTTCTCAAATTCCTTCATCTTCAAATATTCTATTTGCCAACGTGCCATTTTGGGGGATAGTGTGTCTCAAATCCCGTCGGTAAGCAATGTGAAAAAATTCTCCTTCGGCCAATACATTTGTCCCAAGTTCCCATCAATTGCACAAGCAAATGCACACGCTACACGATAGTTTAGGTCCTTCAGTAATTCTCCTATTGTCCTAAACAATATTGCTCCGATGCAAAACATCAAGATGCCCATGGCCAAGAACTAGTAGCAAAGGCTTCTTAGGAGGCACTGTTGGAATAGTACAGATTGAGTTCGCAGGGCGCACTGTCCATGGTTCTGGTTGTTCTGAGTGTTGGGGCAAACGCTGAGGCCATTTTTCGCTTCAGCCAGTCCAAGTCAACAACGCGTCATGATAACAGGTGTCTCATGCTGACCTGAGGGAGGTATCTCAGAGCTGCTTGGTAGCACTGAGGCGCTTTGTCACTGAGCATCTCTGAGAACACTGCGGGGAGTTTTTCTCCCAGCATTAAATTATTCCCAATAGTTCAATTCCAAATGGCCCGCATTTCCACCACAACCATGTTACATGTGTTTGTAATTGTCCAAACATATTGAGCTTATTGGTCAAACTATTACTATCTAAAAGCATTAGGGGCCCTCCCGGGTGGCTCAGTCAGTTAAGCGTCTGACTTCAGCTCAGGTCACGATCTCACGGTTTGTGAGTTTGAGCCCCATGTTGGGCTCGGTGCTGACAGCTCAGAGCCTGGAGTCTGTCTTCAGATTCTGTGTCTCCCTCTCTCTGCCCCTCTCCTGCTTATGCTCTCTCTCTCTTCCAAAAATAAATAAACATTAAAAAAAAAAAGACCATTAGCCTCAGACATTTTGTGTCAAATTTTGGGTTTGATGACTGACAAAAATTCTCTCCTTGACCAAACTCTACTCCAGATATCCTGGACTCCCCTCTCCAGGAGGCCCTGACTTTTTGGCTTCCGTGTTTATCTCTGCGTTGCCCACTTTTTAGCAAGCATCCAGCCCACCTCCCCAAGCTTGCTATCTGATCTGCTTGGATATGTGATGGGGTTCCGGACCCTGCCTCGCCCAGGAGGACCGCCTGCCTTCAGTGAGACTCCTATTAGGCCAGTTAGCCAGAACCTCCCAACCCTTGACATTTCCTCTGTGAATTTCCATCCACTGACCACCCTCCACCCCTACCTTGCTCCTTGGCTGTAAGTTTCCACTCTTTCTCGTTGTGTTTGGAGTTGAGTCCAATCTTTCCCCCAGTGCAAGACCCCCTTGCGGTGTTCCCAACATCTATCACTGTGGTCCCAAATAAAGTCCACCTTATGGTTCTCTTGTCACGAACAATTTTTTTGTTCAATAATAGATTGTCGGACTTGGATGCCCAGACGGTGTCTCTCCTGGGAATACAAAATGGAGCTGATCAGAAACATGTAACTGTGGAAACCTTTGCAAAAGAAATAGCAATGTTCCAAATAACTTGTTTGTTTCTGGTAAATTTTGAATCTCAAAGTAATTGGGATAATCACTGCTGTGAATAAGACAGCAGGGTGGTTTATGATAATAATAATTTCACTAGAAAAGCTCTTTTCTTAAAAGAAAAAAGCAAGCTCTTTTCTATTGAGCTCAGTACCAAGATGAGTGATTCTAGAAAACGTGTTTCAAGTCCTTGTGGGAACCTCAGTCCCTCCTGCTTGAGATGCAGACTTCACATCAGAAGCATGAATCCAACTGGATTTTTCTTTCAGTTTGATAACCATATCAAAACATGGAAAACGGTCCCTCCCAGTGTGGTGACAGGCATCTTTCCTCTGGAATGCCTTTTATTTATTTATTTACTTACTTACTTACTTAATAGAGAGTGTGCATGCGAGTGGGGGGAGGGACAGGGGGAGAGAAAGAATCTTAAGCAGGCTCCATGCTCCATGCTGAGCCCAATGCAGGGCTCGATCCCACACCCCTGGGATCGTGATCTGAACCAAAATCAAGAGTAGGCCACTCAACTGATGGAGCCATCCAGGCACCTCTCCTCTGGAAGACGTTTATGTACATTCAATCCCCCCAGCAGAGAGTGGCAGACCTACTCCGACGTCCTCCGATGGACCCTTCCAGGTCCTTATGATTTTACGTCTCACAGTTTCTAGGAACAGAAGCACTTTTAAGCATTGAACATGATTATGAGAGGAGTCAGCTACATTGGGCACAGACCCAAATTCATCAGCCTATCAAACCGAAGTTCATAAGTTCAGAGGAAGAGACACCATAGTTTCTGAGAAGGTGCTATAGGCCATTTTCACCTATAGATGTCTTTTTTAAGTGTTTATTTATTTTTAGAGAGAGAGAGAGAGTGGGAGAGCAGGAGCAGGCAAAGGTCAGAAAGAGAGCAAAAGAGACAATCCCAAGCAGGCTCCACACTGTCAGTGCAGAGCCTGATGTGGGGATTGAGCCCACGAACCATGAAATCATGACCTGCGGAAATCAAGAGTCCGACCCTTGACCGACTGAGCCACCCAGGCATCCCCTTACCTATAGACTTCTAAATGAACTTCTCAGCGTTGGGTTTACCCACTTCACTCGTCCACAGGGCTGAGGGGACAGGGTGGGTCCCAGAATTACTTCCTCATGAATGGCAGTGGTTGTCTGGCCACCTCCACATCCCACAAACCATAACGAGACAAAAATCTCTTACTTTTCACAGGTGTTGGTTCTATGGAATTGAACCGCCACCAGGTGCGTCTTGTGCTCACCTTGGCGGTGGCCCATAGAGAATTCTGCTGACGGACAACATATCTCTGATACATTTTGGAGAAGGTCCTCTGTTTGGTAGTCATGATAAGAGTCTAGTGCCTTTAAAATCCCTCTCAGATGAGTGACTCAGATGATTTTGTTGATGACACATTACCAACCAAGCAGACAGGAAGTGTGATACAGCGATGATTTTGTTCGTGGATTCCCAGAGTCCATTAGAATTACTTTCAGCTTTTTTCTCAACACATTTGTCCATTTCCTCTCATGAAGCATATATTTGAAAATGAGCAAAAATGACTCATATTAAAAACGTGACATCAGAGGTTGGGGTCCACAATGTAACAGGGGTTTCAGCAGCTCTGCCGCAGAATCGTCTGCTCTAGAAGCCGACATCCTGCCCCCTGTCAGTGCCACAACGGATCCCTGATCCACGAGGTGCAAAGCCTCTGAGAACTCAGCTCTTAATTTTCCACGAGATGTTTTAGTTCCCATCTTCGTCACGGATCCCCTATTTTTCCAGCTTTGCCCTGTTGCATGACAGACCCTAAACAGATACCAACTATCCGTTTGTAGATTTGCTGGAATGACCTGAGAATCGTGATTCCAGTAGCCGCTGGCTGCTAACACCACTCAAGCTGATTTAATTTCAGGCAAAATCTTAGCTTCTGAGGCTTCACGAGCAGCCACCACAATGCAGGAAGTCTCGTGTTGGCCATTTTCATCGCCGAACGTGGCCCAGCAGGAAACATGGTCAAATCTGATATCAGATACACATCAGATAAATCCGATCAGGGTCTAAGGTCTAACTCTGTTGCCATCGCACAGGCCCGGCCATCTATCTGATCAGCTAAGAGAGCAGCAGGGTTTCCGAAGTCACGTCTCCCAAACACAACTTCTGCGTGTCCAGAGCCAGTTTGATGGGGCTCCTGCAATGCTGGGGCTTCCGCGCTTAAAAGATGGCCCAGGACACACACATAAGTCAAATGACCCAAAGAGAGGCTTGAGCCCTTTCAGGAAGTATGGCTGCCGCTGCCACACTGGGAAGCATCCAGAAGAACTGAGAAATAACGCTATTGGTCTAGACTCAAATGCCAACTTTTGAGTGAAATTCTGCCAGCAGTCAGGGCTTTTGTTTCCATGGTAAATCCCATGGAAAGCTTTTTCAAAATTTGGAACCCTCACAGCTTGGGGAGAGGCCATGACCAATTTCAGTTGTTCAAAAGCTTCCTGCAGATTCTAGGGATCTAGACGAGGGTCTAGAGTATTAGCAATCAGTTGGTCTATCAGAGGATTTGCCCTCTTTTCAGAAGCTGGAATCCTCTGTGGAAATTATCTGACTTGTGCCCCAAATTGTTGCTTTTGTTGTTGTTGTCATTGTGGTTGGAGGCTACTTTGTCTGAAAATCTGGCTAACTCCTGCATTCTAACACTCTGTGGTCTTCCGTGATAAATGCCCTAAGTGGTTGACCTCAGTTTGGCAACCCTGCAGCGTGTCTAGTGAGGCCGCGTATCCCTGCCAGGTGAGGAATTCCAAGAAGCTAAAGTATCAATTTAGCATTACTCTTTAGTTTCTTTTTAAAAAAAATTTTTTTACATTTATTTATTATTGAGAGACAGAGAGAGACAGAGCATGAATGGGGGAGGGGCAGAGAGAGAAGAAGACACAGAATCCGAAGCAGGCTCCAGGCTCTGAGCAAGCTGTTAGCACAGAGCCTGACGTGGGGCCCGAACCTGCAAACTGCGAGATCATGACCTGGGCTGAAGTCGGTTACTCAACCGACTGAGCCACCCAGGCGCCCCTACTCTTTAGTTTCTGAAGCTTCCAGCAAATCATCCCCGTACCGAATAAGTACAGACCACTCGGCCAGACGGGTATCCCTAGGATGGCTAGACAAAACAGTAGGGGTCCCCAAACTCCCGAGGAATCCTTTGCTATAAACACTGGACTCCTTCAAAGGTAAGAGCAAATGGGGATTTGAACTCATTAGCTAGAGGAGCGGAAGAAAAAGAAAACAGCAGAATGTAGAGAAAAACTGCAGGCGACAGAATCAAAGTCAGAAAAGCTGCAGCGGGAGCCACAGGGCTTAATGAAAGGACAAATTCATTCACCTTTCTGAGATCTGGTACAAAGCCCTACAAGGGCCAACCCTCTATCTCCTGGCCACCTTCTCTGCTTGCTGGAGGTATGGGAATACAGCAGAGTGAGCGTCCCTTTGAAAAAATGATGGCTTGTTTTCTAATTTTTTAAAAATAACGTGCTTGATTTTCTCTAGTCGAGCCCTTGACAAAGGATGTTGTTTTACACGTGGCATGGCTTATCCTTCTTGGGTAAGCTATTTTTTATCAGTTCTACGTCTCCAATGAAACCAGGATACTAATTCCCAAGGCCTCAAAGGGGTGCATGGATCTGTGTCAGCTGGGCGCTTTTCCAGTGTGGTCTGAGACTGCCACTTCTTTTCCTATTTTCTTTCAGGAGCCACAAAAGGTCGGCCTTTTGTCCAGGCAGGTCCACAAACACTCCATCAGAGGACAGACTCTGGTAGGCTTCCACGTGCGCGGCAAGCATCTCCCTTGTGGATTTATTGGAGAATTAGGAGAGAGTAAGAAGGCCTGGTCCTCAGTCAGGGAGGGAACCACATAGAAAGAGGAATGGTTGAGAACTCTTGCTTTTGGGTGGAGTCTTTTAAAAAATGATAATTAGGTCAACATTGTTTACAGCATTGCTAAACTTTCTGTATCCCTCCGATTTTATCTCCAGTTATCAACTCCTGCGAGAGGGATGTGAAAATTTCTAACTATAATGGTGGCTTATTTATACATATATTCTAAATAGAATATGCATCCATGGTGGTCTACTTCTATCAGTGTTTGCTTCATGCATTTTGAAGTCCTGTTATTTAAGGGTGTGCATAATCAGGAACGCTATGTCCTCCCTTGAATGCTGCATTACGAAATGTTTGTCTACCACCCTGCTAATTGTCCTTTTGTGGTCTGCTGTGTCTGATGCTGGTGCAACTACTTCATATGTGTGTTATGTGTGCTTGGCTCGTCTGTCTCCTGCTTTCTTTCACTTTTAACCAGCTGTGTCTTTTTATTTAAAGTGTGTTTCTTGGGGTGCCTGGGGGCTCCATCAGTTGAGTGTCCGACTCTGGCTCAGGTCATGATCTCACGGTTTGTGGGTTCCAGCCCTGCATCGGGCTCTGTGCTGACAGCTCAGAGCCTGGAGTCTGCTTCGGATTCTGCGTCTCCTTCTCTTTCTGCTCCTCACCCACTTGTGCTCTGTCTCTCTCTGTCTTTCAAAACTAAATAAAGTAATAAAAATTTTTTTTAATTAAATAAAGTGTGTTTCTTATAGAGGGCATATTTTGGGTCTTGCGTTTTTACCAGTCTGATACTATTTGCCTTTTGTTTGCAGTATTTAGGCCGTTTACATTTAAAGTAATTATTAATCAGATGTGCCCTGGTGTGGTTTTCTTTATGTTTCCTTGTGCTTCAGGTTCATTGAACCTGGATCTGTTGGTTTCTATGAAATTTGGAATATTTCAGGATGTTATTATTTGAAGTTTTTCCCGCCTCTTCTCATTCTGAGACTTCAACAACATGAACGCTGGAAGATTTGATATTGTCTCACAAGTCCTGATGTTCTTTTCTCCCCTCTCTTTTCATTCTTTCTCTGTATTTTCCTTCTCTGATCTTCACTCTCTAATATCCACTCTGCTGTAAATCCCATCTAGTCCTTCTTTTCAAATTATCTTCTTTTTCGTTTCTGATCCTCTGCATTCTTGAGCACACAGAGGATATTTATAACTGTTTTTATGTCTTTGTCAATTAATTTCCTCATTTCTGTCACTTAATGATCTGCTTCTACTGATAGATTTTCCCCCTGATTATGGGTACTATCTTCCTGCTTCTTCCTATGCCTATTGATTTTTTCTGAAAACAAAATTAACTACTGGTAAAATATAAATGACACAAAATCTACCACTGTAACCATTTTGTAAGTGTGCAGTTCTGATTATTGTGTAACCATCACTATCGCTCAAACTCCAAACTTGCAAAGCTGAAACCCCGTTTCCCTTAAAAAATAACGCCCCCTGCTCCCTCTCCCCAGTCCTGGTGACCACCACTCTCCTTTGTGTCATTATGAGTTTGAATACTCTGGGGACCTCGTATGATTGGAATCGTGCAATATTTGTCCTCTTGTGACTTGCTTATTTCATTTAGCACAACATATTTAAGGTTCACCCACATTGTAGCCTTTGACAGGATTTTTCCCCTTTTTGGGTCAGGCCTACCGATATTTATTTATTTATTTATTTTAGAGAGACAGAAAGAGAATATATAAGTGGAACAGGGGAGCGTAGAACAAGAGAATCTCAAGAAGACTCCACACTTAGTGCAGAGTCCTGCACAGGGCTTGATCCCAGGATCCCAAGATCATGATCAGAGCTGAAATGAAGATTTGGCCACTCAACCGACTGAGCCACTGAGGTACCTCAGGCTTACTGATTTGTTTTTAATGTTTATTTGTTTTTGAGAGACAGAGTACGAGCAGGGGAGGGACAGAGAGAGATACAGATCCAAAGCAGGCTCCAGGCTCTGAGCTGTCAGTACAGAGCCCGACATGGGGCTTGAACCCATGAACCATGAGATCATGACCTGAGCAGAAGTCGGTGCTAAACTAACTGAGCCACCCAGGCGCCCCAAGGCCTACTGGTTTTTAACTGAATGCTAGACCTTGTTACTTTTACATTGTCGGGTCCCAAATGTTGTTGAATCCCTTTAAAGAGTGTGGGATTTTCTGCTAACAGCTTGAAAGGATCAAATGGATCTATAGTAGCTTAGCTATTTTCCAGAACAAAGTACAGCAGTCTTTCAAGAAAGACAATATCTAGTCCCATGTATTACAAGGTCTCTTTCCATGCTGGATTTTTTCCCAGCCCTGTGTGAGTGCCAATGATTGTTCAGTCTACAAGTTCCAAATCAGATTTCTGGGGAAAAAAGAAAAAAAAGAAAAGAAAACTTCCTTGGGGGCACTAAGCAAAAGGTCAATTAAGAAAATTTTTTAATATTTATTTATATTTGAGACAGAGACAGAAGGCAAATGGGGGAGTTGCAGAGAGAGAAGGGGATAGACTCTGAAGCAGGCTCCAGGCCCTGAGCTGTCAGCACAGAGCCCGATACAGGGCTCAAACTCACGAACTGCGAGATCATGACCTGAGCCGAAGTCGGACGCTTAACCAACTGAGCCACCCAGGTGCCCCCAAAAGGCCAATTTTAAATATTGTATTGGTATCCATGAAGACTCAAGACACAATTAATCTAGAAACACAGTCCTAATTGACTCATTCCTATAAGAAATGATATTTATCCTCCTAATATGGACTTCACTAGGATATTACTTCTCATACGGACATCAGGTTTGTACTTGTCTAACTTACTCTGTGTGACCTGAGTAATTGTTAGAGGTGTCCAGATATTTAAAGCCACCACCCCTCAAGTCAATCATGTGTCCTGAAAAAGACATCCAGAAATTCCTAAAACAAAAGAAACGCGAATGATTCTTAAAAACTTCCAGAAGGGATCATTGGTTTTCATTTCCTGCATATTCCACAAAACACAACTCCCACAAAGGGAATGAAACAACTAGAAAAAGTATTCACACTTTTCTCTAACCTTCACAAAAGTCATAAAAGATGATACTTTTGTTCTGAAGGCCCAACAAACCAACCTAAATGCATTAGCGACAAGTAGTCATGGCAATCCTAGAAACTTCGATTTGCTCTTAGCCGGGCAAGGAGAACGAACGCTATTGCACATCTTGTTACATGCACATAAGGGCAATGGGGCAAACAGAACGGTCCGTGATCAGCTAAAGAAAAGACCTGATTCTGTACAGCAGACCCACTGGAGTGTGGGCTTTGAGGCCTATTATAAACATTACTAGTCATTTTGTTTGTGTTTTTTGTCTATTTTACGGTTGGTTTATATGTCCTGTCCAGAGGTTTACTCTTTTTTTTATTAAAATTTTTTAATGTTTATTTATTTTTGAGAGAGAGAGAGAGAGAAAGAGTGTGAGCAGGGGAAGGGCACAGAGAGAGGGAGACACAGCATTCGAAGCAGGCTCCAGGCTCCAAGCTGTCAGCACAGAGACTGACATGGGCTCGAACCCATGAGCCATGAGATCATGACCTGAGCCGAAGTCAGATGCTTAACTGACTGAGCCACCCAGGCGCCCCTGTCCTGTCCAGAGTTCTAAATGCTACTGGGTGGTCATTGTCACAGCAGGTGATCCAACAACTCATCCTAGAACATAAAGAAAAAAAACAGAGAACTGACCTTGGGTCAACTACAGAGTATGTTTAACGCACATGCTTCTGATCTTAATCAACAACATCTTGACAAGAGTAAAAATCTAGACATCATGAATTAATGTCCTCTGGCCTGATGTCATCTGTCCTTGGCCAAAAGAGAAACTGAGAGGGGGGAAAAGGCAGGCCCTGACATCTGGAACTGATCTAACGTTTGTAGCTAGATGTCAGCGTGATCATGAGCCTGTCTGAGGCTCACAGCCAGGCCATTTTGTTCTGTCGGACGTAAGAACCTTTGTAGACTTAATAGCCTCAGAGGTTACTCTGAGACCAGGGGTAAAAATGAAATAAAACAAAGCTGCCTCATAATTTCATCTAAGAACAGATGCAAATAAGGTCACTGTGCCAGTCCACAACATGCCCGATGGTAAAACTGTCTCCGGCTTTCTTCTTCTTTTTTTTTTTTTTAATGTTTTTATTTATTTTTGATACAGAGAGAGACAGAGCATGAGAGGAGGAGGGGCAGAGAGAGAAGGAGACACAGAACCGGAAGCAGGCTCCAGGCTCTGAGCTAGCTGTCAGCACAGAGTCTGACGCGGGGCTCGAACCCATGAATGTGAGATCTGACCTGAGCCAAAGTCGGAGGCTTAGCTGACGAGCCACCCAGGCACCCCTGTCTCCGGCTTTCTAACGGCACTTGATCTGGACCCAATCCTTGGCTTCCTTGGGCCCTTCACCAAATGACCCACCCAACGCCCAGATCCCGTAACAGGTTTTTTTTTGACCTAGCACAGGGGCTGTGGAGTGAGCGTGACCGGTCTGGCCGTGCCCCTTACCTGCTGTCCCGTACACAGTGGCTCACCATGTCTCAGTTTCCCCAGGCACAAAAAACCCAGGAGCATTCTATGTCAAAGGGAGCTGCTACCATTGTTCATTGTGACTATCATAAATCATCCCAACCACAACTCAGGGTTTGGGCTCCAGAGATGCAGATCTCCCCAGGAGACCAAACGAATTCAGGCCCTGGGAGAGGACGGCGGCTGGCCAGGAACATCCCTGTTGGCACTCAGCCCTGCCCACCGGTCCTTACCACTTCTTCCCTGGCGCGAGCTGGGGGGTGGGTCAGATGGGAGCTCGGTCCCGGCAATGGGGGTGGGGCAGGCTCTGCTGGCCACAGCCTTCAAGGGTCTAGGCACAGCACCTTGCCAGGCAGGGCCCCAAGTGCCATAACCACCACTGTGGGCCAGGCTAGCTCAGGGCAGCCTAGTCCTCCAGGTGAAGCAGGAAGGCTCACAGACCTGTCCCCCCCCCCATCTCCTGTGGAACTCCGCCAGCCTCCCCACCGCTCCCCTCACACCGAGCGTGGAGGGAAGTATCGCCTTTAGCTGTAGTGTCTATATGATCAGGTCATGCTCTTGCAGTTCCTGGGTTCGGGCCCTGCCCCAGGCTCTGTGCTGACAACTAGCTCAGAGCCTGGAGCCTGCTTTAGATTCTGTGTCTCCCTCTCTCTCTGACCCTCCCCTGCTCACGCTGTCTCTCTCTCTGTCTCTCAAAAATAAATAAAATATTTAAAAAAAAGAAATTCATTCATGCACCACACAGTTCTAAAAATACTGTTTCACAGAGGAATCATCTACTGAATCAATCACATGCCAAGCTCTCAAAAACAAAGCTTCAACATGTGTCACTGAAGAAAAAGTGCATGTGCCACACGGCACTAGCCACAGTGTATCACACAGACAGCAGTGTACGGAGTCACGGACATACCCACTGTGTTAGTAGTACCCACATACTAACATGTGATGGAAGCACCCCTTTCTTTGTGGCACAGGCTTAAAGTGTTTTCTTTCTTTTTCTTTTTTTTGAAATTTTATTTTATTATTTTTTTTTACTTTATAAAGTTTCATATTTTTTTAACATATGCAATTTAAAGTGTTTTCAAAATGGCGGGGGGAGGTGCCTGGGTGGCTCAGTCGGTTGAGTGTCTGACTTCGGCTCAGGTCATGATCTCACAGTTCATGGGTTCGAGCCCCACATCGGGCTCTGTGCTGACAGTCCAGAGCCTGGAGCCTGCTTCCGATTTTGTGTCTCCCTCTCTCTGACCCTCCCCCACTCACACTCTGTCTCTGTCTCTCTCAAATAAATAAACATTAAAAAAATTAAAAGGAAAAACTATCTTATGATCTAGAAACCATTATTTAAATACATACATACACACATAATAAATACATAAATAAACAAACGTAGAAAAAAAAAAAGCTTGATTGATTCCAGAAGGTGAAGACGGTGAAAAACTGCTCAGAGTGGATGGTTCGTGTCGAAACTGACGAACGCTGACCTTGGAATAACGGTCCAGCGGTGTGAGCTGTCCCTCGGAGTGGCAGCCTGGAAAAGAGTGGGTTTGCGCCTGCTCCTTCCTTGACTGACAGAAGCGGAACCTTTTGACGACAGAGCTCGGTGCCTGAACAGTCGGTATACGATGTGTGTGACACACTGGGTCGTGCCCCGGGTCGTGCACTTGCCCCTGACCTCGTGCGGTGCGGGGAAGCTCTTCGCCAACCACGGCAGGGGCTGACTGGTTTGGTGCATTGAAGTCTGTTCATGAGAGCCGTGTGCGTGACTGATGCAGCACAGCGACGACCGAATCACTGTGCTCAGTTCTTGTCGTGCCTGTCCCCCCTTGCTTGGCTGACATCTGTTGAAACTCCGTCTTGCCAGAACTAGGTGCACGTTTTCTGTGTCACAGGGAAGCCTCTGTGAACCACTGTGATTACGAATTTATGCCTCACGGCCCTTTCACAAAGATGGAACCGAAAGTGAAGGTGGAAGCCTGGGCCCTACCCAAAGCCAAGGCCAGCGAGGGCTTTGAAGGCCAAGAAAGCTGTGCTGAAAGGCGAACAAAGTCACATACAAAAAGGAAGATCTGCATGTCGCCTACATTCTGAAGGCAGCCCAAAGAGCCTCGGAAGAGCACCCCCAGGAGGAACAAGCTTGACCATTGTCCCATGATCACGGTGCCCAACTCCCGAGTCAGCCATGAAGAAAACAGAAAACAACACACTTGTACCCGTTGTGGATGTCAAGGCAAACAAGCACCAGATCAAACTAACAATGAAGTTCTATGACATTGAGGTGGCCAAGGTCAACCTCCTGATCAGGCTCCACGGAGAGAAGGCATATGTTCGACTGAGTCCTGACTACGATGCTTGGAAGTTGCCAGCAAAATTGGGATCATCTAAACGGAGCCCAGCTGGCTAAATCTAAATATACATTTTTTAACATATAAAAAAAGAAAGTGTGCATCATTTACTCCTCTGTAGTGACGTTAGCACACAGTTGTGCATGCACTCCATTTTTAGTGACCAAGGTTGGCACCCTGCGTTTGAAGGACTATGTGCAAGAGTGATTAAATATCGTGCTATCCACAGTGATTAACATTGTGTGATTTGTGTATTTTGTCATCTGTGACACATGTCGAAACTCAGCGCTTTAAAATAATTTTTTAAATGTTTTTTACTTATTTTTGAGAGAGAAAGAGAGTGAGAGAGACAGGGCATGGGTGGGGAAAGAGCAGAGAGAAAGAGAGGGAGACACCCAATCTGAAGCAGAGCCTGATGCAGGGCTCGAACTCATGAACTGCGAGATCACTACTCAAGCCAAAGTCGGACGCTTAATGGACTGAGCCCCCCAGGCGCCCTGAAACTCAGTGTTTGCAGAGCTCTGTGAGACGTTGAGTCAGTGTAGTGACATCTCTGTGGGGCTCTGGGTAGCTCTGGGTGGTGCTGGCCGTCTTTCCTCTCTTCTTCATCTGTGTGAACACTGCTCCCAGGAGCTGAGGACGTGGTTGACTCAGAATGGCGAGGTCATGGAGAAATGATTAGCACGTGGACTTTTTTGTTTCATGCCATGGATTGAAACCTGTATTCCACAAGCTACCTCTGTAATAAAGTCAGCCTAATGATGTCTCTTATAAAGCCTGTTTTAGCATTTAGCCCTGTGTCACGAGTGTCCAACTTCTCCTAGTGGCATATGTTGAGACAGCGTGTAACTGAGCTATTTGCATGATTGACTCGGGGGGTGGGGGGGGATAGATCTGCGAAATGCTGTGTTTTGGAGAGGGTGGAGGGTCGCTCTGTCTTCAGTGACATGTGACTAAATATGCTTACTTCGTATGTAGTGTGTCACTACCTAAGTAACAAAACTCTGTCTCTAACGGAGCCGGGCGGGTGACTGAATCAGCACTGTGTCCCGGAAGCACTGTGTTTAGCAGTGTGGCTGCCTGTGCTCATTCTCCTGTTTTATGGTTCTTTTTTAACACTGAGATATAGGGGCGCCTGGGTGGCTCAGTCGGTTAAGCGTCTGACTCTCTCTCTCTGAGCTCAGGTCATGATCTCACAGTTGGTGCGTTCAAGCTGGGGACTCTCGGCTATCAGTACAGAGCCTATTTCGGACCCTCTGTTCCCCCCTCTCTCTCTGCACCTCTACTGCTCATGCTCTCTCCTCTCTCTCTCAAAAATAAGTGTTGTGTTAAAAAAAGATACACCCTCTCAGCACCTTTCACACATACAGAACAGTATATTAACTATAGTCATCGTGCTGCACATTACATCACCAAGGCTTATTTATTTTTAACAGGGAGCAGTACAAACTTTTGACCATCTTCCCCCGATTTGAACGTTTCCTGCCACTCACCTTTGGCAATCACCAGAAATCTGTTCTCTGTATCTAGGGGCTCAGTGTTTTGTTGTTGTTGTTGTGTGTGTTTTAAGCTCCACCTGTACGTGGGATCATACAGTATGTGGCCTTCTCTGTCTGATGTTTATTGCTTAGCATAATGGCCTCAATGTCCATCCATGTTGTTGCAAATGGCAGGATTACCTTTCTTGATGGCTGAATGATATTCCATCGTATGTATATGTGCGTGTGTATCACATTTCCTTTACTCACTCATCCATCAGTGGACACTTAGGTTGTTTCCGTATCTTGGCTATTATAAACAATGCTGCAATGAACATGGATGTACAGTTATCTTTTTTTAAATGTTTATTTTTGAGAGCGAGAAAGAGACAGAGCACAATGGGGGAGGGGCAGAGAGAGAGGGAGACACAGAATCCGAAGGAGGTACCAGAGTCTGAGCTGTCAGCACAGAGCCCGACGTGGGGCTTGAACTCATGCTGCGAGATTGTGACCTGAGCCGAAGTCAAATGCCCAACGGAGCCACCGAGGGCCGCCCCCACCCTGGTATCTTTTTGAGTTAGTGTTTTGTTTCCCTCAGATAATCACCCAGAAGTGGAACTGCTGGATCATATGGTATTTTCTATTTTTAATTTTTTGAGGAGCCTCCATACTGCATTCGAGAGTAGCGGCACCAATCAGCCTTCCCACCAACAGCGCCCAGGGATTCTCCCTTCTCCACATCTTCACCGACACTGAACCCTTGTCTTTTTGACTCCAGCCCTTCTAACAGGCATGGCGATCTACCTCGCTGGGGGATTATTTGCATTTCATCGATGATCTGTGATGTTGAGAACCTTTGCACGTACCTATTGGCTACTGGTATGTCTTCTTTGAAAAAATATCTATTCTGATCCCCTGGCCATTTTTTTAAAAATTGGTTTGTTATTTTTTCTTTTTTCTTCTCTCTCTTCTCTTCTCTTTCTTTCTTTCTTTCTGCTATTGAGTTGTATGAATTCTTTATATATTTTGTAGTATCAGCCCCTTATTCAGTAGATGGTTTGCAAATATTTTCTCCCCATTTGGCAGGTTGCTTTTTCATTTCTTGATGATTTCCTTTGCTGTGCAGCAATGTGCTCATTCTTTTTTTTATTTTTTTAAGTGTTTATTCATTTTTGAGAGACAGAGATAGAGCAGGAGCAGGGGAGGGGCAGAGAGAGAGGGAGACAGAATCTGAAGCAGGCTCCAGGCTCTGAGCTGTCGGCACAGAGCCCAATGCGGGGTGTGAACCCACAATCTATGAGATCATGACCTGAGCTGAAGTCTGACACTCAACCGACTGAGCCCCCCAGGTACCCCAGAAAGGTGCCCATTCTTTACTGAAAAGCGTTGAAACCCTGTGCTAACAGAGCTCCGTGGTGCCGGGCTCAGCACGGCGATGTCCCGTGAAACCTGTGTTTAGCATCAGACAGTGCATGTGCCCTTTCTTTGATAACATCTGATGACACTGTTTTTTACGCTTGTCATGTGCGTGTCGTCCTCAGTAGACTGGTGTCTCTGTGAAAAGCTTTATGCTTAAGATTGTGTGGTGCCTCGAGTCCTTTCTTGAGGAATAGTAGTTGGATGGGGGGCACCTGGGCGGCTCAGTCGGTTAAGCGTCCGGCTTCGGTTCAGGTCATGATCTCACGTTTCATGGGTTCGAGCCCCACATTGGGCTCTGTGCTGACAGCTAGCTCAGAGCCTTGAGCCTGTCTCGGATTCTGTATCTCCCCCTCTCTCTGACCCTCCCCTGCTTGTACTGTCTCTCTCTCTGTCTCTCAAAAGTAAATATAAAACATAAAAAAAAGTTTTTAAAGAAAGAACAGTTGTTGTATGTCGTAGTAGCATAGCTCTTGTGTTGTTATTTACTTAGCATAGTGTCGTCTCTGAGTTTAGTCTTTGTGGTGTGTGGGCTTCTTTCTTCAGGGTAACATAATGAAACTCAGCTAAAATTGCTCAGTGCATATGCGAGCACGGATACTGATATAGAATCAACTTGGACTCACCATATTGAGTCCATATGGTGCTGACGCTATGTGGTGCTTAGAATTTTATCTTGAGTGACATAAGTTGAGACACTGGGCTTCATCTATCCTGATGCACGACTGGTTCAGCGTGGTGCTCTGGGACACATCGTGTTCAGTACTGAGTGGTTGCACGGAGTTCTCTCTTCAGTGACACGTGCTGAAACTCATGTTTAACAGATCTCCATGAGTGATCTGTGTCTGTACGAAACACTGTGTTTGGGACTAGGGGATGCATGTACTACTTAAAAAAAATTTTTTTTAATGTTTATTTTATTTTTGACAGAGAGGGAGAGAGAGAGAGAGAGCACAAGTCAGGGAGGGGCAGAGAGAGAGAGAGAGGAAGACACAGAATCGGAAGCAGGCTCCGGGCTCTGAGCTGTCAACACAGAGCCCAGCGCGGGGCTTGAACTCACAGACTGTGAGACCATGACCTGAGCTGAAGTCGGTGCTCAATTGACTGAGCCACGCAGGTGCCTCTTATGTGCTACTTTTTAATGACATATGTTGAAGATGCATTTAACAGAGGTTGGCAGTTGATTGTGTCAGTGTAGAAATGTGTGTTTGTAATACTGCTGAGCACTCTGTGGCCCACATGCTCTGATTTTAGTGACATATGTTTAAACTCCACCCTTAGCCCCGCCAGGAGCATGGTTGATTCAGTAGAATGGTGCCTCTTTGAAAGAGTGTGTATAGTACCGGAATGTGCAAGCACTCTTTTCTCTAGTAACATATGCTGAAATTCTGTGTTAAAGAAAGGCATCACTTAACAGAATCTCTCGTGCACCTACATCTGATAAACACCACGTTTCAACATATGTCACTAAAGAAAAAGATACACACACCATTGATTGTGAACCATGGTGCTTTATGGAGACATCATTCAATCATGCACACAGAGCTTCTTAAAAAAAATTTTTTTAATGTTTATTTATTTTTGAGAGAGAGAGAGAGAGAGAGAGAGAGAGAGAGAGAGAGTGAGCGGGCGAGGGGCAGAGAGACAGGGAGACACAGAATCCAAAGCAGGCTCCAGGCTCTGAGCTGTCGGCACAGAGCCCGACGCAGGGCTCGAACTCACAAACCACAAGATCATGACCTGAGCCAAAGTCAGATGCTTAACCGACGGAGCTGCTCAGGTGCTCCCACACAGAGCTTTTAAAACCAGAGCTCAGGGGCGTCTGAATTTGGTTGAGCATTTGACTCTTGATTTCAGCTCAGGTCATGATTCCAGAGTCGTGAGATCAAGCATGGAGCTTGCTGAGCATGGAGCTTGCTTAAGATTCTCTTTCTTTCTCCTTCTACCCCTTTCCCAACTCGCATGTTCTTTCTCCCTCTAAAATAAAATAACATAAAAATAAATAAAACCAGAATTCAAAAATATGTCCCAAAAGAAAGGAAAGGATGCACATGTGCTGCACATCGCCAAACATGTTTTTTTCAGAGACATTATATCACTGGATTAATCAGGAAATTAGTCTTATCAAACCCAAATTTCAAAATGGCATTAAATAAAGAATGCATGCATGAAACTATGCTAGATAAAAATCTTCAAGAGATAGCACTATACTAAATCAATCACCCCGCCCAGTTCTGTTAAATGAAGTGTCACCACTTGTCAATAAAGAAACGCCTGCATGCACCACACAAGGCTAGATCAGTACTTCACAGGCCAACTGCGGGGCAGAATCAATCAGGTACCTAGCGCCATTAATCACAAATTCTTAACGCGTGTCACTAAAACAGGAGTGTGTTCTCAAACAAACCTAAACCCAGTGGCTAGTGGGGATGGCACTAAACTGAACCAAACATGCACCTCTCCGTTGAAATGAATGCTGCGGTGCCTGGGCGGCTCCGTAAGTCAAGCCTCTGACTTTGGCCCAGGTCATGATCTCATAGTCTGTGAGTCTGAGCCCCGCACTGGGTTCTGCACCGACAGCTCAGAGCCTGGAGCCTGCTTTGGATTCTGTGTGTGTGTGTGTCTCTCTCTCTCTTCCCCCCTCCTCTGCTCGCGCTCTGTCTCTCTGTCTCTCAAAAATAAATGGTAAAAAAAAAGAAAGAAAGAAAGAAAAGAAAGAAATCTCTGTTCACCTAGCTCTGTTAGAGGATTCCACCATATATCAATAAAGAAACTTGTGCAGAAACAGCACAGAGTCCATCACAGCGCTAAACAGCGATGTCCTTATAGTCATTCAGTCACACAGCTTACTTGTTATTCAATTAATTACATAACTAGTCCTGTTAAACACAAGGTTTCGACATGTGTCAGAAAGGAAAAATAGAGGCATCACGCAGCACTGAACACAGACATCAGAGCACTCATTTCACCATGCCTGGAGCTCTGCTAAACACAGATTTTACTCACACGTCAGTATGGACAAGATAACACACAACACATAGTGTTAGCCACTTTTTTTTTCACATAAGGCATAAATATACTCCATTAAACATAGCTCTGTAAAACACGATATTTCACCATAGGTCACTCAAGAAGGAAAACATGCATGGCACTGTGCTAAACAAAGTGTTTCAAAAAGAGGTCACGTCACTGAAAAAAAAAAAAAACACTTGCTTTCTGTTTAATGCACAGTTTCAACATCACTGAAGAGGAAGTCCAGACACCATATGCTGCCAGAGAAGTTTCTACTGAGACATCACTACTGAACCAGTCATGCCCCTAATTCCATAGAGATTCCCACATGTCACCAACAATGGCATCCTACACACAAGGTGCTGGGCAGTGTTTCACAGTGACTTCCCTTCTCATTTATGGGGTCCTGACACGTGTCGGAAGGAAAGGAATGCAGGCATAACAAACACGCTATTAGAGACAGGGGTTTGGTTGGGTACAGGCATTCAAGGACATGTCTGTCAAGTCACGAGGTGACAACCCAGCTAGTGGAAAGAGATTTCTTTGATCACACGTGACCAAAAAATGCAGTCTTTGCAAGAATAACTTAGAGAAGCCATTACACAATCAACCAATCAATTATAACCTGTAGCCAGCAGCAAGACCAAACCCTGAGGGTGGAGGAAATCTGATTTCCAGAGTTACCTAGTGTAATAGTCAAATGTCTAGTTATCAGCAAGAAATTATAAAGAAACAAAGTATGGTTTATAGGGACAAAAAAGAAACTATTGTTGAAGAAACACAGATATTGGACTTCTTATACAAAGTCTGTAACATTTTTTAAAATGTTTATTTTTGAGAGAGAGAGGCAGACTGTGAGTGGCAGGGGGAGAGGAAGACACAGAATCTGAAGCAGGCTTCGGGCTCCAAGCTGTCAGCACAGAGCCCGACGCGGAGCTTGAAGTCACCAGCCCTGTGAGATCATGATCTGAGCCAAAGTTGGAAGCTTAATCTATTGAGCCACCCAGGTTCCCTAAAGCCAGACATTTAAAGGGGAACTGACACCAATCTTTCTCAAACTCTGAATAACACTGAAGAGTAGGAAACACCTCCTCATTCCATGAGAACCTGATACAAAAGCCGGACAAAGACATCACAAGAAAATAAACTGCAGGCAAATATCCCTTATGAATATAGATGCAAAAAATATTCACCAAAATACTAGCTAACTAAATCTAGCATCACATTACCATGACCAGTGATATTTATCCCAGAAATGCAAGGTCGGGTCACATATGAAAATTAATCAATGTAATACACCATATCAATAGAACGAAGGTCTTAAATATATGATCATCTCAATTGATGCAAAAACACATTGACAAACTCCAAAACTATCTCATGATAAAAACATGCTATAAACTATAAAAAGAAAGGAATATCCTCAACCTGATACAGGCACATATGACAAACCCAAAACTAACATAATCAAGTGGAAAGAAAGAGAGTGTTTCCTCTAAGATCAGGAACAAGACAAGGATGCCCATTCTTTGCCACTCCTCTTAATGTTCTCCTGGGCAGCTCTAGTCAGAGCAGTTGGACAAGATCAGTAAATTAAAACCATCCATATTGGAAAGTAAGAGGTAAAATTATTGCTACTTGCAGATAACATGAACTTATATACGGAAAATCTCAGTGAATCCACAGAAAGACTATTAAATCTAATAAATGTAACAAAAATGTACAATACAACTACCAGATTGATAGAGAAAAATCAGTTGTATTTCTATACAATTATAATAAATAATCCTCATAGGAAATTAAGAAAACAATTGCATTGGCACTAATATTTTTTTTTAATTTTTTAATGTTTTTTTTTTTTTTTTTGAGAGACAGAGAGAAACAGCGTGAGCAGGGAAGGGTCAGAGAGAGGGGAAGACACAGAATCTGAAGCAGGCTCCAGGCTCTGAGCTAGCTGTCAGCACAAAGCCTGACACAGGGCTCAAACCCACGAACTGTGAGATCATGACCTGAGCTGAAGTGGGACGCTTAACCGACTGAGCCACCCAGGCGCCCCAGCACTGGCAATAATATTACAAAGAATGAAATACTTAGGAATAAATTTAACCAAGGAGGTGCAAGACACACACACTAAAAAGCACAGAACATTTACTGAGAGAAATTAAAGAAGACCAAAATAAGGGCAAAGACACCCTGTGCTCATGGAGTGGAACACTTAACGTTAAGATGACGCTAGTTTCTAGCGAGACATTGATTCAATGCATTGGTCTTTTTTGCAAAAATGGAAAGGCAGACTGTGAAATTCATACGTATCCCTGTGTATTTTCCAGGATCATAGGGCATGGGCTGTCCCTACACAGGGCGGGACTCACTGGCCAGTATATGAGTAACAGTCACAGATAACTGGGGAACGATACTTAAGAAGGGTTATGAGAACAAGGGGTGAGTGGTTTGGTCCCTAAAGAAAGCAGCACAAAACAGTACTCAAAACAAAAAGAGAAAATGTATGTGAAGAATGACGTAACGGACATGACCGTGTGAGGGATTCTGTGGACCCACTTTCCAGTGAAAATTATAAAAGTACCATCAGTTAAAGTGTCTAGAAGTGATCTAGACATATTTCATTCAAGGAAACCTACTTAGTGGGGCGCCTGGGGGGCTCAGTCAGTTAAGCGGCCAACTTCGACTCAGGTCACAATCTCACGGTTCCTGAGTTCGAGCTCTGCATCAGGCTCTGTGCTGACAGATTGGACCCTGGAGCCTCTTTTGGATTCTGGGTCTCCCTCTCTCTCTGACCCTCCCCCGCTCATGCTCTGTTTCTCTCTGTCTCAGTAATAAATAAAACATTAAAAATTTAAAAAAAGAAGAAGAAGAAGAAGAGAAGAAGAAGAAGAAGAAGAAGAAGAAGAAGAAGAAGAAGAAGAAGAAGAAGAAGAAGAAAAAGCAGAAAATCTAGTAGAGCTGAGTAAGAATGCCAAACACTGGTCGTGTTTGAGTCTGGACTCGCTCACTTCCTACTCCCTCCCAGCAGGGTGAAATGGAAAGCCCATTCTAGACCGGGGCAGCCGAAAACACAGAGCCCCCGCTCACCCCAGCTCCCAACCAGAGGGCTGCATTCCCAGAAGGCAGGACTCAGCCTTGCTCATCTTGCCCCGCGCTGGTTGGTGTGCCACACGTGCTACGCAAGTATGGCCACGAGCTGGGGGTTTCCTTCTTCCCCAAGTCCCACTGATGGGACGGAAGCTGTGCTTGGGCTCAGCACCACCAAGAATACACAGGCCTTGATTGCTATTATCTGAGTTTGTAAGGTGGTGCTTTCACATTTGGAGAGGCAAGCCAAGAAGACCTCCCCGAACAGGGGGAGAATCGGGCCGTGACAGATAAGTCCTAATCTCTTTCCAGACCATTGACTTCACTGCCACAGGCTGTGGAGAAGTGTAAGCCGGAGGGGGCTCTTGGCAGGGGGGGATGTGCTGAAAGGCCACTGGAAGGAAACTGGTAATGTCAGCAGAACTGGCTGGCCGGTTTGCCCAAGAGAACCAAGGAGGGAAAGAGCTCGGTGGTGTCCACGTGGGGGTCAGAACAGACCCCTGACACTGACTTCTACGAACATGCATTAAAGGAGTGGGAATTTGATGGGTTTGGTGTGTGGAGCAGTTTCTGCCCTCAGGTTGTTGTGGAAATAATAGAGGAATCAGCACACCTTGGGTGCACTTCACAGCTGGGTGTAGTTAGGGAAACAGAAAAGAGAGCCCTGCCCAGATCGGTGTCATTCCGAGGCGACCGTGAGCATAAATGGTCAAGGCTGTGCCCACTGACAAGTAACATCAGAGCCTTACCGCTGCAGGGATGGAAACAGGCCCCAAAAATAATCTAGCCAGTCACCAAATGAGACAATAAGCAAATAACAATAACATGCCCCGAGAAGGAGCAGTACCCAGAGTGGCTGCAACGCATTGTCCAGAATGTTCAGGGTCCCCTCCGAAAAAGGTTACAAGACATGCAGAGAAACTGGAGAGTTTGATCCGTATACCAGGAGAAAAAAGAAAGAAAAAAGGCAGGGACAGAGACTACCCTCAAATAAGGCCGGAGGTTGGTTTTAACAGATAAAGCCTTTCAGTCATCATTAGAAGGATGTTGAAGAACTAAAGAAAGATGTGACAAAGGTACTGAATTGAATAGAAACTGCAGACAAAGAGATGGAAATTGTTTGGAAAAAAGGGTCAAATGGATCTCTTGCCATTTAAAGGACGCGAACTGAGATTAAAAAGTCACTAGGGCTGCCCAACAGTAGACTTGAACGGACAGAAGAAGAGTTGTGAACTTGCAGGTGGGGCCATAGAGATTGTGCAGTCCAAAGAACAGAGAGGAAAAATAAGAAATGAAGAAACAGCCCCTCGGACTTACCTGTGGGACCCTATTAAGTACATCAGTATATACATAATGGGAATACCAGGAGAGAGCGGAAAGAGAAAGGCAATAAAAAAAAAAATCTGAGAAATGAGAGCTAAAGCTTCCCAAATTCCTTGCGGGGGAGGGGGGGAGGGTATTCAGTAGACTCAACAAACTCAAAGTAGGATAAATGGAAAGAGACCCGTAAACAGATACATCACTGCAAAAATGCCAAAAGCAAACAGGGAAAATCGTGGAGAAGCAGCAAGAGAAGAAAAACATCACAAGAGAAGCCCAGTAAGATTCATAGTTAACTTCTTGCCAGGAAACAGTACCAGAAAGAAGTGGGATAACATTCAAAGCGCTTAAAGAAAACAACCGTCAGCCATGAACCCTAAAGAGCTTTTTTTTGTTTCAAAAAACAAAAGTGAAATAAGACATTTCCACATAAACAAAAATTGAGAATTTGTTACTAGCAGACTAAACTTACAAGAAATTCTGAAGGAAATTCTTTGAAGTGAAAGCAAGTGATGGGGCACTGGGTGGCTCAGTGGGTTAAGCCTCTGACTTCAGCTCAGGTCATGATCTCACGGTTCGTGAGTTTGAGCCCTGAGTTGGGCTCTATGCCGACAGCTCAGAGCCTGGAGCCTGCTTCAGATTCTGTGTCTCCCTCTCTCTCTCTCTCTGCCCTCATTCGTGTGCTCTATCACTCAAAAATGAATAAACATTAAAAAAATGAAAAATTGAAAGCAAGTGAGTCCAGATGGTAATTCAGATCCACGTGAAAAAGCAAAGGGCAAAAGTAAAGGTACCTATGTAATTATAGTAGTATAATTATGTAATTATAATAGTATAAATGCACATTTTTCTCCTTTAATCTCTTATTTAGAGAGCCATTGTATAAAGCAATACGGACATAATGTGCTCTTGTGCTTGTAACATATAAAAATGTGATGTTATTGTCAAAATGTGTCAAAGGTTCAGAAATAACTGAAGCAAAACCATGAATCACTGAAGTAGCAATCAGTAAAAGGGTACTGTACACACACCAAAAAGACAGTTTGCAAGCCAGGAGCACACAGACCAAAACATGAAAGGAGGCTCAAAGCTATATTGTGATAAATCAGCATATACAGAGAGAAAGCAGTGGCTTTCTTTTTTGCCATGATTGGTTATAATATTAGAATTTCCTTAAATGATAGAGAATTGATCAGTGGTTACCTTATATCAATCTTGGGAAACTCTTGAAGTTTTGTTTATGATTTCCAGAGGCATAAGCAAGAAATGACCCTGGTCAAGAGTTAGTATTGCATAATAAGCTAAATTAAGCTTTGTTTATATGACTAAACTGGTTTTGTCTGCTCAGGGAATTTTCAAGGCTGGTGTCCATTTGTTTTTTATTTTAACAGAGGTGAATGGCAAAAGGAAATGACTCCAGATGGTAATTTGAATTTACAAGAACAAATAAAGATAAGCAAATAAGATAAATAAAAGGTTATTATGACTAAAGTGATAAATATATGCTTGTTCTCCTTTCTTCTCTAAGTTTCTTTAAAAGACACAGAGTTTCATCAGATTATGTTTTATTTTGGGGGGTGTGTTGAGGTTTAGAAGTTCTCTATATATGCTGGATATTAACCCTTTATCAGATATGTCATTTGCAAATGTCATTGCCCATTCCATAGCTGCCTTTTCGTTTTGTTGATTGTTTCCTTCACTGTGCAGAAGCTTTTTATTTTGATGAGGTCCCAGTAGTTTATTTTTGCCCTTGTTTCCGTTGCCTCAGGAGATGTATCCAGAAAAAAAGTTGCTATGGCTGATATCGAAGAGGTTACTGCCTGTGTTCTCTTCTAGGATTTTTATGGCTTCAGGTCACCACAGTTAGGTCTTTAATCTGTTTTGAATTTATTTTTGTGTATGCTGTAAGGAAGTGGATCATTTTCATTCTTTTCCATGTTGCAGTTCAGTTTTCCCAACACCCTTTGTTGAAGAGACTATCCTGTTCCCACTGAATTCTTTCCTGCTTCGTTGAAGATTAATTGACCATATAGTTGTGGGTTTATTTCTAGGTTTTCTATTCTGTTCTGTTGATCCATCTGTCTGTATTTGTGCCAGTACCGTACTGTTTTGATGATTACAACTACAACTTGAGGTCCAGAATTGTGACGCCTCCAGCTTTGCTTTTCTTTTTCGGGATTGCTTTGTCTATTCAGGGTCTTTTGTGGTTCCATACAAATTTTAGGATTGTCTGTTCTGGTTCTGTGAAAAATGCTCTTGGTATTTTGATAGGGATTGCATTAAATGTATAGATTGCTTTGGGTAGTAAAGACATTTTAACAATATTAGTGCTTCCAATATTTGGTCTTCCAATCCATGAGCATGGAATGTCTTTCCATTCCTTTGTGTCATCTTCAATTTTTTTTCACCAGTGTTTTACAGTGTCAGAGTAGGGATCTTTCACCTCTTTGGTGAAAGGTTAGGTTCATTCCTAGGTATCTTATTATTTTAGATGCCATTGTAAATGAGATTATTTTCTTTTTTTTGAGATTATTTTCTTAATTTGTCTTTCTGCTGTTTCATTGTTGGTATATGGAAATGCAAAAGATTTGATTTCTGTACTTTGATTTCTGTATCCTGCGATTTTACTTAATTCATTTATTGTTTCTAGCAATCTACAGTATCAAGTCATCCACAAACAGAGAAAGTCTTTACTTCTTCCTTACTGGTTTGGATACCTTTTCTTTCTTTCTCTTTCTTTTTCTTCATTTGAGAGCTAGAGTGTACAAACAGGGGAGAGGGGTTGAGGGAGAAAGAGAATCTTAAGCAGGCTTCATTCATGCCCAGAGTGGAGCCCAACAGGAGGCTCAATCCCACGACCCTGGGATCATGACCTGGGCCAAAAATCAAGAGTCCAATGCTCAAACAATTGAGCCATCCAGCTGCTCCTTCTTTTTCCTTTTTTTAAGTTTTTATTTAAATTCTAGTTATTTAACATACAGTGTAATATTAGTTTCAGGTGTACAATTTAGTAATTCAACACTTACGTACAACACTGGGTGTCCATCACAAGTGCCCTCCTTAATCTCCATTACCTATTTACCCATCTCTCCACCTCCCCTCTGGATACAATCAATTTGTTTTCTATGGTTAGGAGTCTGTTTCCTGGTTTCCTCTCTCTCTTTTTCCCTCTATTATTGTAAGATTTAATAGATGGAGGCAGAGACAAGAGGAAAGAAAGAGACCAAGTTATGGAGCCAAGAAAGCCTTTATTGGGATCTGCGATTCCCGGGCGAGGTTCCGTGACCCCGGGAGTGGGGAGTCAGGGAAGTCCTCTCTGGATTGGGAAGGGTGGGCTTTTTTATGGGTGAGGGGGTTCCAGGTTTGATCTTGGGAGGGCAGATTATCAAATAAGGGCATTTCAGGGGCGTGGCAGGATGGAACAGGGTTGCCTCCTCTGTCAGGGTGATGGGAAGCTGGGGCTTCATGATTGGCTGTTTTCAAACTGGTGAGGGACATTCCAGGTCTGCAGGTGAGGGGTGGGGGCCGTCAGTGCACGGTGTTTTTCTCCAACCCACAGCAAAATGGCCGCTCAGTCACCTTCTTAAGGTAACTCTTACAATTACCATTTGTTTTATTTCTTAAATTCCACATAAGAGTGAAATGGTATTTGGATTTCTCTTTCTCTGACTTATTTTGCTCTGCATAATACTCTCTAGCTCCATCATGTCATTGCAAATGGCAAGATTTCATCCTTTTTATGGCTGAGTAATATTTCATACATACACACATTTTCTTTATCCATTCATCAGTCAGTGGACACTTGGGCTCTTTCCATATTTTGTTTATTGTTGATAATGCTGCTGTAACCATTGAGGTGTATGTGTCCCTTTGAATTAGTATTTTTGTATCATTTGGGTAAATACCTAGTAGTGCAATTGCTAAATCATGTAGTTCTATTTTTAACTTTTGTTATTAAGCTATAAGAACTCTGTATATTTGAGATACAAGTCCTTTGTCAGATATATGATTTGCGATTGTCTCCTAATCTGTGGGAGACATTCAAAACTAATGACCTTTGAAGCACGTTTTTTTGAAGTCTAGTTTATCTAGTTTTCTTCTGTGGTTTGTGCTTTTGCTGGCAAATATAAGAATTCATTGAAAAATCCAACTTCATGAAAATTTACCAAGTTTTTCCTCTATGTCATTTATAGTCTTGGCTCTTACATTTAGGTCTTTAATCCATTTTGACTTAATTTTGTATATGGTGTGAGGTAGGGATCCAAATACATTCTTTGGCATGTCAATATTCAGTACCATCTGTCAAAAAGACTATTCTTTTCCACCGAATATTTTTGGTACCCTTCTAAAAAAATAAGTTGACTATATACACATGGTTTTATTTATGGACTCGCAATTCTATTTCAATGGATTATGTGTCTATCTCCATGCCAATACCACACTATCTCAATTACCATGTCTTTGTGGTAAGTTTTGAAATTAAGACGTGCAAGTCCTTCAATGTGGTTCCTTATTCAAACTTTTTTGGCTATTGGTTGCCCCTTGCAAAACCTGTGAGTTTTTGACAAAGCATCTCAATTTTAGCAAAAATGTCAGCTGGGATTAGGATAGGGATTGTTGAATCTAGATCTCTTCAGGAGGATTGTCATCTTAACCATATTGTTTTCTGATCTATTAATATGGAATGTTTTTTCCATTTATTTAGGTCTTCCTTAAGGACCAACTTTTGGTTTTGTTGATTTTCTCTATCGCTTACCTAATCTATATTTTGTTCATATCTTCACTCTAATTTTTTTATGTTTATTTATTTTTGAGAGAGACAGAGTGCAAGCAGGGGAAGGGAAGAGAGAAAGGGAGACACAGAATCTGAAACAGACTCCAGGCTGGCTCTGAGCTGTCAGCACAGAACTAGACACAGGGCTTGAACCCACAAATCGTGAGATCATGACCTGAGCTAAAGTCAGACTCTTAACCGACTGAGCCACCCAGGCGCCTCTCTTCACTCTAATCTTTATCATTACCTTCCTACTGCTTGCTTAGCTTGCCCTTCTTTTTCCAGGGCATATAAATGGAAGGTTTTTTTTTTTTAATTTGAGATACTTCTTATTTTTGAATGCAGGTGTTTTTCCCTGTAATCATTGCTTTAGCAGCATCTTCTAAATTAGATGTACTGTTTTCATTTTTATTTGTCTCAAGTATTTTTTTTTACTCAAGTATTTTCTAACTTACATTTTTACTTCTCCTTTAGCCTGCTGGTTATTTAAGAATGTTGTTTAATTTCCACATACTTTTCAGTTTCCCAAATTTCTTTTTGTTGTTTATTTTTAGCTTCATTCCATTATGGCTGCAGATAGTGTTTTGTATGATATCTATTCTCTTACAGAGATTTGTTTTGTGGCCTAGCATTAGGTTCATGGGGAATGTTTCATTAGCATTTGAAAAGATTGCATATTCTGCTGTTGTTTCGCAAAGTGATCTAAAGATGTCTCCTACTTGGTTTATGGTGACATTCAGGTCTTCTCTTTTCTTATTGATCTTCTACCCAGGTTTCTAACCATTCTTGACAGTGGGGTATTGAAGTCTCCAACTAGTATTATTGAATTGTCTATTTATCCCTTCATATTCCTTTCCATTTTGTTATGCATTTGATGCTCTATCAAGTATGTTTATAATTGTTATATATCCTGATGGATTGACAGTTTTTTCATTATTAACTGTCCCTCTATATTTCTAGTAATATTTTAAAGAAATGTTTATTTATTTATTTCGGGGGCAGACAGAGAGGGAGAGAGAATCCCAACCAGGCTCTGTGCAGAACTTGATGCAGGGGGCTTGATCTGAGCTGAGCTGAAATCAAGAGTCAGACAATTAACCAAAGAAGCAAGCCACCCAGGCACCCCCAATATTAACTCTTTCAATCAGGAACAGGAGATGTCTTTGCATTTTTGTGTATGTCTTCTTTCATTTCTTTTGGCAATGTTTTATAATTTTCTGTGTATTAGTGGGTTTTGTTTTGTTTTTGGTTTTTGCCTCCATGGTATTTTGTTCTTCTTGATGCTATTGTCAATAGCATTGTTTTCTTAATTTCCTTTTTGGACTATTCATTATTAGAAGTGTAGCTGATTTTGAGTATTAATTTTGCATCCTGCAACCTTGCTGAATTTGCTTATTAGTTCAAAGGGGTTTTTTTTTTGCCTTAGTCTTTAGGGTTTTCTATATATATGATTATGTCACCTGCAAACAGAGGTACTTATTAGAATTTTTGCTTATATGTTCTTGATATTGTGCTTGCTTCAGCAGCAACATATTATATGATTTTGATATTGTCCCATTCATTTGATATACTTTTTAAAAATATGTAATGTATTGTCAAGTCAGCTAACATAGTGTATGTGGTGTGTTCTTGGCTTCGGGAGTAGATTCCTGTGATTCATCACTTACCTACAACACCTGGTGCTCATCCCAACAAGTGCCCTCCTTAATGCCCATCCCTCATTTTCCCCACCCCACCCCCACTCCCATCAACCCTCAGTTTGTTCTCTGTGTATAAGAGGCTCCTATGGTTTGCCTCCCTCTCTCTTTGTAACTATTTCTTCCCCTTCCCTTCCCCTATGGTCCTCTGTTAAGTTTTTCAATTTCTACATGAGTGAAAACATACACTTTTTTAAAAAAACAGGCACAAACATATAGTTTTGAAGACAGTATTATATGCACAGTTCTTCCACTTGTCTATTGAGAAAGCATGAGCACATGAGTGAGAGCAGGGGAGGGGCAGAGGGAGAGGGAGAGAAAATTCCAAGCGGGATCCACGCCAAGCTTGGAGCCCAACTTGGGGCTTAATCTCATGACAGCGAGATCATGACCTGAGCTGAAATCAAGTCTGATGCTTAACTGACTGAGCCACCTAGGGACCCCCTTCAGCTTGTTTTGGAAAGCATATTAAGCTTTAGAGATATTTTCAGGTAACTAAACATCTATATATGCCATTATTTTTAATTTCCACATTATATAAAGCCACATAATATAATGAAGGACAGTAATTTGTTTAAATACTTTCAGTTGGTGGGTATATAGAGCATTTCTTCTGCTTTTCCAGTTATAAACCAATAAGCATGAATAATCTTTACATGCCTCTTTGCGGATCTGTGTTAATTTTTTTCTCCAGAGGAGGTATCTAAATACGTAATAAAGTTATTTGTTCTAGTGACAAAATTTTTTCATTTAACACAGTCAGAATCAAAAAAAATAAATGAAGAAAATGTACTTTACCTTTTTTGGAGAAATGTCCTCTCCATTTCAATTGCATAATGGCAGAAAGTGGTTATAAAAAATTGTGCCATGGCAAAAAAACAAAAACATAGATTTCCCCGAAAAATGTCTTAGTTTATGTTTAATTTTTTTAAGTTTATTTATTTATTTTGAGAGAGAGAGAGAGTGAGAGCTCAAGCAGGGCAGTAGCAGAGAAAGATGGAGAGAGAACCCTGAGCAAGGTCCACCCAGTCAGTGCAGGGCCTGATGTGGGGCTCAAACCCACAAACCGTGCAATTATGACCTGAGCCAAAACTGAGCAGGACACTTAACCAACTGAATCGCCCAGGCCTCCCCGTGTTTAATTATATGTGTCAGTTGGCTGGGCCACAGTGTGCCCACATATTTGGTTAAACATTATTCTGGGCGTCTCTCTGCAGGTGTTTCTGTTTGAGATAAAATTTGATTGGTAGACGAGGTAAAGCAGATTGCCCTCTCCAGTGTGAGTGGGCCTCATCCAATCTGTTGAAGGCCTGAATAGAACAAAAAGATGGAATAAAGGAAAACCTGCTCTATCTAGTTGCCTGTCTCTAAGCTGAGACATTGGTTTTCTCCTGAATTCAGACTTGGACTTGGACATTGGCTCTCCTGGTTCTCAGGCCTTCTGACTACAGGTCTTGGTACTTCTCTCTCTCAATAATCATGTGAGCCAATCCCTTCATGCAGATGCAGAAATTCCAGGGGCGCCTAGGTCAATCAGTTGAGCATCCAACTCTTGATTTCAGCTAAGGTCATGATCCCAGGGTCATGGAATTGAGCTATGCATTGGGCTCAAGATTTTCTCTCCCTCTGTCCCTCTCCCCTTCTCCCCCACTCGTGCTGTCTCTCAAATTTAAAAAAATTAATTTAAAAAAATGCAGAAGTTCTGAAGCTGGAGGCTTCTTCCTGTAAAATTAGAGCTTGTGATAGAGCCTCAAGTTTGTGCCCTCTAAAGGGCTTCGTTGGACTCCTCCACCCTGCGACTGCAGGTTTACAACTATAAGGCACCTGAGACCACAGAGTCACCCCTCACTTCTCCTAATCCATGCAACACCTTTCAGTGGAACCTGTTTGAAAATCACAAGCATGGATGGAAACATTTCACATTACGTCTTCCTCAGTCGCCCAGTCAAAGGGGGATGCTAAACAGATAACGCTGGTGTCTTAGAGTTCAGAGTTCACGCGTAGGTATGGCGCCCAAACACTGAGGGAGGCCTGGCAGGGAGGGTTTTGGCCCGTCCACCCCGGCTGTGGGCTCAGCACCCTCTTCCTGCAGCACTGTTCTAGGTGCAAGATTTTGTCCTTAGCCTTGAAGTTCCACGATGTGTTCTCCTCCACCTGCTTCCCATGGGAAATCATCAGTCTTACTCCACACCCCCACGGCAGTCTCCTGGTCATGGGATTTCATTTGCTTTGTCACCACTAATAGAAAGGAAGATGGATAAACATGAACGAACCCGCAAATGCACCCACATTAACCAGACAGTAGCCCGGAGTCAGGCCTTTGCTGTCCTCCTCTTCCGAGATGGTGAGAGTGAAGGAGTTTAAAAAAGACACACTCTAGACCCATATGAGGGCCAGTGACCGGTGGGGACTCAGGTGCCGATACCTCGATCACTCCCGAAACGTGCGCATGATGGACTCCAGCTCACTTTCCTTCCTGGGAACTTTAGAAGGATTGTTGGGGGAGGGCGCTGTGGGCCAGCTACAGTGAGCCACGCTTCAGAGAAAGCTGTAAACGTTCCTGATCACGTGTACGTCTTACCCTCTTCACAGAGATTCCTTCGGGGAACCCCCTTTGGGGACATACAGAGAGTTCAGGTTTTCCAGGTACAACATGCCGTTCTAATTCTTCTTCATTCTTTAATTATTTACTCTGTTGGGAGGGTGTTCGCTATCACAGGAGCAGCCAATGCAGTAGTTTAAGAGCAAACTCTTGCAAGACTCCACGGCCCTCAGCAAGTAAGAGTCCGCCTCTGAAATCTACCTTATTTCCCGCATTCTTAGATCTTGCTTGCGAGCTCAGCTGTGCCCGCATGGGCAACAGACCAGGATAAATTCGACAATGAATGTAACAATAAACCAGGGGACGTCCCACGACCTGCTGCAACGGAGAACCCCGGGCAGGCTGAGCTGAACTCCACGGGTGAGGGGAGGGGCCCCGCAGGACGTCACAGACGTCCCATTGTGACGCGTGTGGAGTCTTGGCTGGGATTGGTCGGGCGGGCGGGCACGGGGCTAGGATAAAAGGCCGGGCTCAGTGCAGCCCTTGCACTAAGGGCCTTTTGGTTGGGATGTCCTAGGCCTCCTCTTCGGCTGGTCTCTCCCTCCCCACTGCCTCAGCACCCACTCAGGACCCCTTTCCCAGTCTCCCAGGATTCCGGTATAGGCTCCAGGTCTCCCACTTACATCTACCTTAATCCTGAGGCAACTAAAAAGAAAAAGAAACGCAGGAAGACACCAAGGTGAGCCCCCAACCCCCAAATCTGGACTCTTCCCCAGAGTGATTAATATCCTGAGTTCAGTGAGCTTCACCAATGCCATGGGAAATCCTCGGGTTTTAAACTGTAAAAGGGGCGCCTGGGTGGCTCAGTCAGTTAAGCGTCCGGCTTTGGCTCAGGTCATGATCTCACGGTTCGTGGGTTCAAGCCCTGCGTCGGGGCTCTTTGCTGACAGCTCAGAGCCTGGAGACTGCTTCGGATTCTGTGTCTCCCTCTCTCTCTGACCCTCCCCTGCTTATGCTGTCTCTCTCTGTCTCTCAAAAAAACAATTAAAATTTAACAATTTTAAAAAATAAATAAATAAAAATAAATAAATAAAATGTAAAAAAAAAAACGTGGAAGAAAACTCAGAATCCTAACGAGCACATCTTCAGAGGTTCTACAGAAAAGACAAGGTCGTGCTGGGCACTCACTTCCCTTCCGGTATTTTCTCCACCCAAGTGATGAACCTATGTCTGTAATAATGGCTTATTCAATGAGACAGCAGCCAGCACACAGCCTTTCCCCTCCCGTGACATGAATCATTACCAGACCCTGCATACTTAGTGAGCGGCGCGTCCTTCGAGTGGCCACATCCATCCTTCTTGTGTTCCGTGGCGCCCCTCCAATCAGGTCAGGCCTCTGAGCCCACAGGCCCGCCACCGTTATAATTGTCTTCCACTGTCCGTAAGTTCTGCCTGTTCTAGAATTTCATATTCGTGGAAGCACACAGTATGTGCTATGTTGGGTAAGGCTTCCTTCTCTCAGCGTAAGGCTGTTGCCTGTATCGGGAGAAGGTCCTTTTTTATGCTGAGCAGTGGTCCATGGTGTGGATGATCACAGATACTTTCCATTCTCCTATTGCTGGAGACCCGGATACTTCCAGTTAAAGAATATTACATGTAAAGCCACCTTGGATATCCTGGTACATATCTTTTGGTGGGGTTATAGCATTTGGAGACCAAATACATTTCGCCATTTATGGGCATACAAGGACCAGTGGAAGACCTTGCCCAGGGTCACGTGACAAGGCTGGCCACGTCCAGGAAAGCGGTCTCTGACATCAGCGGTCCTCCTGGCGCTGTTTGGACGGAGTCACGGTTGTTGAACTTTATGACTCCAATATCTCAGGCTCCCCATATCCATTTACAACCTTCAGATTAGCTCCCAAGCTTCTAGGGTTTTCCTTTTTCCCCTTTAGCCTGGGCTCAGGCTATGAGCAGGTTAGGAGGAGGCAATGAGATCCAATTTCTGAATCACTATGTGAATGGCCCTTCCCCTCCCAGCTTCCTCTTCTCCATGTGCCGACAGGGGAGATTAGCTCCATTCTGGGGCTCATTATGGGCCTGACAGTCTGTGAGTCAAAAAAACTACCCACGATTATTCAGTGATGGTTAGAGATGGGGTGTCCTTTCCCCCTCTGGCCTTTCCAGTCACTTCCGGCCCCAGAGTCACCCCTCCATGTAAACTCCAGATGGGACCCTGTACACTGCTCCCCTTGTCAACCTAAAATTGTCAGGAGGCAATAATTAGGCAAGAGCACTTATTTGGGATTAAAGAATTGCTATGTGGGGTACACAGATATGGGTAACTACCCAAATAGTATCCCACTAGAAAGCAAAAGTCAAGTTAAAAAAATTTTTTAATGTGTATTTATTTTTGACAGAAAGAGACTGAAAATATTCCAAGGATTCAAGATGAATATCAGCAACCTACTACAGTAAGAGACCTCACTTACTCATATTATAGCAACCAATTATATTCAGGAAAGATGAGCTTTCTGCCACCAACACCAATCAATGGTTGTGTGTAAACAACATAGGCAAGCATTCCCTTTTTGCCTTAAAAGTTTGGCTTTTGGGGCACCTGGGTAGCTCAGTTGGTTAAGTGTCCAACTTCATCTCAGGGCATGATCTCACGGCTCATGAGTTCAAGCCCCGTGTCAGGCTCTGTGCTGACAGCTCGCAGCCTGAAGCCTGCTTCTGATTCTGTGTCTCCCTCTCTCTCTGCCCTCCCTGGCTTGCACTTTGTGTCTCTTTCTCAAAAATAAATAAACATTAAAAAAAAAAAAAAGGTATGGTGAGGCCAACTTCAGAAAATGGTTGCCCTTGAAAGACAGTCTGTTATAGTTCCTGTGAGGAGGGGGCACGCCACACCATGCAGGCCACGTGGGGGAGGCACCCCAGTAAGTCGGGAGGCAAGAGGAGTGCGGGGAAAGTGTGGACAAAAGCTTTCAGTTTTTGCTGGAAGGTTTGGGTGAAGGAGGGGAAACATGCTTGGGATTGGCTAGTTTGGATATTTCAGGGGCTCTGGGGTGTTGGCGCTGACCCGAATCGTCTGGTACATGGCCCTGGGGTGATTTATGGCTGGGGGATAGTGTCCCAGACTGCCAGAGTCTGAAAACAAAGAGGTGCTGGGGTTGCTTTGCACATCAAAGATGTGCTTACAGGCCAATCCTGTACCATCTCCAGGATTAGCTGACTAGTTCTGAGCCAACAAGGCCACCAGGATGTCAAAGCATCATAAAAGGGGTGCCTGGGTGGCTCAGTCCCTTGACTGTCTGACTCTTGATTTCAGCTCAGGTCATAATTTCACAGTTTGTGGGACTGGGCCCCGAGTAGGGTTTTGCACTGACAGCACAGAGCCTGCTTGGGATTCTCCCTCTAGCTCTCTCTCTCTCTCGGTGCCTCCCCAGCTCATGCGCACACACACTCTCAAAATAAATAAATGAATGTTTTTGAAAAAACCATAAAAGATAGAGAATTTAAAACATGAATATAGTCGGGGAAGGGCAGGTTGCCTGGGCTGACACTACAACCTCCTTGGAAGAGTCCCTTGGAGTCTTGCTCCGTCCCACCAACTGCTGGACAAAAGTGACTCCTAGGACTCCCTCAGTGCTGGGTTCCTGCCCGAGGGCTGTCCCTTGGGCTTCAGGGAGAAAAAGCAGTTTGTGTACGTGTCTGTATGTGTGTACTTTTTGTGTGCACATTCTCAGCTAATTCCTGTTATTTAGTAGGTATCTACATAGTTTAAGCTTTGTGCTGGTCATTGTTACACAGTGTGTGTTCAGTAAGACACCAGTTGAATATTTCTAATTAGGCCCAGTGGGCCAGGGAGCCCCTTCCATCCCCGCTGCCCCTGCCCTGCTCCTCACCCCCATGGGAAGCTGCAGAGATGCCCTTAGGGTGAGGGAGACACAGAGTCGCCACTTCTGGCAGGTCATGTTGCAGGGGCCCCAGAGGAAACAATCTTTCTTGTGCTAACTGTGGCCACAGGAATGGGTCAGTGAGATCAGGGAGCAGAGAAAACAAGCCCATTAGCTTGTTTCGGGTAGATACGGCTCATCTCTCTGCCTCCCCGGGACTTCAGTTCCAATGATCAGACACTTCAAAGAATCTCAGAGAGAATATGCAGAGGCCTGTCTTGAACTGCCTGCAGCTTTCCAGAAAACAGTCACTTGACTGGAGACTGAGTTAGAGTAGGCGTTGGAGGGTCTGGGGGGAAATGATAATGGCACATATTTTTTTCTCCAGCAGAAGAGAAATTTCTTAGGGCCTCAATTTTAACTAATTTAACTAATTAGTTAAAACCAAACCATACAAACAACAACAACAACAACAAAACCCCCAAGAAACAAAAAATAAACAAACCAACACCTCCATACTGAAGTGAGGTAATCCCTGACGTGCTCTCAGGCTGAGGGGCTTGCAGCCATGTGTGATGTTCCCCGAAGGACTGGCCACGGTGGGCACCAGGACAAGTGTGGCTGGCCTAGAGCTCTGTGGAATGGTTGTGGTCACTGAGCCTGGCAATACACGGAGACAGGGTTCATTCCTTTTATCTGACTTCAGACATCTCCACAATCCAGGAAAAATTTTAGACCGGTACGATGGAAGTTCCTCCCATCTTGGCAGATATGTGAACTCCAGAAAGTCCGAGCCAGAGGTGACCTCACATGCCATCCATCCAAAATTTCCACTCTACAGATAGAGAGCCTGGGGCCAAGGAATAGTTGTCCAAGATCAAACTACAATTCAGGATTTGGGAATAGAAACAAAAGCACGGTGGGGGCGCCTGGGTGGCTCAGTCCCTTAAGCGTCCGACTTCGGCTCAGGCCATGATCGCCCAGCTCATGGGTTCGAGCCCTGCGATGGGCTCTGTGCTGACAGCTGGGAGCCTGGAGCTGCTTCTGAATCTGTATCTCCCTCTCACTCTGTCCCTGCCCCCCACTCACATGCTCTGTCTCTCTCCAAAACCAGCCAACAAACAAAAAGCAGAAACAAAAGCATGGTTAGAAGTTGGATGCCTGCTACCTTCTATAAGCCCTGTGTAAGTCCAGCCCCACACAACCTTGCCCTTAGGAATCTTTATTGGGTGCTCCCCCAAGGGAAGTGCCAGAAGTTGCACACTTCCCTGCTTGAGGCTCTGGGCTGCCATACGGGTCCCCAGTTCAGGGTCTGCAGGATCAGGCCATAGGACTTTTCTTCTGTGCCTGGAGTGCCCCCCGATGGCTAATTCAGTAACAACCGTTGTTACTATTAGAGGTTGACAACCTCCAATGTCAATGCAAGACATGACGTCAGGAAGAGGGCCCTGCACGCTCCTCTTTGGGAACTCCCCCTCCCTCATCAGTGTACACTTGGGGAAAACATGTACCAGTAAAATGATCCCTGGTGATGAACGTTCTGTCGGTCTTGTTTAGGGTAGAGGTCTCAATACCCATTCCAGGGTCTATTCCAGTGCATAATAAATGATGAATAAATCCTGAATGGCGGAATGAATCAAGTGCCCGCTCTGCACATGACTCTCTCTCTTCTGATGAATTCTCCAGGTGCTTCAATCAACATTCATGAATGGCTCTTGGCGTGTAATACACTATGTGAGAGTCATGGAAACCAAACATTTTTTAGAGACACTATTCTTTCCCAATAGAATTGTCATTTACGGCTCGGGACAAACCACAAGTCCATAAACGTGGAGCTACCATGGCAAGGGCAAGAGAGGTGTGAGCAAGGGCACAGGGGACAGAGTGTCAGCCACGCAGTAGGGGTGGCTTCTTGGGGGAGACGCTGTGTGAGCTGAAGCTGGAGGAGGAGTGGAATTTCCCGAGTGGAGGGACGGATTCCCAGAGAACTGCGGGCATTGCCTTCCTCGCTCTCCCCTCTGGTCTTTGCCCTTTTCCTCCTCACTCCTCACTATCAGTGGGGCTGAATCCTTGGATTCCTCGAATCTCAGGTCTCCCGGAGGACTCAGTGGCTAGTGCGGCCCGCCTCTCCAGAAGGTTCCTTCCCTCCCTAGGCGCATCCATTTCTTGGAAGCTTCTTCCCACCTAGACACCCCCTCCCACCCCAGGCTGAACTGAGCACTGGGCTGGTGGTTAGCACCGTGCAGCCACCAGCCCTGAAGTTTGACTCAGGAAGCCAAGACTTTACTGGGACGTCAGCAGGAGGGGATCTGGAGGAATGTAGCTCAGCCCGTGACCCAGGAAAAAAAATTCATCTAGGATTTAAGGACCAAATTAAACTTTGTTTATAGAAACTTATTCTACTAAAATTAACAACTCAGGCAACAACAGATGTTGGCGAGGATGCGGAGAAAGAGGAACCCTTTTGCACCGCTGGTGGGAACGCAAACTGGTGCGGCCGCTCTGGAAAACAGTGTGGAGGTGCCTAAAAAAATTAAAAACAGAACTACCCTACGACCCAGCAATTGCACTACAAGGTATTTATCCAAAGGATACAAAAATGCTTATTTGAAGGGGACATGCACCCCAAAGTTTATAGCAGCGCTATCAACAATAACCAAAATATGGAAAGAGCCCAAATGTCCACCAATGGATGTGGTATATATATATATATATATATATATATATATATATATATATATATATATACAATGGAGTATTACTTGGCAATCAAAAAAAAATCTTGCCATTTGCAACTATGTGGATGGAACTAGAGGGTATCATGCAAAGCAAAATTAGTCACAGAAAGACAAATATATGACTTCATATGAGGAATTTAAGATACAAAACAGATGAACATAAGGGAAGGAAAGCAAAACTAATATAAAAACAAGGAAGGGGACAAAACTTAGGAGACTCTTAAATACAGACAGCAGACTGACGGCTGCCGGAGGGGTTGTGGGTGGAGCGATGGGGAAGCGGGTGAGGGGCACCAAGGAAGGCACTTGTTGGAGTGAGCGCTGGTGTCATACACAGGCGATGAACCACTGGATTCACTGGATTCTACTCCTGAAATCATTTTTGCACTAGATGCTAAATAACGTGGATGTAAATGAATAAACAAGCAAAAACCAAAGCCAAAAACAAAAAAACAAACTGAAAAGAATCTTTGATCGAAGTGTGGGCTACTAAGACTGGCGTGGTATGGAATCACACTGTCTAATACAATATTCACCAGCCACATGCAGCTTGAAATTTAGCTAGTCCAAATTGAGAGGTATTATAAGTGTAAAATACGTATCATATTTCAAAGGCTTAGTAGGGAAAGATACTATAAAGTATCTCATTAATAATATTTTTATTTTATATCAAAAATATTTGATATATTTTATATATCAAAATATTTTCAAATATTGAATTGAATAAAATATATTATTAAAATTAAAAAACACACAAACATATCTGCTTCTAATTGTCAGGACATCAGAACAGGAATATGTCACCCGACATGGCAAAAGGGACTTTGCAGATTTAAGTTAAGGATCTTGAGGTTATGCTGGATTATGTGGATTGAGGCATATCACGGGTAGGAGACAGAAGAAAGCAGTGACGGGAGGAAGGGGCCACAAACCATGCACCGCAGAGGCATCATGAATCTGGAAAAGGACACCGATTCTCCCCTGGGAGCTCCAAAAGGAACCCAACCCTGATAACACCTTGATTTTGGACTTCAGACCTCCAGAGAAGGATGACAATAAATCTGCATCAATATGTTACCATAGCAACCAGAAAACTAATGTACGCATTAAGTACTTAAGAATCACAGTCTGTTCTCTACTGATTAAAGGAATGTTTCCCAATTAAAGAATAAAAGAGAAAAATGACTGAAATCGAATACAGGCATTTTAGTTGAGTGGTTGTTAAATTCGGCTTTATGCTTGTTTAAAAATACAGATGCTTGTTAGGTGTCTGATTCTTGATGTAGGCTCAGGTTGTGATCTCATGGCTTCATGAGTTCGAGCCCCATGTAGGGCTCTGAGCTGACAGTGCAGAGCCTGCTTGGGATTCTCTCTCTTCCTCTTTCTGCCCCTCCCCTGCTCACACACATGCACTGTCTCTCAAAATAAATAAATAAATATTTTTATAAAATGTTTGGGAGCTCCATTTTGAAATGCTGCCTTATTAGGCCTGGGATTGGACTCAGGAATCTTTTTGTTTTCCTTTTAAATACTTCCCAGGGTATTTTTGACCTAAGATGGTCATTTTCTACTTCTCTTATCCAAAAAATCCAGAGAAACCAGATACAAATTCAGATCTACAAAATAAACAGGAAAGATTGAACATATATGTGGGCAAAGGGGGACAGAATACACAGAGGACCTCTCGGGACAACCTCCGAGTGCATATTTCCAAGAAGATGGCATCTTTAAGGCACGACCCAAACTCCTCCCTTAAAAGAAAGGTGACAAGGTGCACAGGCTGGGACAGGACTGTCTCTGGACTTTGCACCTGAGAAGGGAACACAGGGAAGGAGGGACAAATGTGAATCACACTGTCAATCTGTAGATATAAGACAGGTATGCGGGAACTATAATTCAGAAGAAAGGAGCAATTGTTCTTCATTATTGTCTGGGTAAGAAGTAAAGCCTAATGGGGCGCCTGGGTGGCTCAGCTGGGTAAGCATCTGACTTCAGCTCAGGTCACGATCTCAGGGTTCGTGGGTTCGAGCCCCGCCTCGGGCTCTGTCCTGACAGCTAGCTCAGAGCCTGGAGCCTGCTTCAGATTCTGTGAGTCCTTTTCTCTCTGACCCTCCCCTGCTCATGCTGTCTGTCTCTTTCTCTCAAAAATAAATTTAAAAAGTTAAAAAATTTAAAAAAAAGAAGTAAAGCCTAAAATGAAACATAAAATCAGGAAGTTTGCAAGGAATTGAAGGGGGCTCTCTTACACGGAGCCTGCAGGCATGTCGCTGCATGTTGGAATGCACTTGGATGTGATTTAGTG
>NC_043716.1:9873732-9882003 GCF_006229205.1 Suricata suricatta | reverse complement strand
TCCCCTTCAACCCTCAGTTCGTTTTCAGCATTCAATAGTCTCTCAAGTTTTGCGTCCCTGTCTCTCCCCAACTCTCTTTCCGTCTTCCCCTCCCCCTGGTCCTCCATTATGTTTCTCCTGTTCTCCTGTTAGACCTCTCAGTGCAAACATATGGTATCTGTCCTTCTCCGCCTGACTTATTTCGCTTAGCATGACGCCCTCAAGGTCCATCCACTTTCCTACAAATGGCCAGATTTTGATCTTTCTCATTGCCATGTAGTACTCCATTGTATATGTATACCACATCTTCTTGATCCATTCATCAGGTGAAAAAATATGGAACGCTTCACGAATTTGCGTGTCATCCTTGCGCAGGGGCCATGCTAATCTTCTCTGTATCATTCCACTTTTAGTATATGTGCTGCCGAAGCGAGCACAGGATTAGTATCCTTAATTTTGTAATTAATTGCCTGTTAGTGATTCTGTGTGGAGATAAAGGAAGGAAATATAATGAGGGGCACATAGAAAGCCTCAAAGATACTGATTCTGATCCATGTCTTAAGATGAGTGGTGTAGAGGGGTGCCTGGGTAGCTCAGTCAGTTAAGTGTCTGACTCTTGATTTCAGCTCAAGCCATGATCCAATGGTCTGTGAGTTCGAGCCCCGCATCAGGTTCTGCACTGACAAAGTGGAGCCTGCTTGAGATTCTCTCTCTACAGGACTGGGTCTTTGTTTTATTATTATTCTATATACCTTAGATACTATCTTTTATGTCTTCCCCTGAAATATGGCTACTGGAATTACAGAAATGAGTTTTGAATTCATTAATTCTAATAACAGACCATCAAAATATATGAAGCAAATGACAGGGTTCAAATATACAGTTCTGCCAAAAGAGATGGAACAAAGGGACAGAGGTAAGTAAGGAAATAGAGAACTTAACACAGTAAACCAAGCAGGTTTCAAAGACACACAGAGAATACTAGAGCCAACGACAGTGCCGCACGGACTTCTCAAGTGCACACGTGACACTGTCCAGGACAGACCAGATGTCAAGCCACACACAAGACCCAATAGATTTTAAAATTTATCATACAAAATATCTTCTCCGACAACAACAAGATGAAGTTAAAAAACAAACATAAGTAAAACTGGGAGATTCACAAATCTGTGCCAATAAACAACCAATAAAATAAGAAATCATAAGGGAAATTAGAAAATACTCAGATGAAATGCAAACACAGCATACAAGGCTTATAGGATGCAGTGAAAACAGTGCTAAGGGGTAAACTTACAGGTGTAAATGTTTTCCTCAAGGGATGCCTGGGTGGCTCAGTGGGATAAGCGGGTAAGAGTCCAGCTTTCGCTCAGGTCATGATTTCATGGCTTGTGAGTTTGAGCCCTGCCTCCAGCTCTGTGCTGACAGCTCGGGGTCTGGAGCCCGCTTCAGATTCTGTGTCTCCCTCTCTCTCTGCCCCTCTCCCATTCATACTATGCCTCTCTCTCAAGAATAAATAAGCATTAAAATATTTTTAAATAAAAAAATTATTTACTCAATAAAGAAGAAAAATCTCAAATTGACAATCTAAATTTACAGCTTAAGAAAGCAGAAAACAAACCTGTCAGATGGAGAGAAATAATGAAGATTTGAACAGAGATAGAGAATAGAAAATAGAGAAATCAATGAAATCAAAAGTTGATTCTTTGAAAAGAACAACAAAATTGACAAACCCTTAGCTAGAATTACTTAAAATACATAGCAAAATCCAGAAATGAAAGTGGGGACATGACTACCAATTCTACAGAAATAAAACATGAGAGTATTATGAACAGCTGTATGCCAACAAATTGGATAACCTAGATGAAATGGACAAATTGCAAACAACACACAAAAAAAGAAAAAAATGGAAAATCAATAGATTATAACTAGTAAGAAGATTAAATCAATTTTATAAAATCTCCCAACAAAGAAAAACCCAGCAGGACCTGATGATCTCACTGGTGAATTCTACTAAACATTTAAAGAGAAACTCATACTGGGGCACCTAGCTGGCTCAGTCAGTAGAGCATGAAGCTCTTGTCCTCAGGATTGTGAGTTCAAGCCTCATGTTGGGCATGGAGCCTACTTAAAATAATAATTTTTTTAAAAGCTTTAAAGAAAAACTTACACCAATCCTTCTCAAACTCTTAAAAAACGAAGAGGAGGGAACACATCCTAACTCATTCTATGAGGCCAGCATTGTCCTAATACCAAAGCCAGACAAAGAAAAAAAAACTACAGACCAAAATATCTCTTATAAACATTGATGTAAAAATCCTCAACAAAATACTAGCAAACTGAATTCAGCAGTATATTTAAAGTATTATACAACATGCCCAAATGGAATTTATTCCTAGAATGCAAGAGTGGTTCAACATATGAAGATCACTCCATGTCAGATGCCACATTAACAGAACAAAGGAGAAAAAACACACGATCATCTCAATGGATACACTGTAAACATGTGACAAATTCAGTACCTTTTCAACACAAGTCACTTATAAAAGCCCACAGTGAACATACTCAATGAGGAAAGACAAAGCTTTTCCTTTAAGATCAGGAACAAGGCAAGGATGCCCACTCTCTCCACTTCTTTTCAACGTAATACTAGCCAAAGCAATTAGGCAAGAAAAATAAAAATAAAGCATTCAAATGGGAAAGGAAGAAGTAAAACTATAGGTGACATGATCTTATATGTTGAAACTCCTTAGGGGCGCCTGGGTGGCTCAGTTGGTTAAGCATCCGACTTTGGCTCAGGTCATGACCTCACAGTTCATAGGTTCAAGCCCCACTTCGGACTCTGTGCTGACAGCTTGGAACCTGAAGCCTGCTTTGGATTCTGTGTCTCCCTTTCTCTCTGCCTCTCCCCTACTCATGCTCTGTTTCTCTCTGTCTCAATAATAAACATAAAAATTTTTTAAAAAGGAAAATCCTTAAGAATACCACACACACAAACTTAGAATACACGAATTCAGCAAAGTAATAAGATACAAAATCAACACACAGAAATCTATTGCATTTCTATATACTAACAATGAACAATCCCAAAAGGAAATTAAGAAAAGACAATTCCATTTACAATAGCATCAAAAAGAATACAATATTTAGGTATAGATCCAACCAAGGAGGCAAAAGATTTGTACACTGAAAATTCTAGAACACTGCTGAAAGAAATGAAAGAAGATATGCAAGAATGGAAGGACAACTCGTGTTCATGAATAGAAAAACAATATTCCAAGGTGTCAGTACTATTTACATTTAAATAACCGCAATAGAGTAGCCAGCAGCTACCATATAAGACACACAGCTATAATATGTCAACTCTCGTTTTTTCCTGAGAAGGAAAAAGTCTCTGGCAAAGAAGCCCTTTCAGGAGAATTTACCTAATACAAAAATATTATTTAAAAGAAACCAGGGGCGCCTTTGTGGCTCCGTGGTTTAACACCACGGATTCTGGATTTCTGTTCGGGTCATGAACGCATGGTTGATGAGGTCGACCGTCCCCGCCCCGCCCCCCCCAGCTCAGCGCTGCTTTCTGGGGTTCTCTCTCCCCCTCTCGATCTCTGCCCCTTCCCCGCTCGCGTACACACACTCTCTCAAAATACCCTTTTTTAAAAAAAGGTTAAAAAAAGAAAGAAACCAGCACAAGATCTACACCAAGAAACTATGAATAAAAACAGTTGGTTTAGAACACTCATGAAAACCATGTGTCAGTGAATGAAAACTATGATCAAAACTGGGCATCAAAATATTTAACTTAATGAAGACATCCCCCTTGATCTATTTAGCCTTTAATTTAAATTATGTGGACGTAAAAACAAATCTATCTGCTCTTCCACCCGCTACCCGGTCCAGCACGCAATGCTTACCTGTCCACTGCTCATACTCCTAGCCTGGCAGAGCCCCTCCCATGCAGACTGCCTGCTCCTTTCTAGGAAAATACACAAGGTGTTGCTCCAACGAGGCCCTCTTGCTCTCGGTGTCTCATCCCAGCTTTGCTGCCCGGACCCACGCAACATCCGGCTCCACCTGCACGTCTGCTCCCGTAGATGTCAATCCCTGGTTCTCCAGTTGCTGCTGCCTCTTCTGACGGTGGCAGGCCCTCGCACCACAGCCCACGTGTCCCGGACCCCCAGGCTGTCCCTCCCAGGGCCTGGCTCCCACCTGGGCCCCCATTTCTCCGTGTTTCAGTTCATAACATCTGCGCTGTCATTCTCAATCACCTTATTTGCAGGAGTGTGGGTTGGGGGAGCAGAGCTCCCACAGCTCTCAAGTTTTGTTTACAGTCGCCACGGAAACGTCCCCGCAAGCCCTGGGCGGGGCTTGGAGAGGGGCGTGGTCAGAGCCCCGCTTGGCAGAGGCGGAGTCCCCTCGGAATCGGGAATTCTAGTTGGCGCCCAGGTTCCGGCTCAACCTGCGCCCTGGGAGCCCGCAGCTTGGCGCCCGCACAGCGGGTTTGAGGAGTTTCCCTCCTCCCGGGGTGATGTAAAGATGAGCCGCTGACTGACATCGGATTCTGAACGATGGGGGACGTGTGTGACAGAGTGAAGGGGAGGCAGGTGGCAGCTGAAAGGGACCTGGAGTCAGGCGGAGGAATTTCGTGAAGGACTTCCGGGTCTGGGTCTCGTGGCGAGGGCACCGCTTGACGTCATAGACGCCCATTGTGACGCGCGTGGGACGGGGATAAAAAGCCCAGGCGCAGGGCCAACCCGGGTCTTAGAGTGCGTCGAGAGAGGGGTCTCTGTCTCTCAGCTCTTCCTGGTTGGACCTAGATCCCTAGTCCCTCTGCACCGGCTCAACGGGCAGCGTTGGGCTGTCGTGCCTCCCGGGACTCAGGCCCAACCTCAGTCCCGGGTTTCCTCGCCCCATCCTCCGCCATCGTCCATCCAGACCCAGGCCTGGGGCCCCTGCGTCCTGCACTCCACCCACCACTGCTTCCGCCCCACGCTCCCAGCCTCGCTGGCGCACCTGTTGCTTCCCTCCCTGTGGCCGTGCCTCCATGCCACGCCGTGTCTTCGGGCGAAGGCACAGAAGCCCTCTGGGGAGGCCACTGGCCAGCGGAACAACTCTAGAGCCTCTAGAACAAATTTAGTGTGAAACTCATTTAACCTTTGGAAATATCGATCAAAGAAACTGAGTTGAGAGTATAAGAACTAAAATAAGGGTCATGCTCTGTAGAGGGAAATCAAAATCGGGAACGAGGAACTAGGTCTTGAGAGGGTCTGCAAGTGTTCATAGAGCAAACAGGTTGGTTTTTTTGACCCCGTGCTGGGTAAGAAACAGAACCTCAAAGCAGTTCTTAGAAGAATCCCCCAGAGGCCAGACGTGTGGAGAGTAAGGTCTGTCTCTTAAGGAACCCCTGGATTGCTTGACTGTTATCTGAGGGTGATGGGGGAACCCAAGTACTGGGCCCGAATTTCTTGAAGAGTTTTGGGAGCCTCTTAATTATTACTGTATTATTCTCAAGAACATTTCCCTTCAGAAAGAGAAGATATCAGTGGACTGAACAATGGATTAAATGTTCAAAATCATCTCCATAAAAATGCAAGAGGCTTTATAATACTGTCAAAATATGAATGAAGGCCCAAAGCAGAAACCCTCTTGGGGGAAATAGAGGGGGGACCAGCAAAAGGCTCATCAATGGAAGTGATTACATATATGAAACAATAAGAAAAATGAATAGAGACCATCCAAGGAGGTAAAGTTGTGTAACAGAAGAATTCAAGGGCAGATTCATTGTAAAGGTGAAACGAAGTAAAATATCAAATAGCTACTATGGCAGAAACATAGTAGGTTCTCAGGAAAAGTAATTGATAACATAGGAGGTGAGTTACCAGACCACTCAGAGTAGGTTTATGAAACGTTTTGTGGTGACGATTCCCCAATTTACATATCCATGCAATAACGCAGGAAGTTTACCCTCTGGATATTGTGGGCCTGCAATTAAAGTGATTTGGTTGTAGTCCATTCCAGCCTAATCAGAGAAGGAGAGTAATGTGTATTAGAGAAGAACAATCTGAGAAGGTAAAGTGGGAAAGGGGGCCAGGACCATAGCTATCTTCTGGCTTAGATGACTCCACGGTAAGTATTAACAGCAAGTTCAGTTACTACTCACGCTTACAGAGAACCCAGAAGTAGGTTAAATTACATCTCTTTCCACGCCGGTCAGCTCTGTACACACCCAAGTGCTCGATTCTGACATGTCCGTGGAAGCCTAGTAGTCACGCTTAATGTTAGGAAACAAAGACTGTTCTGTCTGGACTCTCTGTAGAGCATTACTTCCCTGAATCCTTACAACAACCCCTTTGAGATCAGTGATACTGCACTCAGTTTAGAACCGAGGACTCTATGACAGCAAAGTCAGATGACCTGTTGAGTGTCACACAGTTGGTAGGTGGCAAGGACATCAGGACTGGAACCTCTGTCCTGACACGCAGCCACCCTGGAGTACGTGGTGGAGTGGATCTTCTCACAGTAACCCTTGTCTTTGTGTTGCTGAAGACATTGTGATCCCATCATTAAATCCTGATAATAGGGACACGTCTTCCCTTTTTACAGTTAGAAACTCTACCCCCTATTCGAAGAGCTTTGTTTTAGTCTGAAAAGGGCCGCATCTTCATCTTGCTGTTGATGGAATTATAGGGCCCTGTTGCCAATGAGGCCAATGTCTGCAGGTAGCCCCCACCTACTCACTAAACCTCACTTTCCATCAGGTGCATTTGGTGAGATTTTTTTTAACGTTTTATTTATTTTTGAGAGGGTGCAAGGGGGTAGGGGCAGAGAGAGGGGGGCAGAGGATCTGGAGCAGGCTCTGCATAGACAGTAGCAAGCCAGGTGTGGGGCTTGAACTTACAAACTGTGAGATCATAGCCTGAGCCAAAGTCAGACCCTCAACCTACTTGAGCCAGCCAGGTGCCCCTGGTGAGTATTCGTAAGCAGGGCCTTTGGGTTTCATAAAACGAGGCTGAAAAACATCTCCAGAGACAAATTCAGCCAACATTGTCACATGGGGCAAAGATAAACTGAGAAAGTCACATTTATTGTCATGTAGGGACTGGCTAGACAGCACCCAAAGTGGATACCCCAACAGACATAAAACTTTCTGCTTCTAGAATTCCATTTCTCCAATGTAAAGGGCATCCGTGCTGCCCCAGTCTCCTCTGTCCATGAACAAATGTGGCAAACTTTCAATTAAACCATTGACAAATATTCAAGCCCAAGGGCGCCCGGCTGTCTCAGTCAGTAAAGCATGCGACTCTTGATCTCAGGGTAGTGAGTTCAAGGCACACGAAGGGCATAGAGCTTACTTAAAAAAAAAAAAAATCATGACCTGACTAGTCAGCCAGATTGTCCTGGTGTCACTCAATCACCTCCTCAGCAAAACTAAAGCCTAATAGGTCCATAGAAGCTTTACAAGGGGGAGGGGCAGAGAGGGAAGAAGCAACGATTGTTTCCATTTGTAATCCCTCTGAATTTTCTCCTTTTAAGGGAGAGTTTCTTTCCTAATCAAGGTTTTGAGGCACAAAGAAAGAAAATCTGGGGATGCCTGGGTGGCTCAGTCGGTTAAGCCTCCAACTCGATTTTGGCTCAGGTCACGATCTCACAGGTTCATGAGTTTGAGCCCTGCATCTGGCTCTGGTCTCATGATGTGGAGCCTACTTGGGATTCTGTCTCTCTCCCTCTCTGCTCCTCCCACGTTCGTTTTCTCTCTCTCAAAATAAATAAATGTACAAAATAAAAGAAGAAGAATGAAAATCTGGCATAAAAGAAAATTATCATGAAAATCGAAATGCCTAAATAAAAAAGTGCCTAAGAGTTCACACACACACACACCCCCAAATCTGCAGGGTTTTTGCCTCTTCGCAGCAGCCAGACTCAACTTCCATCTCCCCCCTCCCTGGTTTATGAGTGGCCTTTCCTCTCAGTTAATCAGGAGGCTAAGGTTCTGGATTATGCCACCCTGGCTCCCAGTGAAATTTTAAATGTTCCACCAGTTTCCAGGGTGTTTTTCCTTCTGAAGAGTGGCGAAGCAAGCAGACGGCCTCCAGCTGTTGGCTTTTGGCTCCTACATACAGCTTGCGCCCCCCCCCCGCCCCCCCAGTGCTCCGGCCCAGTGACTGAGCAAGGCGCCTCCCGACAGGGGGTTCCTCCACCAGCCCTTTGTCCCAAGCTCCCCCACAGGTGGTGACCGAGCTGCATCAGGTCTCTGTCTCCACCTGACAGCTCCCTCCCACCCCCTCCTCCGGGTCAGCT
>NC_043716.1:9871295-9873632 GCF_006229205.1 Suricata suricatta | reverse complement strand
CAATTACCCTTGTTTTTTTTTAACGGGACAATGACTGTTTCATAATTTTGAAATTTTCTGTGTCTTTGAACAGAGGTTGTGTGTGTGTTTTAATAGAGTTTAGTTCTAAGGTAAAAAAAAAAAAAAGGCAGCTCTGTGTGATTTCTGTGCAATCACAGAATTTCAGTGAACTGCGGGCTGGGATGAGGGTGAGGCCAGTGAGGCATTCTCCCGGGTGCAAAATACAAGCGTGGTGCCTCCAAAAACAGTCAGCAGTCAAGATACACTGAAGAATAATGCAACATGTACAAAACACATATCAATGCAAAAAATGCAAGATAAAGTATCAAAATTGTACACAAGGGGTGTCAGTTCTGCATATCAGCATAATGTCTCTGATCACTTTAGTTGGCCCTGGCAAGCAGGAGGCTAACTTTTAAAAGGACCTTTTTAAAAAAAAATTTTTTTTTAATGTTTATTTTTGAGAGACAAAGAGACAGGAAGGAGAAGCACAGAGAGAGAGGAGGAGACACAGAATCTGAAGCAGGCTCCAGGCTCTGAGCTGTCAGCACAGAGCCTGACGTGGGGCTCAAACCCGTGACCCGTGAGATCATGACCTGAGCTGAAGCTGGCCGCTTAACCGACTAAGCCACTTAGGCGCCCCTAAAAGGACCTTTTAACTATATCTGCACAAATCTCTTAAATCCCTCCATCTAATTGCATTACCACATTGTAGTTTATAATAAAAATTGGCCACTGGTTCCAAGTCTGGGGAAAAGGGTGGGGACATGACAGGTATATCCAAAACTCTGAGCAGGGAGATTCAAGAGTGTCTCTGGCTTGCCTTGCGTGTGAAGCCTTTCTTCCCAGTAGCTTCTGGACTGTTGACCTGGGTGGAAACGGCACTGGCTTTTCCCCTCAGTGACACTGCCATGTGGCCAATGCTAAGTGGTTTCCGCTCCCTAGCTGCATTCCTTCCCAATTCCAGCTGCCCCCTGGGCCATCAAAAGCAATAAGGAGGTGACTCCAGTCTGGATATCTGTGGCTGGAATCAGTAATCTGAGGCTAGCAGACGCTGTCTGGCCCTGAGGACAGTGATGGAACCTTCTGGTCTCCGCTTCTCTGACAGCCTTGGGGCAGCTGCCTCAAGACTCACTGTTAAAAGCCTACTATGCCCACACCTGGCCACAAACACAAAAACTGCCAAGATCCCTGTCCTGTTGGACATGTAGAAGCTCTGCGGTGGGGGTGGGGGTGCCTTGGGTGGGGGCGTCAGAGTAACCAGCATGGTGATATGCCCTTCACGCCCACTGGCTTCACTGAGAGCCCCAGACACAGTTCCTCTCTCCCTCCTATAGTGAGGCCCATTCCAGATCTTTCCTTCTCTGAAGACCATCAGGCCCTGTGGGTGTTGTATTTAGAACTGATTCACGCTTCATGTTCCTAGACAAGGATAGTGGTGTATTACTAATGCATTTTTTTTATTTCAAGCGCTTACTCACTTAATATTTTTATTTTTCTTAATAAAAAAATGAAAAAAGTACTGTCCAAAAGCAGAGACTTAAGACTCCCAAGAGGTGAACCATGAGGCCGCTTAAAATTATGCTGGGAGAAAACATTAACTACAAGATGCGGACGGTACAATGACAAGCGAGGAAACTGACAAAATGGTAGGTACAACAAAATGGTCATGATCTCACGGTTCGTGGGTTCGAGCCCCGCGTCGGGCCTCTGTGCTGACGGCTAGCTCACAGCCTGGAGCCTGCTTCAGATTCGGTCCCCCTCTCTCTCTGACCCTCCCCTGCTCGTGCTGCCTCTCTCTCTCAGTCTCTCAAAAATAAATTAAAAAAAAAACCATAAAACAAAAAATCAAAAGTGAATCTGAAGTGCCCGGAAGGGGGATGATAATGTGCCCTTTCTGCCTCTGGGCGCCGGAGAGGCAAGGATTTACACGGCGTGAAAACGTGTGGCTCCTTTTCCGTCTCTGTGCTATCCATCAAGTCAAAGATCAAAAATATATTGGGGATCGCGCGCAGCCAGTAAAACTCTGCCAAGAGACATGCCGCACGCGAACGTTAGCAGTGGCGATCTCTGGATTTTCAGTGGCTCTAGTGCTCTCTCCCAGATACGGTTCCGACCCTCCTCAAAGAAAAGGTTTCCTGTTACAGCTTACGGGACAGTCCCGGCGGGGGAACGGGGGCGCACCCCCTCTTCCTTCCCCGCGGGGCCCGGCAGCGTCCTTGGACCCTGTCGCCGAGGCGGCCGCCGCCATATTCTGCGGAGCGGCCGGAGGGCCGGGCGGGGCGGCCCCGCGGGCTTCGGAGCGACTCCCGGCCTCCCCCTGCCCTCCCCGCCGCC
>NC_043716.1:9845902-9871195 GCF_006229205.1 Suricata suricatta | reverse complement strand
CTCCCCCTGCCCTCCCCGCCGCCCCGCCGCCGCCCGGCCTCCGAGGCCCCGGCGCCGGCTTCCCGGAAGCCGAGGAGCCGGCCGCTCGAGCTCCGCCCCCGAAACGCGCGCCGGAGGGACGGCGTCTCCCCGCCTAGGTGCTCCCAGCCGCGGGACCGTGCGGCACAGCGAGGTCTTCAGCGACGCAGAGTCGTCTGCTCGCTGTGACCTCGTGGCGCAATGGTAGCGCGTCTGACTCCAGATCAGAAGGTTGCGTGTTCAAGTCACGTCGGGGTCATGGTTTCCTCTTTTTTCCTGCCCCCGCCCCGGAGGGCCGCGAGAAGCGCGGCCGAAGCCGTTAGGGGAGAAATTTGGCCTCCAGCGAGCGCTGTTATACTTCCAACTTGGCGGAAAACCCCGCTCTTTTTCCTTTTATCGCGAATACAGGGTTTATAAACGCGACTGCGAGGGGCAGAGGTTGCTTGTGGCGACCTACAGGAGGCGCCGCGATACGCCCAGAGTGACCCTCCCTCCGCACCCGCGGCCGCCCTGCCACCGCCGCCTCCATTCAACACTGGCCCCTGGGGTTACCACCCTCCATCCTCCCCCACCCTACCCTACCATCGCCTCTGCAAAGCCACGTCCCCTCTTCTCTTATCCTAACACACTTGGGCCCCCTGGAAGCACCACCTGCAGGAAGATTGAATTCACCCCTGCGCGGGCTCCCAGTCCAGGGAAGTGGGCCCTTTGTCCCAAGGTCCACTCCCTCGTGCAGGTGTCTCCTTGCGTAACCTGACCGGTTCTTCTCTCCGCCGCAAAAGTACCCGAGGCTCAGAAGCCTCGTGTATTTGGCCACAGCCGTAAGGCCTGGATATCGACCTCAATACTGTTTGCTAATAGTTACAGGTGAAACAAAACCCAAAAAGTGCTACCTGTCCACCAGTGGAGGGGTGCGCAGAAAAACAAACAAACAAAAAGCAAGTTGCATGAAAATTTCAACATACTGTGGGTGTTAACGATACTGTGTATCCTTATTAAAATCTGGCTGGGAGTTATTCACACCAACCCGAGGAGAGTGGTAACTTCTGGGGAGGGCAAAGACGGGATGGAGGGCAGATTCTTACTTTTTCTTTTTTAATAAGCATGCCGAAAACATTAACATTAATTAAATATGGTTAGAGGGTACACAGAATGTAACAGGAAACCTGGGTTTCAGGCGGAATTCACTCTACCTGCATAGTCCCAAACCGACAAGTCAAAGCATTAGTTTATAACATCCCAGGTTATTAGGGCCCACAGCAAGTTGGCAGGGGTGCATTCTCTCTGAAGGAAATACGCTCTCAAGCCAGGCCTTCTCCTTTTCCCACACGTAAAGTCCCAGTCAAAATATACTCATATTTTATTTTAAATAAATCAAGAGAGAAGTCCTTCTGAGTAAGAACCAGCAAAGTCGGATCCACAGACTTTGGAGATGGGGATTCTCAGTTACAGAATGCACAACGGATGGGTTTAACCTTTTAAAAATGAGAGGGCTGGGGTGCCTGGGTGGCTCAGTTGGTTGAGTGTCCAACTCTTGACTTCAGCTCAGTTTATGATCCCAGGGTCGAGAGATTGAGCCTGTGTCCAGCTCTGTGCTGAGTGTGGAGCCTGCTTGAGATTCAGTCTCTCTCGCTCTGGCTCTCTCCCCGACTTGCTTGCTCTCTCTCTCAAATATAAATTGATAAATAGATAAATAAATCAATAACGTAAAAGAGTGGACTAAAAAATTAACCAGAGATAATAAACATGACTTGGTATGTTTTAAATAACCAAAAAGAAAATTCTAGAAATGAAAGACTGAATATTTGATTTTAGAAATACATGGGGGTCTTATCTAGCAGATTAGACAAGCTAAAAAAAAAAGAATGAAATAAAATATTTTGGTGGTTCGAAATGTTTGTAAATCCTGACATTCCCTTCCAAATGTGATGCCTAATTCTCTTCCCCTGAAGTATGGCTGAACTTAATGCCTTTCATCTAACAAATAGAAAAAAAAGTAGCCAAAAGAAAAAAAAAAAAGAAAAAGAAAACAAGTAGCCATTATGGTGTGTGACTTTGCACACTTCGTCATAAAAGAGCTCTGGTTTCTTGCCTCTTTCTGGACCCCTTGTTCTGGGAAAACCAGTGGCCAGGCTGCGAGAAAACTCCTGACGTCCTACAGAGAGATTCACTTGATGAAGAGCTGAAGCCCCCAGCCAACATTCTGACTCCAGCTTTACATGAGACGCTGAGTCAGAACCAAGCAGCTAAGCCACACTTGAATTTCTGACCCTCAAAAACTGTGTGAGGTAATAAATGTTAAGATGCTAGTCTTGGGGTTACTTTCCCATGTAGCAATAGAAAACGAATACAGAGGCAGAATTAAAGGACTTACACTGAAGGCAAGTAAAGACAGACATACAAAATATGGGGGGAAATGAATCGATATTGAGGATAGAATGAAAATGTCTAATCGCAGCCTAAATGGAGTTCTCTGAGGGGGATAAAGAGGCAGTAGGGGAGCAGTAGTACTTGGAGAACTGGTGGCTACTAACTTTTCAGAATTGATGGAAGACAGGAGTCCTCACTTTCAAGAAGCACTGCACCACCTAAGCATGATAAGGGAAGAAAATCCACGCTGGTATACAAAATAAGGAAACTGCCCAATATAGAGGAAAGATTTCTTTTAAGCCTTTTTTTTTTTTTTTTTTTGAGAGAAAGAGACAGAGAGTGAGCTGGGGAGGCACAGAGAGAGAGAGAGGGAGAGGGAGATACAGAATACAAAGCAGGCTCCGGGCTCCAAGCTGTCAGCACAGAGCCCAGTGCGGGGCTCGAACCCACTGACTGTGAGATCATGACCTGAGCTGAAGTTGGATGCTTAACCAACTGAGCCACCAAGGCGCCCTAAATAAAGATTTTTAAAAGCAACCAAGGGATTAAAAAAAAAACACCAATTACCTGCAAAAAAATAAGAGCTGGGCTGAAGCTGACTTCTTAGCAGCCACCATGAAAGCCGGAAGAAGTGCACTATTCATTCCAAAGCACTAAAACAAAACAATTGCTGGCCTAGAATTATATACTTGGGAAGTTGTCTTTCAAGAACAGAGATATTTTTGCCCCTGGGTGGTTCACTTTGTGGAGCCAACTCTTGATCGTGGGGTTATAACCTCAAGCCCCATGCTGCGTATAGAGATTTCTTAAAAATAAAGTCTAAAAACAAATAATAGAGACATTTTCAAACAAATGAAACCACCAGCATCCTTCCCCAAAGGACCTTCTGAAGGGGGTAGAAGGAAAACAATCCCAGACAGAAGGTCTGAGATGCAGGAGGGACCCAGTGAGCAAAGGGAACGGTAAACACGTGGGTAGAGCTAACCTCGACCGTATAGAACAGTAAAGGTATCACAGGGGATAGAGAGCCTGGGAGGCTCAATTGGTTAAGCATCTGGCTTCAGCTCAGGTCATGATCTCACCGTTTGTGAGTTCAGCCCCCACGTTGGGTTTATTACTGTCAGCCCGTCAGCACAGAGCCAGCTTCAGATCCTCTGTCCCCCTCTCTCTGCCCCTTCCTTGCTTGCACTCTCCCGAAAATAAATATTTTTTTAAAAAAATCACAGATGTGTGGACTTGCAAAGTAGACGTAAACTATGGAACAAGAATAACCTGCGAGCCAGAGTATATGTAACCTGGGAGTAAAGCCATTTAAAGTGGTTCTGCTTTTTCTTTTTTCTTAACTTTTTTTTTAAACATTTATTTATTTTTGAGAGACAGATCAGAAGCAGGGGAGAGGCAGAAGAGTGGGACACACAGAATCGGAAGCAGGCTCCAGGCTCTGGGCTCAAACCCACGAACTGCGAGATCATGACCTGAGCAGAAGTTGGACATTGAACCGACTGAGCCACCCAGGCGCCCCAAGTGGTTCTGTATTTTTGAAAGGAAGGATATTATTCATTAACCAGAAACCACTTTATATTAAAATGTATGGTAATCACGAACAGAGTAGAGATAATTGATTGATTATGCAGACAAAAAAAATCAGCTAAAGATATCAAGATGTGAGTAATAAATGAACAAGTCGGTCAAAGGGACATAGAGAGAACTCTGCCTACAACAAATAGAGAACAATGTTCTTGAGTTCACCTGGCACATTTTATATAAACGTGACCACTTCCTCGACCATAAAGTAAATCTCCACGAACTTCAAAGCATAGGTATCATTCAGGTCACTTTCTCTGACCGGATTATGATGAATTTAGAAATCAACAAGGAAAAACACACTAAAATTAGGATAGTTAAAAACACTTATGAGATGCCTGGGTGGGTCAGTCGGCTTAACACCCGACTCTTGATTTTGGCTCAGGTCACGATCACATGGTTCAATTGGGCTCTGTGCTGACAGTGTGGAGGCTGCTTGGGATTTTCTCTCCCGCTCTCTCTGCTCCTCCCTGCTTGCTCTCTGTCTCTCTCAAAATAAATAAATAAGCTAAAAAAAAAAATCACTTGTAAATTACTTCAAAGATCAAAGACAAAAATCAGACCCTGAGGCAATAGAAAAAATTGGAGTTATGGACACTGCAAAGGAGATAAAATGATCACTATTTGCAGATGATATGATCACGTAACAGAAAGCCCAAAGGACTCAGCTGGAAAATTACTGAAAACAAGAAGAGCAGTCAGTAAGATCGTGAGGTGCAAAATTAATATATGGAAACCAGTAGTTTTCACAAAATCAACCAAGCACAAATTAGAAGAAATGAGATGGAAGAGGGTAGACATAGGAACCAAACATTTCACACTCATTTTTATGTTATTTAGATTTTCACCACAATATGAGTATTTCACTAGTCAAAAATAAAAGTTATTAACGTCAGTGAATGTCTTCCTCCTTGAGGATACAGAAGGATATTCCAAGGGACAACGGCATGGTGGAGAGTCGACAAGGGCCAGGTGTGGGGCAGGCAGGAGTGCCGACTCAGGAAACAGCCTCATGGACCGAGGGACATGGGACAGTTATGGGTCAGGAAGACAGGAGGTTTCTAGAACAAAATCTCTGACATCGACATCCAAGGGCTCTGGGAAGAGATGTCCCCGGAGGTGGCTTGTGTGGCGATGTGTGCGGTACCCAGGGGCCCCTGTGTGATTCCATGTGTGACTTCGGTATGTCACGTGGATGACCCACTGGCCCTTACCTTGTCCTAAGGTGACTTCTCCCATGGGTGCCCCATTTATTATGTCCCCATTTATAGCCCGCCTGTGAGCCTGCCTCAGGTGTAGAACCCTCCATATGACTCCTCTGGGGACCCCATCCATGTGACCCTTGCTCTCTGGCTTCCAGATGAGTTTGGCTGATGTGGAGGACCAACTGGAGGCAGACAGAAAGGAGTGTAGAAGGGAGTCAGCCACCAGCCCCAATGTGTTGGCAGAGACCTGGAGGCGGGCAGGTGACCGCCGGGAAAGCTGCCTAGAACCAGGGCGTCCCGTCTGATTGGCCAGGGGTGGATGTTTGCTTTTCTCTGACTGGTCCTAAGTTGGCAGCAGGGACAAAATTCAGGGAAGCCATCTGTTGGTAATCAACTATTGGCCATTTAGGGCTGTTTGCCGCAGAGCTTAGTGTTTGGCTGACTGGATTGTTACTGGAGAGAGCGCCCTGACTTTCTACAAGTCCCACTTACAGCCAGGCTGCCTTCCTGGGATGGTTGCTGTCATGAGGGGTTGGTTTCCTGGGCTGGCTGCTGCAGACTGGGAGGTAAAGGTCTACTTTTTTTTTCCCTGTAAGTAATCCCTATGCCAAACATGGGGCTTGAACTCAGGACCTGGAGATCAACAGTTGCATGCTTTACCAAAAGAGCCAGCCAGGCGCCCCTGGAGTTCCCTTTTATATGTGGTCTGGCCATTGTCCCTTTGTATATTGAGTTTCCCAAAGGCTTTTTATCCCCAGCTGCCTCCCTACAGGGTCGCTCCAACCTGCAGCCTCAGTGAAAGCTCACTGCCCCTATCAAGTGACCCTCTCTGTCCCAAAGGCTGGTAAGCACCACCTCCCTTAGGTCTGCAGGCCCCAGGCTCAGATACCCTAGCGGGACTCTCCAGAGAACTCAGGACCGGCTGTCCTTGGCTCCAGAGAGATGAAATACTGCGTGGGCATCGGAATCTGCTCCCTCACTGGACAGAGCACAAGTGGCCAAACCTTTGAGAATTCAGCAGCGGAGCCTGCATTCTGTTTCCTCCCCAAGCGTCTGACCATGATGCTTCACAGGAAGGGCAGCTTCCTCAACAGGTGACCTCAGCCCGGGGAACACTGCGACGTGTGGAGGGGCCCTACACCCTCATTCCCCTGAGCTGCCCTTAGTGGGGAGGACTTCAGACGCTGGATATCAGAAAGAAACAGAGTGACGTCTGCCTGCTTCATTCACCTCCACGGGGATACACAAAACTGACAGTGGCAAAGAATAGAGACAAAAGTGACGGCAAGAAACCCGGATGTATTTTTAAGTGTCCTAAGCACATCACAGAACTAGAAGGTCTCATCTGTATCAAACAGAGCGGTAGACTCACGCACGCTCACACACAGCCCCGGAGAGGAACGTGGCAGAACGCCAGCAGTGATCATCTCTGGGGGGCGAGATGACAGATTGTTGTCTTGTCTTTGTGCCTGTATTTCTCATTTTTCCACAATGAACGGGGCAAGTATACCAAATGGGGTGGGGGTGGGGACGGGGAAGCTTGGGTCCAAACCTGGCTCCATCTCCGATCAGTTGAGTGGCTTGGACAATTTATTTCACTGCTCACTCCCCAACACCCTCCTCTGGAAGATGGGAACCCTAACGGTTCCTACCTCGTGAGGGAAATGAGAAGGTTCAGTGAGCGAATGAATGGAGAACGCTCCAAATGGCAACTGGCACGGAGTAAACACTATAGACAGTGGTGTTGTGTATTTATTATTATTATTATAACATTATTACTATATCCAAGGCCAGAAACTCCTCGTTAGATCAATCAGTAAAACAAAGGTCACATAAGTTCAGCTCTCGGAGGAGAGAGGGTTCCGCTGCCTATCTGACCCTGTGACTCTGTGTTCTGTGTGCTGTGAGCGGACCGTGCAAATCCTCACAAGCTGGGCCACGGTGACAACGACAGGCTCTTGTCAGGGACCCGCATGCGGGACATTTGCACCATAGTTGGGAATGCAGAGAACACAGACAGGCTGCCTTCTTAGAGACACAGCTCACCAGTAGAGGGCGCAATTGGCAAGCCCAAGGAAAAACTGGGCTGTGAACTTGGAACTGCTTTTTTCCTCTAACAGTGAGTACTAAGTTTTTTGTTTGAGTACTCTTTAAAGTTTTTCGGGAAAGTGATGTAACCCTTGCACACTTTCAGTTGGGCATCTAACGCTTTTATTATAATGTAAAGTCGTTGCAAGAGCTCGCCTGTTATAAATAGTAACATGTTCAAATAAGCAGCTGCATCATTTTTAAATATAGCCCGGGAAGTGTAAACACCGCCATGATTTGATACTACGATGCATTTAAAAGATACAAAAACAAGTTTTTGCTAACTAGTTAGAGATTTTGCATGTTTCCCTTTTCTCCTTGCATTTCCGTTCCTCTCCCTGTGCATTTATGATAATGTGATACACTCTTATTCTGGGAGTCTTTTACTTACCACTCTGTCATACTTCTTTCCAGGAAAATGTAATTATAAGTTGAAAATTAAAATGGCTTAATTCCTGAGACCTTAGAGGTCTTGTTAATATTTCTTTGGGATTGACTATTCATTATGATTCATATTAGCACAGTGCTGATACAAACAACACAAACGTATTACAAATTGTATTTTTTTGATGTTTATTTATTTTGAGATAGAACCCCCAGGCAGGTATGTGCACATGTGAGTGGGGTAGTGGCAGAGACAGGGGGAGGGGTGCCTGGGTGGCTCAGTCGGTTAAGCAGCGGACTTGAGCTCAGGTCATGATCTTGCAGTTTACAAGTTCAAGCCCCGAATTGGGCACTTTGTTGACTTGAGCTCAGGTCATGATCTTGCAGTTTACAGGTTCAAGCCCCGCATCGGGCACTGTGCTGACAGCAGAGTCTGGAGCCTGCTTCGCATTCTGTGTCTCCCTCTCTCTCTGTTCTTCTTCTGCTTGCACTCTTCTCTCTCTCACAAAAAAAAAAAAGAAAGAAAGAAAGAAAGAAGCATTAAAAAAGTGTTTTTAAAAGAAAGAGAGAGGGAGAGAGGGTCCCAAGCAGGCTCCACACGGTCAGCACAGAGCCAGATCTGGGGCTCGATCCCACAAATTGTGAGCTCTTGACCTAAGCTGAAATCAAAAGCCCGATGCTCAACTGACTGAGCCACGCAGGCACTCTTGTATTACAGGTTTGGATAACAGAGCTTGCGATGGTCAGATTGCCTCTTTATTTGCCACTTCAGAAATTGTTACACCCTGGGGCAAGGCACTCTAGTGAGAAGGTGGCTCTTCTGGTGACAAAGGCTGAACAGAGAAAGGACAAAGAGAACCAAAAGGAATACTCAACCTTTTTATCAGACAGGGTAGTTCTACCAAGGACATTGAACATCTGGAGAATCAGTTCATTCAAACCATCCTTGTCACAGATTTCCCTTGGAGAGTCTTCGCGCCTTCCGGGCTGTGCTGTCAAAACCGATTATTGAGAGGATGGAAACGTTGAGCAAGCACACTGGCCACGGGACTGGGGGAGGTGCCCGTGGTCACCTAGCAGAGCGGATGAAATGGAGGGCAGAGAGCATCACAAGGTGCTGTCATTGCGGGCATGGTCCCGAGGAGCTAATCACTGGTCCAAGCTAGCCCAGAGGAGGCCTCCAGCCCGACTCACACGTGGCGTCTCTACAAAGGGATGAAAAGAAATTTTCCCAGATGACGTCATTACTTCACAGCCAGGATAGCAGCATGGCCAGCAGGTAGTGTGTCTGTTTTATATGCTTTAGTTTATTTTTAAGTGTTTATATTACATATTATAAGCATCACATGCGTTCATATGCTATTTCATTGTCTTACTTTGCTCGCTGAGATAATTTGTAACTCTTCCAATTCCGTGTTTAGCAAGTCCTACAAATAGAATTTGAAGGTGAGAAAAATGAAATATTTGGAGCATACCTATTTTTTTTAATTTTGAAAAACAGGGATTGTTTGTGGTTGATTGAGGTTTGAGTTCTTTGTTTTTGGAAGATCATATTTGGAGGATATCTGGCCTTGGATTTTGAAATAGATGAAATGTGTGTGGCTTAGTGGAAAGAATAAGCTTTGAAGTTAGACATATTTATACTCAAATCCTAGTTTGGCCAACTGCTTTTACACTGGCCTCTGTTCTCTTACCTGTGAATAATAATACAGAATAATAATGCCTATATTGCATTTTTGTGTGGTTGGGCTTTTGGGGGATTTTTTTTGTGGGTTTTGTTTTTGTTCTTTTTTGTTTTGTTGTTGGAATTTTTTGGATGTTTTGTTTTGTTTTGGTCTGGTTTTGATATTGGACGATGTTCTTTTTATATTCTGGTTAGTCCAAGGGTCCCAACTTTCAGGTCCAGCTCTTGCTCTAAATTCCCCATGATCTTGTGCAAGTGCGTCACCCTCTAACACCTAGCTATCCAATGTGTTGAATGCAAGGATTTTACTGGCTACTCATTACAACCCATCCGGCATTAACATTCTCTGCACATAGGTCTCCCCAACCGTGTTACCCCCACGTGGTCCTCTGCAGCCCACGCTGGCCTGGAAGTCCGAAGGCAGCCTCAGACCCCGCCCCAGTCTGCACTGCAGAAAGATCTCCAGGTGATTGGGAGGCACATCAGCTCTACCATTTTACATTAAATAGATTTGAGGCACCTTAGGGAGAAAACAAACGTACTGGAATCGCTATAAATGTAGACATTTCATAAACTCTTGGATCGAGGCTGCTCCTGACAATTTAGAGATGATATTTGTCCTTTCTGAACCCCCACATCTGAAAGATCTGGAATTTATTCATTTATATTGTTTTGTTCCTGGGGTCAGCAGACGTGCACAATCAATGCATTTGCTGGGTATTCGTGTCTCTTAATGATCTAGTATTAAATTATGACCTTTTGTCCCCCCGCCCCCCCCACTCCGCTGTCCCTGGAATCGGTCAGAAATCATTTCCAGTACCCTTTCTGCCACTTACTTATCCCCAGGCAAGTACTTAGCCTTTCAAACCGAACCTACCCCAGCTAAGGAAACTCTCGGATTGCTGTGAGGATGATGAGGTTACGGGTGAAAGCACTTAGCTGAGCTCTGGAACAGGGCAGTGGCTAATGATATTACAAAACAGGAAATGTCATTCTATCGACTTACGGGTAATGCTGTGACATTTTAATGGCTGTTTTATTCGTCAGCTTGTCAGCCATAACAAAATACCATAGACCAGGAGTCTTGAAACCAGAAATTTGTTTCCTCACAGTTCTGGATGCTGGAAGTCCCGGATCTGGGGTCGGCTAACTCATTTCCCGATGAGGACCCTCTTCATGGCTTTTAGATGGCGGCCATCTAGCCGTGTCCTCATATGGTCTTTCCTCTGATGCTTGTGGTCTTCTTATAAGGGCACCAGCCGGGTTATGATCCCACCTTTATGAATTTATTTAACTTTAATTACTTCCTTTTTTCTTTTAAGAAAAATGTATTTATTTATTTTGAGAGAGAGAGCAAGCGTGAGTCCTGGGGGAAGGGAAGGGAAGAGAGAGGAAGAGAGAGAATCCCAAGCAGCTCCATGCTTCAGCACAGGGCTCGATCTCATGAACCTGACCTGAACCAAAATCAAGAGTTGGACTCTTGACCAACTGAGCCACTGAAGCACCCCACTTTGATTACTTCCTAAAGGCCCTACCTCCAAATACAGTCATGGAGCTTCAGCATGTGAATTTTGGTGGGGACAGAAAAGATAAGAGAGTTAACAGCATACTTGCCTCGGATCATTCCAGAGCCACCACGTGGGACGCAGAGAAGTCAGCAGAATTAAGACTGCGGGTGAGGATTTTACATCATGTCTCAGCATAATAAAGAAGTTCCCCCTTCTTTTTTTTTTTTTAATGTTTACTTTTATTTTTGAGAGAGAGAAAGACAGTGTGCGAACGGTGCAGGGGCAGAGAGAGAGGGAGACACAGAATCCGAAACAGGCTGCAGGCTCTGAGCTGTCAGCACAGAGCCCCAGTGTGGGGCTCGAACCCATGAACTGGGAGATCATGAGCTGAGCTGAACTCAGACACTCAACCTTCCAGCTGACGGAGCCCCCCAGACGCCCCAGAACCTCCCCCTTCGGTAGCACACTAAGCAGAATCGATGTCCCTGTCCTAATCTCCTGACTCTGTGAATATGTTCTATCCTACAGCAAAGGAGAATTAAGGAGGCAGGTGGAATAAGTTGCTTGTCAGCAGATGGGAAATGATGCTTGACATCTGGCGTGGCCAATTTTAAGGCTACTTAAAGGTGGCAGAGGGTGACAAGAAAGGCAACAGTCAGAGTAACAGGATATGACAAGGACTCAATCTGTGATACCAGCTTTGACGATGGAGGAAAAGGCCATGGGCCAAGAAACATGGGCAGCCCAGAGAAGCTGGGAGGGGCGAGGAAGTGGGGTCCCCCCCAAAGCTTCCCAGGAGGACCCAGCCCCGCCGCACCTGGCTGGTAATCTAGTGAGACCCACTGGGATCTGACCTCCAGAACTGTGAGAAAATACATTTGTGGGTTTTTTAATGTTTATTTGTTTGTGAGATGTGGGAGGGGCAGAGAGAGGGAGGGAAAGAGAGGATGTGAATTGAAGCGGGCTCCACATTGACAGCAGAAAGCCTGACGTGGGGTTCAAACTCACGATCTGCAAGATCATGACCTGAGCCCAGGTCAGACACTCAACTGACTGAGCCACCCAGGTGCCCCAGTACATTTGTGTTGTTTATAATTTTTTACTTTATTTATGTTTTTTTTTTTAATTTATTTTTGAGAGACAGAGAGAGACAGCACAAGCAGGGGAGGGTCAGAGACAGAGGGAAATACAGAATCTGAAGCAGGATCCAGGCTCTGAGCTGTCAGCACAGAGCCCGATGCGGGGCTCCAGCCCACGAACTGTGAGATCATGACCTGAGCCAAAGCCAGACGCTTAACCAACGGAGCCACCCAGGGGCCCCTATAATTTTTTAAATGTTTATTTATTTTTGAGAGAGAGAGAGACAGAGCATGAGCGGAGAAGGATCAGAGAGAGAGAGAGAGAGAGGGAGACACGGAATCCAAAGCAGGCTCCAGGCTCTGAGCTGTCAGCCCAGAACCTGACACGGGGCTCAAACCTGTGGACCATGAGATCATGACCTGAGCTGAACTCGGATGCTTAACTTACTGAGCCACCCAGGTGCCCCAACATTTGTGTTGTTTAAACCACTAAGTTTGTGGCAACTGGTTACAACGGCTTCAGGCAACTGATACAAATCATGAGGTCCCCATCACTGAAGATGTTCAAGAAAGAGAAGAGAGGACAGTGTCCCTTGATGGTCATGAAGGGTGCACAGAGCATTCTAGATAATCTCTAAGGAGGTGGATGGCTCATAGTCGCCTCCTTCAATGGAGTTCACGGTGTGCTTTTATACACACGTTTTCCTTTGACCGTCTCAGTGAGTTTGTGGAAATAGAGCCGGTAGGAATTATTCTCATCATTTAGTGCAAGAACATTAAAATTCAAGGTGAGGTGGCTGTCTGTGCTCACACAGCCAGGAAATGGCAATGGCCAGGCTAGAACCCAGGTCTTCTGATTTACAGGCTGGTGGCTCTTTCCACTCAGTGATGCCGCCTCTTTCATAGTCCACAGGTCTCCTTTAGTGGGGAACTGAATTACCCGGGTTTAGGCTGTCCCGAATAAGGACTTGGGGTGTCTCCTTTCAGCCTCCAAATCCAGCCCCAGTCCAGCTGTGCCCTGTACCCCTGGGGGCAGCCCTGAGTCAGAGAGCTCCTGGCCAGTTTGGCGGTTGAGCTCCTTTGTGGCCCAGCAAGGCGTGGCCCTATGAGTGACCCACTCCCTGAGCTCCTATAGTGGCAGCAACGGGCCCAGGTGTTAACCTCTGGCCTTGCCTGGCATCTGCTGGTGTTGATCATAAAAGATTGTGACCACACATTTGTGCAACACTGGGCCTAAACTCTCAGGGTGCTGCATCAGGCCACGGTGGGGCGTGACCTGGGTGGCAGAGAGGCATGCCCCGTCCCGAGGGGGCAATGCTCCGAGCCCAAGGTGACGGAAGAGTAGCCCCTGATCTCTTGGGCGGGAACTCGGGCTTCTGCTGAGTACACATGTCAGAGGTTTGTCTCCAGTCATCTCCCTTGTTCTGTGCTAGTGGAAGCACAGTGCTTTTTTTTTTAATAGGTTTTTTTTTCCTCCCTCCCTTCGTTCTTTCTTTCTCTCTCTCTCTTTCTTCCTTTCTCTCTCTTTCTTCCTTTCTTTCTTCCTTTCTTCCTTTCTTTCCTTCTTTCTTTCTTCCTTCCTTCCTTCCTTTCTTCCTTCTTTTCTTCTTTTTTTCTTTCTTTCTTTCTTTCTTCCTTTCTTTTCCTTTCCTTTCCTTTCCTTTCCTTTCCTTTCCTTTCCTTTCCTTTCCTTTCCTTTCCTTTCCTTTCCTTTCCTTTCCTTTCCTTTCCTTTCCTTTCCTTTTCTTTCCTTTCTTTTCTTTCTTTTCTTTCCTTTGTAACCAAATTGAAATTTCAGCTCTAAGGGGTGCCTGGGTGGCTCAGTTGGTTAAGCATCCGGCTTCAGCTCAGGTCAGATCTTACAGTTCATGGGTTCGAGCCCTGTGTCTGCCAGCTAGCTCAGAGCCTGGAGCCTGCTTCAGATTCTGTGTCTCCCTCTCTCTCTGACCCTCCCCTACTTGTGCTGTCTCTGTTTCTCAAAAATAAATTAAAAAAACAAAACGGAAAAAAAATTAAAAAAAAAAAAGGAATTACTTAAAAAAAAGAAAAGAAATTTCAGCTCTAGAATTTTCTACCTGTCTTCAAAAGTTCTGCTAGTTCAAGGCACCTGGGTAGCTCAGTTGGTTAAGCCTCCAACTTCAGTTCAGGTCATGATCTCATGGTTTGTGGGTTCGAGCCCCATACCCGGCTCACTGCTGTCAGCACAGAGCCTGGCTTTGGATCCCGTCTCCTTTTTCTCTCTCTCCCTCCCCTGCGCGCACTCTCTCTCAAAAATAAACATTAAAAAAAAGAGAAAAAAAAACTTCCTCCAGTAGGAAAGAAAGCCCGCCACTCAGCCTGCCTAAAGATAGGGAGGAATTCCTGTGACCCCCACCCCCCAGCCAGTTATCTTGAAAATTCCACCAGCTTCAGACTGCTGCAGTAGACCCTTGGGGTCCATTCTATCCCGGGCACAGGTCACCTACATTTCAGACTAGTCCTTCCCTCCCAAGCAGCGTGAAGTTGTTTATCAACAGGCCAACTCCAGGGTTTGGAGTCTTTTCTCCGACTCAGGATCTAAGTGATCGCCCTTCCTCCACTGTAACAGGCCACCCAGAGCCCCTCGCTCAGCGTCAGCACACATCCCGTCTGGAATTTGTTCTTCTTTCTCCAGCTTGTAAACACTTCTGCGATGGGAGATCTTTCCTGTCTGCAGGTTGTAGTCAAAGGCATCCACGGAGTAGGGCGGGCTGTCAATGTGATAGAAGACGGTGTGGTCCAGGGATCAATCCAATCCACTGGGGATGTCCACGTGGTCCAAGTACTTTTCCACGTGGTGGTCAGGAAGGAGGGGCTGCAGGGGCCCCTGGTGACGGTCCAGAACTGCTGGGGCCGTTTCCTCAGCCACGGTGCCAGCTAAGTATCTCCCAGCGGATCCAACTTCCCATCGCTGAACTGGTTGCTGTTCTTGTCTTCACTGTGGTCAGGACAACGCTGACTGATCTTCCCAGTTCAAAGCACAGAAGTTTGTTCCAATCCTGGCCGCATGGCCTCCTGACTGGCGAAGGGCCACAGGGCTGACGGGGCATTCGCAACCACTCGCTGTGCTCGCTTGCTGAGCAAGCCCCACCAGCAAACCGTTTTTTGCAGGAATCTCTACAAAGAGCAGAGCGTTGGGCACCATCTCCCACCCTGGTGATTGGCTACTCCGGCCGTTCCCGGGCAAAACACACTCAATCTTAATGGAAGGCACTGACATGGGGGAGATCGTGGTGCTAGTAACCCTCGGATAGCTGGCTCAACCACAGTGCTTTTAAGGGGTCATTGCCCACACCTCTTTCTCCACCGCAGCCTGGACTCCTCCCGTTTCAACGGGCAGTCCCTGGTTAGCCCAAGTCAATCACCAACCCTTGCTCTCCAACCTACCACGAAGGCCTTTTTGAAGATAGTATTGGAAAGGATACTGGGAAGGTGAGATGAGGTTCTACCATTTAAATTTTACTTTTAAGATGAAGGGGCGGGATGGCTAGATGGCTCAGTCTGTTGAGCATCTGGCTCTTGAGTTTGGCTCAGGTCATGATCCCAGGGTCGTGAGATGGAGCCCCCCCACTGGACTCTACCCTGAGCATGGAGTCTGCTTGGGATTCTCTCTCTCCCTCTACTCCTCTCCCCTCACCCCCAACAAGCATTCTCTCCCTCTCTCTCTCTGGAAAAAAAAAGACGATAGAGTGACCTCAGCAGGTTGAACAATTTAGGGACATCCATGTACACGTGGACTGGAATCAGTTTCTGCTTCCCCTGGGAGGCAAGCAGGTGTTTGGCAATGTTTTTCATGTGCTTATTAAGCTCTGAAGAGGAGGCATGAGATGAGATGAAAACCCACTTTCCCTTCTTTTTTAAGGGCTGAGACATAGGACCACCCCCAACGGCATGAAATATACCAAAAGCCTCTTCGAAGCACCAAAAATCCTTAGACCACAGTTTGCCCACGTTACAAAAATAGCACCCCAATTAGCTAAAGAGTTTGTGCGCCTTCACAAAACCCACAAGAAGGCGTTAAGGGGATATGATGAAAAACACAGGGACCTCGGAATCAGAGGCATCGGAGTTTGAGAGAATTGGGGGCAAGTGTCTCTGTGGGTGGTGGTTTCCTAATCGAGTGAAGACCATTTTGCTGAGCTGAAGAGGTGCATGGATAAACCCCAGCAGGATCACGAGAAATTGAAGGAAGATCTACTCTCAGACAGATGCTCATGAAACATCCACATTCCAAGGATGAAGGCAAGACCAACCATATACTCAGGAAGAAGAAGGATGTGTCTGTATCATATCCGTTAGGCTGCTTTCCTCAGTGTGATAGGTACGGTCATCCAGCTGGACCAGAGATGGCTGGGGAGGAACCCTAGGGAGGGAAGGCTGGGGTGGGGGAGCCCTAGGGAGGGAGGGCTCAGGTCTATCCGTCCGGGATTCCAGATCCACGTTCTTGAGGGAAACAAAGCTGGTACTTTGCTAATATGATTAGGGCGGACGCGAGAGCTCACAGGCAGGAGCAAATTACAAACCAAACACTGAGGTTCCCCAAATCAATGAGCCTGAGTCCTATAAGTTGTTTACTTTCTGACTGAAAATCCTGCTCTTTGACTTTTGTGCAGCCGACATCTGAAGACGCGACGCCACCTTTATGGATATGATTTTCATGTGAAAAAAAAATTTTTTTTGCGCATCATGGACAGACTTGGTAACCTTGGAGACCTTGACTTGCTTTTTTCCTCTTTAAATACCTGTAGTATTTCCTTATGTGGCAATCCATCTTTGAAGTCTGACCTTGGAACGGTTTTGCAAAGAAACTTCTCTCTCTTTTTTTTTTTTTAATTTTTTTACATTTATTTATTTTTGAGAAACAGAAGGAGACAGAACGTGAACAGGGGAGGGGCAGAGAGAGAAACAGACACAGAATGTGAAGCAGGCTCCAGGCTCTGAGCTGGCAGTGAGCTCAGAGCCCGATGCGGGGCTCGAACCCACAAACCGTGAGATCATGACCTGAGCCGAAGCCGGACACTTAACCGACTGAGCCACCCAGGTGCCCCAGAACCTTCTTCTCTTGTCTAAAACGCATCTATGTCTGAGGGCCTGGGTGGCTCAGTCAATTAAGTGTCTGACTTCACCTCAGGACACGATCTCTTGGGTTTGTGAGTCTGAGCCCTGCAGTGGGCTTGGGATTCTTTCCTCTCTCTCTGCCCACCCCCCACTTGTGTTTTTTTTCTCTCTCAGTAAATAAACAAATAAACTTTAAAATGCATCTGTTTCTGAGGCTTCCGGTCACCACTGAAACAACCTGGGAATGCTCACCCGCCAGAGCCAAGAAAACCGCCCTCAGAGTGCAGGGCGTCCCGATGGGGTGGGGGCCGGGGGTGGGGGCAGTGAGCACTCGCCCAGGGCAGAACGGAAGAGAAGCTTACTGAATACACTGCGAGAGAGAAGCGGGCAGGAAAGCAAAGGAGAGACTGTCGGCCACAACGCGGTGGTGAGGGGCTGTAGTTACAGGGTGGAGTAAGGAGTACAGAAACTTACGGAATTCCCCTTCTTTGTTAATCTTAGAAACTGTTCCCGGTGGTAATTGGTCAGTTAGGGCCTGTGGCTATTGCATCACTTAAAGAGCCTGTTTGCATTCGGCCTGGTGGTCGGCTATGGCCCCTTCGGCCTTGTTCAAGTGCCCACCGCTCGAGCCTGTGGCTTCTACACCAAGAATGGCTTGTACCAGCCCAGCCCAGCATGAATCTCATGAAGCAGTAAGCCTGGCTCTCACTGACTCTGTGTCTTCTTTTTTATTTATTAATTTTTTAAATGTTTATTTATTTTTGAGAGAGAGTGAGAGACAGAGCAAGAGGGAGGGAGGATCCGAGAGAGAGGGAGACACAGAATCGGAAGCAGGCTCCAGGCTCTGAGCTGTCAGCACAGAGCCTGACGCGGGGCTTGAACCCACAAACCGCGAGATCATGACCTGAGCCGAAGTCGGAAGCTTAACCAACTGAGCACCCAGGTGCCCCTGACCCTGTGTCTTCTATGTGTCTTCTGGCCCTGTTTCTGTCTCAGGTTATGTCTGGCTCTTGGCCAAGTCTGGTTCTGACCCGTATATAGAGACTTATGTCTCCATGGCAGGGAGAGGGGGAGATATGTGGCCGGACCATTTGGAGAACATTGTCAGGGGGCAGACAACAGGAATTCTGGTCGGCAGTTTATTTCTTCATTTAATTGGGGATTCGGGTATCTCCTGGGAAGCCCAGTTATATTTTTGTGTGGGTGCACCAGCCTGAGCTCAAATCACTTAATAGGAAAAGTGCTCTTTTTTTTTTTTCCCCTCCCTGGGATGGAGAGAAGCCCTATGGTAACCGCAACCTTAACCTTAGTGTTGCAGTTCTGTGTTTTACTTACTGAGCTGTGGGTGAAGTGAATAAAGCACGTGGTTTGTTCTCTTTCTCTGTGTGTACATTTATAAGAAGCATTCTGCACCCAATTCCAGTGTGTGTGTGTGTGTGTGTGTGTGTGTGTGTATGTGTGTGTGTGTGTGTTGGCGGGTAGTTGCCCACACCAATTCTCGGACACTGGCAGGGGGTCCCTACCGTACAATCCAAGTCAATTCCAATACCATCTACTTGGAGACAGTGTTGAATCCCACAGGGAAAGAGCTCAGCCTATGAGGCGGTCCCCTTGCCCCCCGCCTTCCCCGTGTCAGACGCCAGTTGCAAGTCCATGTTGTCACCTGTGCTTCTGACCAACAGGGTATAGTTTGGAGGTTCCCATGATCCCTACCTTAGGTTCAGTTAATTTGCTAGAGCAGCTCACAGAACTCAGAGAAACAGTTTACGTACTAGATCATCGGTTTATTAGGATCAAAGGGTAAATAACTCAGGAAGAGCCAGATGGAAGAGGCGCACAGGACAAGGGGTGTGGGAAAGGGTGGGGAGTTTCTATGTTCTCCGAGCACCTCGGTCTCCATATATCCACCTTTTAACCCAGCAGCTCTCTGAGCCCCATCTCCCTTGGGGGTTTTATGGAGGCTTTGTTAAATAGCATGATTGATGAAATCATTAGCCACTGGTGATTAAACTCAACCCCCTCTCCACTCCTTGTAGGTTGGGGGTAGCACCAAAAGCCTCTAATCACATAGTTGACTCAACTGGCAAACAGCTTTCACCCTTGGGTGAAGTCCAAAAGTCACCAAAAAAAGACTTCTTGATTTCTGCTATCACTTAGGAAATTCCGATGGTTTTAGAGCTCTGGGCCAGAAACGGATGAACACCAAATACAGTATATATGTCTTATTATAAAGAACATCATAATTTTAAAAAAGCTTTTTTCTATCTTGTGAATGATAGTAACTCTCCTTTCACAAAGGTCTATTTATAATCTCTCTGTAGCTACTTCTGTCTGTCTCTCTCTCTCTCTCTCTCTCTCTCTCTCTCTCTCTCTCGGAGTCTTTCATGTCTGTGACTCTCTTGGCTTTACCCTTTCCCAGTATTGGGTTCACCCTTGGGCGAGTAGCATGTCTGGGCTTCTAGGCATCACATGTAGATGTAGCAATACTTGAAGGAGAAAACAAAGGCCTCGTCCTTCTGACTTTCTTTCTTAGACACAAGGAGATCTTTCCCGGAAATTCCATCAGATTCTCTGTCATGTGTCATGGTTAGAATTGGGGTATGTTGCCTCCATTCTGACACAGAGCCCTGACAAGGGAAATGAGATGCTCAGGACTGGCTAAAATGAGTCATTTGGAGAGAAAAAAATAATGGCAAATCAGCCACAACGACCACCACCATTGTGTTCCCTACAATAAAAAGAGTCAGCGTGGCCTTGGACTTTTCATCTGTCACACATTGTGCTAGAGACAATGGGGTATCTCGAATGTGTGCACAGAAGACAAATAAGGTGGCATGCAAGGATTCATAAAATATATATTGCATATCCTTTCTAAACAGCCGCTACTTGAGAAAACACCAAGTATATAAGGAAGAGTTCATTGGAATAAAGAATACCAGAAAGCCAGTCACACGTTGAGACGATGGGGAATGAGCAGAATAATGGCCCCCCAACGAGCGTTACCTTTGGCGTGGCAAAGGGACTTTGCAGCTGTGATTCATTCAAGGTTCGTGCATGTAAATAATCGTCAAGTAGGCCCAATATAACGTCAATGGTCCCGGCAAGAGGAGAGCAAGGGGGTCAAAGTCAGAACAAGGAGATCAGGTGAAGCGGAGGTTAGAGCAATGCCCTTCAAAGATGGAGGAAGGAGCCATGAGCCAATGCAGCCTTTGGATGCTGGAAATGGCAAGAAAATGCATTTCCCCCTACAGCCACCAGCAGGATTACAGCCCTGCCTACATCATGATCTTATCCCCACAGAACCTGTTTCAGACTTATGATCTCTGTAAAATAATAAAGTTTTTGAAAGAGGACTCCAACTACCCCTGTTTTGAGCTCAAATTTTCTAACTGATTAAGTTCCTCTTTTCCAGTGTATCTCTTAACTCGGGCAGAACGTGTGGGCAAAGCGTCCCATGATGCAAACAGAAAACTACCCCCTCAAGCAGTAAGTGACTGCCCTGAGCCAGTGAGACCCTGCCCACGGGGGACTGGCTCCAAGACAAGGCTGGACGCCATCTTTACTGCCCAGCTGCAAGTACCCGTCAACCTTCGCCCCTGCTTGCCGGGGTAAACCCGAATTTCTAGCACCTTTGCGAAGCTACTCCACTGTCTTCCTGCTGCTGGCTTCACCGAAATAAATCCCTTTCTTGTGTCACCTCCACTGCTCTCTGCCTTTGGATTTTGTCCGTGGTGAGTGGCCACGCCTAGTCTGGTTGTGACCCCCCGGAACCAGGTGCTTGTCACCCTTGGGCCCCAGGGACATTTTCTTGTTTCAAGCCAAGTAAGTCTGTGGTCATTTGTTACAACCACAACCTATAAACCCTTGTCATTGGCCAAAATTGATTCAAGAAGAGGTAGCAAATCTGAATAGAGCAGCAACTTCATAAGAAATGGAAACTTTCCTCATTTTTTTTTCTTATTATCAAACTAAATATAGTTCCTTAAATAAAAAAGGCATCAGCTGGTCTTCTAAATGAATGCCTTCAGACCTTCAAAGAACAGATCATTCTTTTTTTTTTTTTTTAAGTTTATTTATGTATTTGTCGGGGGAGAAGGGAAGAGAGAGAGGGAGGAAGAGAATCCCAAGCAGGCTCCATGCTGTCAGCGCAGAGCCTGACGTGGGCTCAAACTCATGAAGCACGAGACTTGAGCCAGAACTTAAAAGCCGGACGCTTAGGTGCCCCCAAAGAACAGGTAATTCTTACGATATGCTAATAATTACAAGGCATAAAAATAGAAAGCTTCACGACTGATTCTGCAAGGTTATAAATGGTGTGGTTACTAAGCTGGACAAAGACAGGGAAAACATATACAGACGATGGCACAGATACAAAAATGCTGAATGAAACACTGGAAATAAAATCACCACCATATACCAACGATACTACACCTTCATCAAGGGCAGTTTATTCCAGGAATCAGTGATGGTTAAACATTAGGCGAACTATGATGAACTTACATTAAAATCGTAAAAGAAAAGAACATGTGATTGCTTCAGTGATACAGGAAGGAAAAAGCAGATAAAAGTAACTTCAATACACATACGAACATAGTAATGACAATTTTTCAAACATCATCAGCAAAATCAATCTTACTCATCTGGGGGAATGAGAAATGAGTTGAAGTAGGGGTATGATTGACTTGGAAGTATCGCATCTTAATGACATAGAATGTTTCTGAACAAATCTGCAGATACAATGGAATGTCAGTAAAAATCCCAGTGCTGTCCAAGCCACGCATGCTCTTCTACAACCTCTACTTCTTTATTGACTCCATTGGCCAAATAGGACTTTCTAGGGTAAGAGAAGGCCCATGGATAAGGTCCACTTCTTCACTGCCTCCCATTTCCTTGATGGAGTTGTCTCATCTTATGCTAACTGGGTGTTGTTTCAAACTAATTATCAATTGAGCAAACAAACTACTTTTCTTCTCCACTACTTTCCTTCTTGAGAAAGATACTAGTTTTCGGGGTCCCTGGGTGGCTTAGTCAGTTGAGCGTCTGACTTTTGATTTTGGCTGGGGTCATGATCTCATTTTGTAAGACGGAGCCCCACGTAGGGCTCTGTGCTGACGGTGCTGAGCCTACTTGGGATTCTCGCTCGCTCTCCCTCTCTCTCTCCCTCCCCTGTTCTCTCTCACACACAACATAAATAAATGAACAACAAAAAAAGAAATAAAGTAGGGGAGCCTGGGTGAATCAGTCTTTTAGGCATCTGACTTCGACTCTGGTCATGATCTCACGGTTCATGGGTTCAAGCCCCGTGTCTGGCCCAGTGCTGGCAGCTCAGAGCCTGGAGCCTGCTTCAGATTCTGTGTCTCCCTCTCTCTCTGCCCCTCCCCTGCTTGCGCTGTCTCTGTCTCTCAAAAATAAATAAAAAAACATAACAATGTTTAAAAACTTTTTTAAAAGAAATAAAATAAAAAGCAAACTCCTACAAAAAAGAAAGATATGTATTTTCATATCTTTGCCCCTTTACATTCCTAAATGCTTTTTGAGTCACTATTAAATTTTTTTACAATCTCTTTTTTAAAATGTTTATTCATTTTTGAAAGACAGAGTGTGCACAGGGAGGGGCATAGAGAGAGAGAGGGACACAGAATCCAAAGCAAGCTCCAAGCACAGAGCCTGACAGAGGCTCGAACCTATGAACCACGAGGTCATAGGGTTCAAACCTATGAACTGGGAGGTCATGACCTGTCCTGAAGTTGGATGCTTAACCAACTGAGCCACCCAGGGGCCCCTGGGTGATGTTTTTCTAGTGATTAGCCTCGGGGGTTAGGAGTTTTGGTGAGATCAGAGGTAGAGTTCCACTTTCATTACGTCACATCAAAGGTACTATGCTTGGTTAAATAGCGTCTCCCCCAAAGGCCTGTCCACTTGGAACCTCAATATGTGAACTTACTTCAAAACGGGGTCTTTGCAGATGTGATGAGGCTAAGATGAAGTCATAATTAGAATGACTGGGGCATCTGGGGGGCTCAGTCAGTTAAGCATCTAACTTCCGTTCAGGTCAGGATCATGTGGTTTGTGAGTTTGAGCCCCATGTCGGGCTCTGTGCTGACAGCTCAGAGCCTGGAGCCTGCTTCCCATTCTGTGTCTCCCTTTCCCACTGCCCCTCCCCCACTCATGCTCTGTCTCTCAGATATCTCAAAAATAAATAAACATGAAAAAAAAAAAGAATGACTAGTGTCCTTACAAGAAAACAGGGACCCAGAAGTAGACACCCAGGGAGAATGCCAAGTGGTGGCAGGGACAGAGATTGGGATTCCGTGGCCACAAAAGAAGGGATACCACGGATTGTAGGCAGCCACCAGAAGCTAGGAGAGAAGCCTGGAACAGAGTCTCTCTCTGAGTCCCCAAGAGGGAACCGATCCTGCTAAGTCTTGATTGGAGACATCCTGCCTTCAGAACCATGCAAGAATGACCTTCTGTGGCTTTAAGGTTGTGGTAACTTATACAGCAGCCGTAGGGAACTAAGACAGGTGCGTGCTATCAGGATGATTTTGATAGTGACCTGGATCATCTGGCTGAGGAAGTGTTGCCAGTTTTCTCCACTTTAAAGTGACTAATCCCACCCTCCACCCCACCTTTGCAGACTGTGCCCTTTGGAAGGAAGTCCCTGTACACAGCCCCTTTAAGGAGTGGGGAGCATAATTCCATTACAAGGAGGGTTTATTTGTTGCTGTTGTGGAAGAAATTTCTTCTTCCAGTATTTTCATATATGGTATTACCAACGGACCGGAATTATCTGTTGAGGAACTTGTCTGTAGCAACTTTGTTAAATCCTTTTATGAATTCTATTAACTTTCTTTCCCATTTGCTTAATTTGGATCGTGTGGAATTGTAACTGCAATTGTAATGCTTTGGCCTCTTTCTCAATATACGTATATCACATTTCTGTTCCACGTCTGGTAATATTGGCCAAGACTCCGGAAGACTATTAAAGCACGGTCGTGACTGGAGAGTCCGTAAACATCCTAGAGCTGTGGTCTGTTGGGACCCTGGCCTCTTCCTCTACTTCCCTACATGTAATTCTGGTGAGACTGTTACCAGTGACAGCACCCAACCCTTTGGGGAGAGAGCTGAGCGTACCGTCCAGGTCCAGCCAAACATGAGAGGTTATTTCCCTGCCCAGGATGATTTTTCCAAAAGTGGGCAATAAACCTACATATGACCAATCAAGTTTTATCCCTGGCTTTTGTCTGTCTATTTGTTTGGAGCTAGAAGAGGGAGGGTCTTATTATCTGGCTTACAGGGTAGGAAAGAAAGGGATGAGGGTTGCCAGAGGCCTCTCTGTTCAGCACAGGAAAAAAGAGGCAGTAGAAAAAAATGAAAGGATGCAGACAATAAAAAAAAATGGTGGGAAGAGGAGGGGAGGGGAGGGGAGGGGAGATGGGAAGAGGGAGGACACTGAAGACCTTGTTTTAAAAACCCTGAATCCAAACTTCCCGGTTTGGGGAGACCCAAAATGTATGTTTTCCATTTTCTTTGCTCAAGTTGGATCATTCCTACAGCAGAAGGAATTTCGACAGTTCCGGGAATCATCCTCTGATGGTAACTAACGTCTGTTGCGCAAGGACGGGGTACCAGGCCGAAGCACATGGTTCACCGGCACAATCTCATTTAATCGTTACCAAGACCAGCGATGGGGATACTTTTTCAAGTTCACAGAGGAGGCCGACTGAGGGTCTAGGAGGCAAGTTGCTCTGCTCTCCCAGGTTCCCTCGAATCCTAGTTTGTTGACCCAGCCTCCGGTCCTCCCACTTGAGGCTTGTATCCCACTTGGATTCAAACACAAGAAGCCGGGCGGAACAGGAATTGTTCTGTGCGGGAGGGGTGGGCTTGTTGCTCTATTTTGGTAGATTTCAAGCTCTTTAATACAGTTGGTGGGAAAAAAGAAAGACGCAAGTTCCAAACCCAGCCTCAAAAAGCGCAGGCTGCAGAGCGGAGACCGCCAAAGCCAAGATGCCCTGGAGGCGGCCGTGCGTCCCGCCCGCGCCCCCGGCTGGCCGCCAGCCCCGGTCCGGGGCGAGACCTCGGGGTCCTTCCTCGCCACGGGTTTCAGAAACCGAAACCCCCGGGGGAGCCGCGGCCCAGCCCCCCGTGTTTGCTTTGGCAAACTTTGCCTGCCCGGTGCGGGAGACCGTGGGCCTTTTCGAGACCTGCGGGCGTCCGCAGCGGGGCAGGGGTGCAAGGGATGCGCCCAAGGTCGCGGCCGGGCCGCGGGCTCCGGGCTGGCTTGCGACGCGCGGCAG
>NC_043716.1:9819106-9845802 GCF_006229205.1 Suricata suricatta | reverse complement strand
GGTGACCTGGGGGAGGAGGAGGTCAGAGCGAGCCGGCGGCAGACGCGCGGACGCCCGGGTACACGGTGTCCCGAGCCGCGCGCGCGTCCCAGCGTCTCCAAGTGCGCTCCGGACGGGCCGCGCTCCGCACGGTCCCGGGGGCGGACCCGCCCGGCACAGGTGGCGCAGCTGGCACGCCGGGCTTGGGAGCCCCGAGGGAAGCGGGACCTGCTGGCCTGAAGGCGCCCCACGGATGCCCTCCCTGGGTGAGGATTCCAGCGAAGCAAGTGGCCGGAATCACAGACCCATAGGGGCATCCGGTTGCTTTGAAAACTAGCTGTCTAGAGTCAGGATTTCGATAGCTGAATTGTCTTGAGGCAGGGAGGAAGAAGGCGAGTTCTCTCTCGGATTTAGATCTCCGGATCCTTCGGGATTCTTCGGGCACCCTCTGCACGAGGAAACTAGAGGCGTCGTGTCTCACACTCTCCTCCCCCGTCACTGTGTTAAAGAGATAAAGTTTTTAATGTGGTTATCTTTGAAGCTGAGGTTTTATTCTTCTCATTAGGTTAGGGCTCTTTCCGCGTGGTCTGTTTAAAAGTAATGTGGGTTTTAAAAAACCACAAGAACCACAACAAAATATAATCCCATCCCTGTTCTGACAGTTTGTTTTCCAGTCAACAGAGCAAGAGTCCTGTCATCGGACAAGAAGAACCCGTTGTGGGTTCCAGGCAGGAATAAACTCTTGGCCACTTGCTAGACTGTCCGCACCTGCAAAGGCTAATGCGGCCAAGGTGCCGCTTCCTGGCATGGTCACATCGCTGTCTGTGGGATCTTGTGATATCCGCTGTGGTGTGCAGGGGGCAAGAGTCATGCCAGGGACAAAGCCCTGAAACGAAAATCCATGCTCACTTGCAGAACAGAGAGAGAATGCGCGGTGTGGAGTCCATTCCTGGGGGCTAGTTCCCTGCTTGGCTCTCAGAAGGCAGGTTAGGAAACAGCTATGTGAATTTGAGTAGTTCCTCATCTTTTCTAGTTTCTGCTTATTCATCCACAAAATGAGGGTAGTAATTCCATGCTTTGGCTCAATGTTCCATCACAGACTTGCCCTGAGGAAAGTCTCTATAAGGCTGTTATCGCTCTAATGACACAACAGATAAACACCACGCGGCAGCTTTCTGAGACCCAGCCTCTCCCAGGACAGGTCCTTTGTCTGTGCTGGTCCCCACAGTAACCTGGTCTCTCTTGATGCAGGGGACCTTCTGCGTCTCCAGGGAGGAGCACTAGACTGACCTTTTGACCTGTTGGGTGTTTATATTTGTCAGAACACCTGTGTTTATATGTATCTCTTGGTGTTAATTACAGATACAATGTATATTACTTGGAGAGAAAAATAGAGAACCAGGACAAAGAAGAAAACGAAGAAAAACACTGACATTCCCCCACCCAGATGATTTGGGAATTTTCCATCCAGTCCTTTGGGTGGGGGGTCAGTCCGTGACTGCTTTACCCAGTGAGTTTCTGCAGTTCTGGCCTCATTTAGTCTCTCATGAATTGTATATGGAGCTCCACTTGGTCTCACTCTCTCCCTCTTCCCATCCACTGTGACTTTTCTCTTTCCTGCGGGGTTTGGAGGAGGAGGAGGAGGAGGAGGAGACGGCTCCTCCGTGCTCAGCGTCCCCCATCCCAAGGCTCCACCATCAATTAGGTAGGATGCCGGGTCAGAATCTCTTCTCCGCGATTTTGTTTCTCCCATTCACTGTCTCCCTTCCAGGCCTCTCATACTAACATGGATCCAAGATAGTATCAAGGCCGAGGTGTTAAGGACTTACTTCTCTCCCACTGAGCTTCAAGTGAGGCCTGTAAGGAGAGACTATGCAAAGCACAAGGGAAAGAGATGCATATCAGAAAACATGTCTGTGCATGTTCTATTTATTCTGCAGAAAACATACTTGTGAGAGAGGGAGGTGGTTGTTGAAACTACCTAGCCTTGGGCTTTTCAACTTTGTCTTTGTCAATAGTGTTTTAACTTTACTGCCAGACTGAGTCAACTGAGTCAGAGTCCTGAAAAATAATCCCGAAGAGGGATTGCCCGTTCTCTGGGAGCACGGTCTATGGGCAACATTGCTGAGGAGGGAAAAGAAGGGAAACGCCTGGGCCCAGCAGAGAGCTTGTTTGCATGAGTGTTGGGAAAGGAAAACCTGAGAGGGAGCTGGAGAACCTTCTAGGGCTGTAGGGCAGAACGACAGAGCAAGCCCAGCAGGGTGAGGGGCGTCTGTCTGGACGGACAGGCTTGATGGCAATCAGAAGACACAACAGAGTGTGAGCCGGGGAGGGGCACAGAGAGGGGGGACACAGAGAATCTGCTGACAGCTCAGAGCCTGATGCGGGGCTCGAACTCATAAACCGTGAGATCATGACCTGAGTTGAAGTCGGATACTTAAAAGACTGAACCACTCAGGTGCCCCCAGTTTGGCCATTTCTGTTGCACATTTGACTACATCTAGCCACTGACCGTCATGGTGTCATTGAGACAGCAGCCCCTGACGCATTTGGGGGAAAAACCTGCCTCCGGAATGGGTTCGTTCCCCAGGCACCGCAACATGCCCTGTGACAGGACAGTGCTGGAGGACCGTGTCCTTGACCAACAGGTCTTGACTGGGTGTGTAAGGAATGGGCATTGGGACTGTTGAAACTCAGATCTCACAGCCCCACTGACGTCCAGAATCAGTCTTTTAAGCTAGCGGCTGGGCAATGGCAATGTCCCCAGGCGATCCTTTTTTTAACATTTTTTAATTTTTTGTTGAGTTTGTTTATTTAGAGAGAGAGAGAGGGAGAGAGAGAATCCCAAGCCCAAGCAGGCTCTACTCTGTCAGCACAGAGCCTAATGCAGGGCTCGAACTCACAACCTTGAGATTGTGACCTGAACCGCAATCAAGAGTTGGACCCTTCGCCCACTGGGCCACCCAGGACATCCTAATGGACACGGACCAAAGCTATGGCTAAGAACTCACCCAAAGGGCTTGAAACCACGATCTAAACAAGTACACGGTTAGCAAATAGCAACCCCGGAGCCAGGATCCTCCTGAGACTGAAGGTCAGAAGAGGCTGCTGGTGGGACCACCTGACGCCCATGTTACTGCCACGACCCCAGCAAGGCTGAAGAGCCCCAACACTATCTCATGTGGGCCAGCTTAACTCAGCTCGACTTCCTGGCCTTTCGTCTAAGAAACATAACTATTCCCGCCGTTGGATGGGACCCTTGCCTGATGAAAATTCCCATTCCCTGCTCAACTACAAAAGGCGTTCTGTGTAGTATGATCAGTAATAGCAAGATCAGGGAAGTGATCTTGCTGATGGTAGATGAGACCGAGCACATTTTTATGTGAAGCCACGAAAAACAGCTTACACGTGGCCTGTGGGGCAGCGGGGCACTGTGTCGTAGAAATAGAATATCCCGTGGAAAAGAGGAAAACAAATTCTATGATACGGCCATTTGCAATCATTTACATGCCTGAAGGCTGAGAAGACAGAGACCTGAAAAGATTTGGAAGTGATACTGAGTTTACTGAAAAAAAAAAAAAAAAAAGGAAAAGGACCCCATGATCTTTAAAGTTCTATAAATTCACAATGAAACAGACGGCAAGGTCCCCCGCTGGAACCACAGAGAATGTCTCTAAGGATGGTGATGAGTCCCAGATCGGGCTGGTCCCCCTGGTGCTGGCCTCCTGGGGTACCGTGGCTCTAGCCTTAGGTTCTACAGAATTGGGTTTCCATGGCAACCTTTTCTTTCACCCCCGCCCCCAGCTTTTCATTGTCCCTTGCCCACGCTCTGTTTTTGGCTCATGTCTGTGATACGTCCCAAAGGCATCCTTTCTCCTCCAGAGCAGAAGGTCCTGTCGGGTTAGCAGCCATGTCCCTGGGGAACCAAGCAAGATGGAACCTTGTCTGAGGTCAGAACACGAGGAGTCTCTCTCCCTTTGCGGATGGGACCAGCACAAGCACCTCTGTGCCCCATCAGCTTGGAAGGGGCCCCTTGGGGCAGACCCCGGCAGCGGCTGTCCATCCGTCGGCATCTGTTGTCAGTCTCCCGCAGAGTGGGGGGTCAGACAGAGCCCCCCTCCTGGATCATGTAAGCCTCTTGGGAAGAAAGGCTTTCATGAGAGGTGCCTGGGTTTGGCAGGTGGGGGTGGGAAGTGGTTTTTTTTTTCTTTTAATGTGTATTTTTGAGAGTTGGGGCGGGGAGGGGAGAGAGAGGGAGACAGAGAATCCAAGGCAGTCTCCAGGCTCTGAGCTGTCAGCCCAGAGCCCGACGCAGGGTTGAACATGTGAACTTCGAGATGTTTCACCAGCTGAGCCACCCAGGCACCGTGGGGGTGGTTTTAAATTAACCTAAGGAAATAAGGTAAATGTCCAAATGCAGCTACAGCCTTGGGGAGCAGCAGGTCATGGTGGTTTCTGGAATGATGGCTCAATGTTCCAGAAGCTGAATTTGCCTTCCTATCTGAGCCTTCATAGGATTCAAGAATTAAACATGCTTGGCACATTGGGGCTGTCTCGCCCCAGGATTTCAGAGCCGCTGACCTGCCAGTGGATAAGCTCATTTCTGCCATAGGTGCTCCTGCCTGCGGAATTGATTGAAGGCAGTACCCTCTCCAGTCCTCACTAGGAATTTGGGAGAACACGGGGGTTATCCTGGAAGGGAGCCTCTGAAAATTTCAGTGAGCTATATACTTGTGATCTGTGGCATGAGACTCTGAAGTGAAAAGTCCATTCAAAATGCTAGGAAGTTCTCAAAAATGTGATTCTGGGGGTGCCTGGCTGGCTCAGTCGGTTAAGTGTCAGACTTCAACCTGGGTTTTGATCTCACAGTTCGTGAGTTCTGGCCCATTTCGGGCTCTGTGCTGACAGCTCGAAACCTGGAGCCTGCTTCGGATTCTCTGTCTCCCTCTCTCTCTGCTCTGCTCCCCTGCTCGATCTCTGCCTCTCTCTCTCTCAAAAATAAACATTAGAAAATGTTTTAAAAATGTGATTCTGATTGCGGTTGCAAATGAACTTTTTAACATCCTTCAGGAAGCCTAACCAGAAGTTGGCACGTTGGCCTGTGAAAGTTGGCAGAGGTCTCGAACAGCCGGATTTTTACTGGAGTTGATTAGGAGAGGATTGGGGTGCCCCAAACCCCGTCCCCCAGACCTCACACCCTCCTTCGGCCGTGATGGTTGGCACACTCACCTGCACCTCCTTTTCTGTCTCCTCCCAGTTCTTGGCCCAGTTGATGGTGTTTCTGATCAGTTTCGTGAGCTCCGTGTTCTGCGGCCACCTGGGGAAGCTGGACCTGGACGCTGTCACCCTTGCGATCGCAGTACGTACGGGGCTTGCTGGCGCCGTTCTGAGAGCTGTCTGCGTGAGCTTCCTCTTGCTGCTGTTTCAAGGCGCCACTATCTAATGGCTTAAAACAACACAGTTGACTATCTTACGGTGCTGGGGGTCAGAAGTCTCCAAGGCGTTTCACTGGGCTAAAAACAAGGTGTTGGCAAGGGCGGTGACCTGATTTCCATTTGCAGCTAAGATTCTCCTTTGCCACGTACCCTCATGTCTCCCTGGGCTCCGGGGGTTGGGAGGAGACATCTTTGGAGGGCTCTTAGTCTGCCTCCCACATCGGTCAATTTATAATCCATGGAGCTCTGGCTCCTGTTCTTGGTCCCATATCTGGGAGAAAGGAATTCAAAAGGCGGGGGGGTTGAAGTCTGACTTCATCAGGAGAAACTGTGACCCCCCACTTCCGTCTCCATGACACAGAAGTGGAAGATGAAATTCTGGATCCTAGTGTCCAAACCTAAAATTGGGAGGGACCCCAAATTGTCTCTGTATCCTAGATATGAATCCCCGAAACCTAGGAGAGATGTCATTGACCTCTGCCAGGGGCTAAGTGGTTGTGCCTGCCTGGCCCAATGGCCCTGCCGACTTGTTGGCTTTGGCCAGCAAGGAGTCTCTGGGAAGGCGGGTTCAGGGGCTTGCAGCAGGTGTGTGCCACTGTTCTCAGCCTCCCCGACTCCCCCTTGCTAAGCACCCGTCCACCTTACCTATCCATTGGTGACTGCTACCTCAGAACTGCACTACTCTGAACTGGGTCCCAGGTATAGACGGGTTGTTTTGCTTTCAGGGAGCAACCCCAGGCTTAATTATCCTTCTGGGGGTTTAATGTTTGGAAATCTGGGGGGAACACATGCACCCAGCAAGCCTCTGGCAGCTTCTCTTCAGCCAAGCAAGTACAAGCAGTCCTTCGGGGTGCCTAGGTGGCTCGGTTGGTTGATTGTCTGACCTGGGCTCAGGTCATGATCTCACGGTTCATGAGTTTGAGCCCCGCATCAGGCTTGCTTCTGTTAGCACAGCTTTGGATCCTCTGTACCTCTCTCTCTGCCTCTCATCTGTTCATCCTTGCACTCTCTGTCTCAAAAATAAAAGTTAACACACACAAAAAAAAAAAGAAAGAAAGAAAGAAAAGAAAAAGGAAAAGAAAGCTGGTGCTTCTAAGCTGAGTCCAGTTAGGGGCTGTTGTCGCTGAGAATCTCCCTGCAGACTCAGGTGGAGGTAACACGTGGCATACCTCCTGCGATGCCACTCCCCAGCGCTGGGGGTGCTGCCCTGGGCTCCCCAAAGCTCCAGGGACCCTGGGGTTTAGTTACTGACCCTGGTCAAGACAAGCGTACCTGGAAGCCTTCTGGCCTTGACTTCGGGGGCTTGATTCTGAGCCCTCCGAGGCCTTTGGGATATTATAACAGGCCATGCGTGGCCTTGAGCAGCTGGACTTACCCAGAACTGCCACCAAACCACGTTATATCCCCCTTAAGAAGGATTCGTGTTCCGGGGCGCCTGAGTGGCTCAGTCGGTTAAGCTTCTGACTTCGGCTCAGGTCATGATCTCGAAGTTCGTGAGTTTGAGCCCCGCGTCAGGCTCTGTGCTGGCAGCTCAGAGCCTGGATCCTGTTTCAGATTCTGTCTCCCTCTCTCTCTGCCCCTCCCCTGCTCGATCGCTCGCTCGCGTGCTCTCTCTGTCTCTCAAATATAAATAAACATTAAAAAAAGGAAAAGGATTCACGTTCCTTTGAAGTTAGAGAGCAAAACACTTAGGACTGAAGAAAGAAGAAAGCTTGGTAGGAAGGAACCTCTGGCTGAGATGTTTCCTCTCTAAACTCGTGCACCTGCTTTAATGAAGTGGGGCCAGCGGATGGGCTCCAGGCGGAGAATGGGGCTGAGTAGGCTGATGTGTGAGGGTCGCCGGAGGCTCGAGGCTCCCTCTGATCGCTGCAGACAGAGAATTTACCTTCCTGTCTTCTCCTTGCGTTTCTTTCCAGATGATCAATGTCACCGGAGTCTCGGTAGGCTTCGGCTTGTCTTCCGCTTGTGACACCCTCCTCTCCCAGGTAAACGGAAGCCCCAGGTCACTGTCAGGGTCAGGGTGGCCCTGAACATCCTCTCAGGAGCATGGCTGGAAGGCCGCCTCCGGCAGGAAGGGCAGGTTGTGCACACAGAGGGAGGAACGTCCTGACAGCAAGGCTGTGACCCTTGGCCAGCCATCAGTTCCACTTTGCAGCGCCCGCTTGCTTTAATGTGGGGCTGGGTGTCCCGCAGGCTTGTGCACGGCCACCTTACACTCCCTTTTGGCCAAATAAGGGACATTTTGTGCATCGAGTTTGGCACAGTCCCATGGTTCTCAGACTTGAGTGTCCCTCCGAGCTCCCTGCGGGGCCTGTCACAGCAGCCTGGCAGTGGCATGCTGGTAAATGCCGAATGCCCAGGTCTGGGGTGGGGAGGGGGGCGGAGGGAAATGTCTGACTGCACTCTTCGCCGGTTCCAGTGACGGAAGTAACTAGTTTCTCTATAGCTAGTTGCAAGCTACGATGCTCCTGAACCCGTCCCAGGATTAGATTCGCAGAGTCCGGCTTCTGTAAGCCGTTGGGAACTGGCTACTGTAGCCACTGGCCCTTCCCCAGAGCTGCTGTTCCGGCAGGTTGGGGGTGGGGCCCAAGACACTGCGTCTTTAGTAGGTTACTTTCCAGCTGATGCAACCCCGACTGACCGGCAGAATCAGACTGGGAGGGGCGCCTGGGTGGCTCAGTCGGTTTAGCATCTAACTTGGGTTCAGGTCATGATCTCGAAGTTCATGAGTTCAAACCCCACGTTGGGCTAGCTACTGTCGGCACAGAACCCACTTCAGATCCTCTGTCCCCTCGCTCTGCCCCTCTCCCACTTGTGCTCTCTCAAAAAGAAATAAGACACTTAAATAAATACATAAAAATGACTGATATCTGGGTCCCACCCTGGATCTGTTAAATCTAGACTTTTTTTTTTAAAGTTTATTTATTTTGAGAGCGAGCGGGAGGGGCAGAAAGAGAGAGGAGGGGAGAGAGAGAATGCCAAAGAATCTCTGCAGGATGAGTGCAGAGCCCAATGCAGGGCTCAAACTCATGAACCATGAGACCACGACCTGAGCCAAAACTAAGAGTCAACCGACTGAGCCACCCAGGCACCCCTAAATCTAGAGTATCTTTAATGGGACCCTGGTATCAGTGTTTTAAAAATGTTTTCTAGGTGGGATGCCTGGCTGGCTCTGTAGAGTATGCTACTTTCTTTTTCTTTTTAATGTTTATTTTTGAGAGAGAGAGACAGAGTGCAAGCTGGGGACAGGGAGAGAGAGAGAGGGAGACACAGAATCTGAAGCAGGCTCCAGGCTCTGAGCTGTCGGCACAGAGCCCAACACAGGACTTGAAACTATAAACCACGAGACCATCACCTGGACTAAAGTCAGATGCCTGACTGAGCTACCCAGGTGCCCCTCCTTTTTTTTTTTTTTTTAAATTAAGTAAGCAGTACACCTGATGTGGGGCTTGAACTCAGGACCCTGAGATTAAAAGCATACTAAGTGGCTGAGTTGGTTAAGCATCCGACTTTGGCTCAGGTCATAATCTCATAGTTCGTGAGTTCAAGCCCCGAGTCGGGCTCTGTGCCGACAGCTCAGGGCCTGCAACCTGCTTCAGGTTATACGTCTCCTCCTCTCTCTGCCCCTCCCCTGCTTGCTCATTTTCTCTCTCTCTCTCACACACACACAAAGTGAACATTAAAAAAGTTTTCTTTTAAAGGAAATTTAAAAAAAAAGTTCTCCAGGTGATTCTAACAGGGAGCCAAGTCTGAAGACCTCTAATATCTAAAAGTGGCAAAGTCATGATTGAAGCCCTTTGGGGGTCAAGGGGCTAGCATTTCTGCACTCACCGGGCTTGTTTGGACTGTGTGCACCCAGACGTATGGGAGCCAGAACCTGAAGCACGTGGGGGTCATCCTGCAGAGGGGCACTCTGGCGCTGCTCCTCTGCTGCCTTCCGTGCTGGGCACTCTTCCTCAACACCCAGGGCATCCTGCTGCTCTTCAGGCAGGAGCCGGCCGTGTCCAGGTAAGAGGGGCCCGTGCCATGGGGGGATTGGGTCCATCTTGGCAGAAAAATGGCCCCATCTGGGTTCAGCCTCTCCGGATTCCAAAGGCCAGGGACAAGGCCACACCCCAAGACTGGGCTCAGCATTCCTTAGCCGACTTCTACCAGGCTGTGGCGCTTTTCACACCTGGCGACCAAGATCTAGACCCTTCCTTAGTTGGGTGACTTCAGGGTAAATAGTTTATAGTGAAGGAAGGTTTGCAAACATTCTCCACTTGAGATCGTAGTTTACAGATTCTCGACCCTGGTTGATGTGAAAATCACCTGGGTGCTTCTAAAACCCTCCCATGCCTGGTCCCCGTCCCCTGTCAGTTTGAATTGGCCTGCGGTGTAGCATGGGCGTGAGTGTCTTTCAAGGTTTCCCTGGATTCTCATGTGCTGCCCTGTTTTCTACCCGCTGCTGATTTAGTTAATCAAGACCTTTACAATAAGTCCTTGTCCTAGACCAGTGGCCATGAACGTAGGGGACATTGAGCAATGTTGGGAGCCCTTTCCAGTGATCAGAACTGGTACTGGGGCTTTGCAGAGACACTGCAAAACCTCTTTCAATGCTCAGATGAGTTCCACAGCAGAGAATTAACTGGCCATAGTGCCGAGGTTGAAAAGCCCTTTCCTAGACCTGAAGATGTGGAAGAACTAGGAGAGGCAGTTTGGGTTATAAGATGACAAGTGTCCCATTTCGCAGTTGAACCCCATTAATTTAGGGAGAGCCAAGAATGGGAAAGGTGGTTTTAGTTAGTTGCTCCTGCCCACCCTTCCCTTGAAATATAGACCTCTGTAGCTTTTTCTTCTTTTCCTTGTCCAGGCTTGCCCAGGACTATGTCATGATCTTCATTCCTGCTCTGCCTGTAAGTTTTCAAGGGTTATAAGGTCCCCTTCTTTTCTTTTTTAGGTTTATTTTATTTGGGGAGAGAGAGGGAGAGGGAGTAAGCAAGAGCAGGGAAGGGGCAGAGAAAGGAATGAGAGAGAATCCCAAGACGCACTGTCCGTGCAGAGCCCGACTCGGCTCGATCCTGTGAACTGTGAGATCTTGACATGACCTGAGCTGAGATCAAGAGTCAGATGCTTAACCGACTGAGTCACCCAAGCACCCCATGAGGGCCCCTTCTTGAGGTTTACTGGTGGAAGGCACCTAAGACCCGTGTGGGCCCAGTGCACTGGGCCAGTCTTCTGTGATTCACACATGTGGTCTTGGCCCCTTCAAGAAGTGTGGTTTTAATTATGCCCATGAAAGGGCGCCTGGGTGGCTCAGTTGGTTAAGCCTCTGACTTCGGCTCAGGTCAGATCTCATGTTCGTGGGTTCGAGCCCCGCGTCGGGCTCTGTGCTGACAGCTAGCTCAGAATCTGGAGCCTGCTTCCAGTTCTGTGTCTCCTTCTCTCTCTCTGCCCCTCCCCCTCTCATGCTCTGTCTCTCTCTGTATCAAAAATAAATAAAACATTAAAAAAATTTAAAAAACATTAAGCCGATGAAAGCTGAAAGACACAAACATCTGTCCCTTACGAAACACCGGGGTCCAGGCGAGTTCAGTAAGCCACTGGCTTAAACTCCCACAGCTGGAGGGACCTCCGAGCATCACCCGCAGAAAGGAATTCAGCTTTTTTTTTTTTTTTTGGATGGAGGTAAATTCTTCCCCATGTCGGAACCCCTTAGGGCCTCACTCTGAACCTTTAGATTTTTTTTCCTTGCTGAGTGCGATCACACAGAATCCTAAGTGTACATTCGTGTTTGACACAGAAGAGCATGGGCCGTGCACAATCAAGGCTGATTTTAGTCAGTTGGACGGCGTGGCTCTACGGGTTTTGTTCCCCTAACAACACAGCGTAGAGTGAGCAGCTTAAACAACATATTCTCACACTGTGGAAGCTGGAAAGTCCAAGATCAAGGGGTTGCGGCGTTGATGCCCTTGGAGACCTCTCTCTTTGGCTTGTAGACCTCCTCCTTCTTCCTGCCTCTTCTCAGGCCATCCACCTGTGTGGCTGCAGCCCTGGTGTCTCTTGCCATCTTGTAAGGACCTCAGTCCTGTTGGGTCAGAGCCCTAATGGCCCCATTTACACTTAACCACCTCTTTAAAGACTGTCCCCAAATACATCCATGTTGGGGGGAGGGGGGCCGGTTAGGGCTTCAACAGTGAATTTGGATGGCTCTAGCTCAGGCCCTAAAGGTAGCCATCTGCTCTCATCATTGGCATTGTGGCTTTTAATTTCTCCCAAAGCCTCTAACGTTTAAAATTCCTGGGGTGTCTGCGTGGTTCAGTTGGTTAAGTGGCTGGACTCTTGCTGTCTGCTCCGGACATGAGCTCACGGTTTGTGGGGTCGAGCCCCAAGTGAGGCTCTGTGCTGATGGAGCAGAGCCTGCTTGGGATTCTCTCTCCCCCCTTCTCTCTCTGCCTCTCCCCTGCCTGCATGTGAGTGTGCTCTTTAAAAAATAAATTTAAAAATTTTTAACATTTTTATTTTTTATTGAGAGACAGAGAAAGAGCATGAGCATGGGCGGGGCAGAGAGATGGGGAGACACAGAATCCGAAGCAGGCTCTAGGCTCTGAGCTGTCAGCACAGAGCCCGACACAGGGCTCGAACTCACAAACCTCGAGATCATGACTTGAGTGGAAGTTGGACGCTTAACCGACTGAGCCACTCAGGTGCTCCTCAAAATAAATTGTTAAAAAAAGTTAAAAAAAATAAAGTTTAATATTCTTTAATTATGCCACCAGATAGGACTCTTACCTAGTCTATAAAAGGGGTGTCCACCTAGAATTTGCCCAGGGGCCTCCTTTACAGCCCATCACCCCCCAAGAAGGCTCCTTGTCATTCAAGGAGCAAAGAACGTGCTCTCCAAGGTCCTGGGGTCCCTTGGACCCTGTTCATCCATAAAAGAGATGTTCAGAGGACCCCGACCCTAGACAGCCTGGGTCCCACGCCTTGTCCCTGTCCCCCCCTGAGATGGCATACATCTGCGGGTCCCGGGGGGAGCAGGGGGGAGCCAGACCGCCACTCCCAGCTCATAGCTCCGAGGCAAGGCCGAAATGTTAACATTCATCTCTTTTCCTCTTGTAGGCAACCTTTTTTTATGTGTTACAAGTTAAATATTTGCTCAACCAGGTAATGTAGACTTTCATTTTTTTGGGGGGGTGGGGTTCATGGGAGTTTATGGCTTTCAGGGATGGGGGGCCCTGAAAACACTATGATAGGGTGGAAAGCCTTACCTGCCCAGAGCCGCTGAGATCCATCTCCCCGTGTGATGCGCTCAGGGTGCGCTCAGGACGTTGGTGTGGCGAGGTTTGTGAAGTGAAATCAAGGGCAGGACGCGTTAGTCTTGGCTCTGGAACATTCTGATCCGATTCCCCCTTGGAAATATTGTCATTGGCAGGGTAGGGTTAGCACTGGAGCGTTCTTTGGCTCCTGGCTGCTCCCTGGCTCCCTGGAAGGTAAGGGTGGGTGCCTGTGTGCCCCCCAGAGGGTGCCTGGCAGCCTCCCGGGAACCTCTCAGCTCCTGTTTGTGCGAAAGGGCAGACTTTCCTCAGTGGGGGAGGAGGGGCGGGGGCGGGGGGCGAAGGCCCACGTTGTCCTGCTCCCTCCTGTCACTGAGAACTCCACATGGGACTGACCGCGCTGGCCAAAGCCCTGTGACTCTGCCCTGGCTCGGTAGGCATGGATTTACGATGCCGGCGTATGTGGGACCCGCGACTTCCTTCCAGAGGGATCCAGGTACATGAGGGTCCCAGGCAGTGGGTTGTGGCCACACAGGCAGGCCCCTTAGGGCACAAGGGAGAGGAGAAAGCAGGGAGGAGATTTTCCATCCATTTAACATTCTTAAATTTAAGATACTACCGCATTTCATGTCTTCATCAGTGTAAGGGTGATATTCTTGAAGGGTCTGTAAAGAGGCAGAAGTCTGCATGTCTGAGCCCTGCGCTGTCTACTGCTGCCTGTAACCTCTTCTGAAGCCACACGGAGGCGCTAACACGTTCTCCCAGACTGGCAGGCTCCCAGGCAGCGAGGGGGCCCCTGCCCACAGGCTCCCGCTTGGCCCAGCGAAGAGAAGGGTAGTGAAAACCTCTCTCTTGGATACTCCAAGGGACCGGGTAGGACCTACAAGGAGAAACCTGGAACTGAGAGAGGCCGAGAGGCATGAAGTGGGTTGTGGAGACTACCCAGGGTTCCCAAGGGGTCCTGGGCACCGGGCTGTGAGACGCAGAGGCCACGGTGTGGGTGGAGGGGCACAGTGGACGACAGAGGGAGGCCGGCTGGTCCAGGCTCGGCCTTTGTTCTCTGCTGTGGATTCCAGTTGGTGGGAAACCTCTTGCAGGGAGAGAGGACGTGGTCCCAACCAAAGACGCTGCAGGTCTGCGACCAGACAGGTCTAACGCTGGGGTGGATCTGTAGACGGAAATGACCTTGGCTGAGGGATCTCAGGAGAGGGGAGTTGTATTCAACCCAGTTTCCATCTTGGGGCCCAGCCCTCCCGTGAGTGTAGAACAGAAGAAGCAGGTGGCCTGGGGGTAAAGTTAATGTAGTTGGGAGGGTGGGAGGAGCCCCAGATGAAACGGGGCGGGGGTGCGGGGGTGGGGCACAGCTCCTTAGACTTTTGAGAGTGAAAGTTAAAGAAGGTGACCCCATGGGCTTCTGCTGACCTTCCTCTGAGGGAAGCTGTCTCTTGCACAGTTTTGCTTTCTCCCTGTGCACCCAGGGCTCCCCGATTTTTAGCTCTCATCGCCAGTCTTGCTTGCTGCCCGTGGGAGGCTCGTGCATGTGGCACACTTGACCTTATCATCCCCCAGGCCTGCCCCTCCACTTGCCTGCCTGCCTTCCCAGTTAGGGGCCTCGAACACCATCTCTGCGGGTAACCTGCCCTCATCCGGGTCTGCGTCTTTTCCTTCACTCGTACGTCCGATCAGTGATGGCCCTGTGGCCCTGCCTGCCCCTCTCCATCCCCCAGCCGAAGTTCCTGTCTTCTTCCCTTTCCTTCAGTCACTTCTTCCCAAATCTCCCTGCTGCCAGTCCTTCCCGGGGCCAGCCTCACACCATGCTACCTCTCCCCTCTACTCGAGACCCTTGTGTGGTCACTTGACTCGTTTGCTAAAAACTAGGCAGAGTTGCTTGATAAAATGACCTACATAACGGTTGGCTGAAATCCCCGTCCTGGCTCCTGAGCCCAGGACAACCGAGACCACGCGAGACAAGTCTGCAGCATGGCAGACCATGGCATGGCCAGATAGAGGAGTGTGGTTCTCCTCCAACAAGGGCCAGGAGAGTTCCCCTGCGACTCTGATGAGCGGAGTTCAGGTGCAATGCAGGGGAAGCCGGGTTTTTGTTAGGCTCAGTGCAAAGCAGGCAAGGGATCAATGCCAGGTCTGCCCTGCAAAGTAGACCCACGTCCTCCTCTCTCATTGGGGACCGTAGAGCTCAGATGGATGCGGATTGCCCTGTCCGGAAATCCTTGAGAAACTCTGCCCCTGAGCTGGAAATTGAGCCTGCTTTTTTGGGGGTGTGAAAGGGACTTCAATTCCCCCGGCAGGAGAGGGATCTTTCATTTTCACTGCTAATGACTTTACACAGTGAAATGTCACGTGGTCTGGGATTTTAGAGAAGCACGTTTGTCAGAGGTGAGGAAGCCATAGTCCTTCAGAGAGGGGGCTGGGGTGACACCTGCAGGTGGGAGAAGCAGCTGTCTCCCACGCGCCTGCGATTCTGATCCGCTGATGCTCTACGGGCAGCTTTGTTCGACTCCAGCCTGTCGTTTTCCTCTCCCGCCTGAAGTCTTAGGTTAAGATGCTGAGCAGCCTGGACTTACCTGTCCTGTCCTGCGCAGAGCCAGGTGGGACTGAGTCCTTCCCACGCCCCAGCTTCGTGGGGTCATCTTAGATCAGTGTTTGGAACTTGCATTGTTTTCGCCCACCGCCCGGTGTGGAAGGTGACTTGTTTATACTCCGTCTCTGCCAGTCCTTGGCTCTGGCAGGCGGACCACTCGTGTTCTGCCCGGTCATCTCCTGCCCACATCCCTGGCCAGAGCTACACGTTTCATGTCTCTGGGAGGGGGAGGGGAGGGAGGAGGAGGGAGGAGGGAGGCAGGAGCAGCAAGGACGGGCATCCATTTAGGTCCTCGGGCCATGCCTGTGGCGCCTGTGCGTTTGGAGACAAAGTGGCCGCCCCTCCCTGGTCTCCAGCACGCGGTGCCGTCTCTCCGTCTCTCCTCGTTTCAGGGAATCGTCCTGCCTCAGATCCTCGCCGGAGTGGCAGCCAATCTCGTCAATGCCCTCATCAACTATCTGTTTCTCTATCAACTGCATCTTGGGGTGAGGTGAGTCCAACTGATTCCGGGGATAGGGGGCTGGGGGAGGGAAGGAATGACCTGCATGTGGCTTTCCCAGGGCGGGATCGCAGAAGGGACCTATACCTGGTCGTGTGTCCCTGTGGGGTCCCCTCCCTGGGCCGCTCTGGAAAGCACTGTCAGGGACGGACAGTGAGGCTGCTCCGGAAAGGAGACGCGTGCAGGGCTGCCGCAGGCATCTGGGGCGGTGGACCGGTGCCTGCCTTTCACGGGCACCGTTCTTCCCAGGGGGTCGGCACTGGCAAATACGGTTTCCCAGTTCACCCTGGCGCTGCTCCTCTTCCTGTACATTCTCTGGAAGAAACTGCACCAAGCTACCTGGGGAGGTAAAGTCTGCCAGCTTGGGACGTGGGTTTTTGTCTCGGGTTGAGCTCCAGCCCAGCGGCCCACGTGTTGGTGACGTGTCTCTGTCCCCGCTGCAGGGTGGTCCCTTGAGTGTCTGCAGGACTGGGCGTCCTTCTTCAGCCTGGCCATACCCGGCATGCTCATGCTGTGCATTGAGTGGTGGGCCTACGAGATCGGCAACTTGCTGAGCGGTCAGTGCGGGGACAGTGGCGATGGCTGGCATGAGCACGGGCCCCGCCCAGACGCACGGTGTCAGCTGCCTCTCTCCACCAGGTATCCTCGGCATCGTGGAGCTGGGAGCCCAGTCGGTCGTGTACCAGCTGACCGTCATTTTGTACATGGTGAGTGTCTGGGAGCCGTTCACGAGGGGGTGCTGAACGTTTCCCTTGAAAAGAGTCCAAAGAACAAGCATGGGCGTTCATCACATTAGCAACTTCTGGAATGATTCATGAGGGTAGAATTTCATCCGGAGAGCCAGGCAGGGCCCGCCTGGAATGATGGGGTCTTCCCGGTGAGTTCTGGGAAGTTTGGAAGAATGAGTTTTTCAGATATTTTCTGGCACGGTTCCGATCTGAAAGATTTTTTTTTGTTGTTGAAGTTTATTTACTTATTTAGAGAGGGAATGCAAACAGGGGAGGGACAGAAAGAGAGAGAGGGAGGGAGGGAATCCCAAGCAGGATCCTCACTGCGCTGCCCGCACAGAACCCGTTGTGGAGCTCAAGCCCGTGACCGCGAGAACATGACCTGCGCCAAAATTGACAGTCGGACCCTTAACTGACTGAGCCGCCCAGGCGCCCCCAGATCTGAAAGATTTTGTTTGATTTGCACACTTGCCAAACCTGAAGAATCTTTTCCAGTTGTCACAACACAGATGCCTGGAGACAGGTGGGGGCGTGAAGAGCCCCACTGCCTGGTATGAAGTTGGGTGTGCGTCTTTCCTGTTTTCTTAAGTTCCTTTTCACCCAGCACTTTGGGGAAGGGGAAAGTCACCATTTTAGGATTCTGTCTTCTTCTTCTTTCTTTTTTTAACATTTATTCATTTTTAAGAGAGCGAGAGTGTGTGAGCAGGGGAGGGGCAGAGAGAGAGGGAGACACAGAATTCGAAGCAGGCTCCAAGCTCTGAGCTGTCAGCATAGAACCCGACGCGGGCCCGAACCCATGAGCAGTGAGATCATGACCTGAGCTGAAGTCAGCCCCTTAACCGCCTGAGCCACCCAGGCAGCCCTGGGATTCTGTTTTCTAAACCTGATCCCTTGATGGTCTTTCAGAACAGACTTACCCGGGCTCCTGGCAGTCTGTCCTGTACACTGTACACACTGAGGAGGAACACGGTTGTGTAGGACCCCCCCTTGCACACCTTAGAAGCCTTGCACACCTTAGAAGCCTTGCACACCTTAGAAGCCTTGCACAAAAGCCCAGCATGTGATCAAGATTCACATTAGCCTGGGGGCACTCAGCTAGACAATGGGGGGTTGCAACTTCCTTTTCTCAGACCTTTCAGGACTGGGTTTTACCAACGAGGTGTGCGGCGGCGTGACCTACTGGGTCCCTGTCCCCTGGGGAAGGTGCGCGGTTGGGCTCAGAACTGAGGCAAGAGGCAGGAGTTTCTCTGCTCCCTGCTCCCTCTTTCCTTTTCATTACGATATGTCTGCTTTTCATTTTAGGTACCGTCAGGCTTCAGTGTGGCCGCCAGCATCCGGGTTGGGAACGCGTTGGGTGCTGGAAACATCGAGCAGGCCAAGAAGTCCTCCACTGTCGCCCTGCTGGTCACAGGTGCTTAGACTCCTCAGTGACCCACCCAGGTGGTCTGTGCCCGGGAAGCCCTGCAGATCCTTCTCACTGGTTGTTTCTCTGCCATTTTACCTCCAGGATTCTTTGCTGTAATCTTCTGCGTCCTGATGTTAGCCTGCAAGGATCTGATGGGGTATGTCTTCACTACTGACCGGTGAGTGTGGACATTTTCTTGAAACACAGAATCTGCGGGAAAGAAGTGGCTGGGTGGGCAGATGCCTTCACACTGGGCTTCCTGGAAATACTGTGTCTTGGAGGCTCCCTGAGCCGTTTGCAGGATCAGAAACTCACTGATGTTTCCGGGGAAGAGCTGGTCACATATAGGAACTAATTTGTCACCCAGAATGCCAATTTATTGGGCAATTAATTGTTGATATATGCCACTGGTGGTCAGGACAGACACTTATTTTATTTTTATTTTTTTAAATAAACTTAAAAAAAATTTTTTTAATGTTTTTTTGAGAGAGAGAGAGAACATGAGCAGGGGAGGGGCAGAGGAAGAGGGAGACACAGACTTGGAAGCAGGCTCCAGGCTCTGAGCTGTGAGCACAGACCCTGACGCAGGCTCGAACCCACAAACCGTGAGATCATGACCTGAGCCAAAATCAGGCGCTCAACCGACTGAGCCACCCAGGCGCCCTGACAGGCACGTTATTTAGAGGAGACGCCTTTTGGATACCATTGATTGCGTTTTCAGTTAATTAATTTCATTTCCAATGATGATAAATGGTTTTGGTAGCTCAGAATCTGCCCCCACGTGCCTGGTATATACAAGTCATGTCCTACATCTGTCAGTTTGAGCTGAAGTTAAAATCTCCCTGAAGAGCTGTCTCAAAAAGTCACATTATCAGATCGATCGCGGAGACGAATTCTTGTAAGGCGTGAATCTCCTGCGTGGTTCACGTCATCCTGTTTCGGTCGGTTGCTTTCATCAGTGAGGCTGGCCGGTGTGTTTTGTGTATGTGGGCATGTCGCCAGGGTACTTCTGATTGGGCCACCTTCTATCAGCAGTTACAAAATGCAGCGTTGGGTTTAACAAGCAGGTGGTGGACAGAACTGCCTTTCCCTGTTCGGGTAGTTAGTTGTCTTTTAACCTCTGATGTTGGGTTGTCTTCTGGAAGACTCTGCCATGTTGCTGTGGGGAAGTAAGATGTCCTAAGTGTTCCTCACTTCAGAGGAAGCGGAACGGCAGCCGGAAATCATTCTTGTTTTCTTGCAAGGGGATCAGAATTCTCGTTATCGGATGTGGATCCTGCACTGGCGGTTTCAGTAAGCATGTGCCAGACGTGTGGTTCTGAGTCTGTCCACTTCCAGAAGCTGTGTAGGGCAGGGAAAAAAGCATGAACCACAAAAGGCCCAGGAACCAGATCTTTGATGATTATTGGGAGACAGAGAAAACTCGCAAAAACAAATTATTTATGAGCTGACCAGGATCAACTGACCCTGGCAGAATCGGTGACACAGAGTCTAACAAGGTCATGGACACCTAACCTTAGCAAAGAGGAAAAAGGGAGAGAGCTCCTTGATGCAAATTAAGACAGGGGGAAATTATTTAAAAAAATGATTTTTTTAACCATGAGAGACTAGTTTGCATGACTTTTTAAAAGCACGAGTGGGGGTGGGGCAGAGAGAGAGAGTCAAGCAGGCTCCATGCTCAGTGCAGAGCCTGACATGGGGCTCGTTCCTACAACCCTGGGATCATGATCTGAGCCGAAATCAAGAGTTGGACAATCAACCGACTGAGTCACCCAGGTGCCCCAGTTTGAATGACTTTTGAAAGTAAATTTAAAAGTTTGCAAGGAATAGGGGCGCCTGTGTTGCTCAGTCAGTTAAGCATCTGACTTCAGCTCAGGTCATGATCTCATGGTTCATGGGTTCGAGCCCCGTGTCAGTCTCTGTGCTGACAGCTCAGAGCCTGGAACCTGCTTCAGAGTCTGTGTCTCCCTCTCTCTCTCTGCCCCTCCCCTGCTTGTGCTCTCTCTGTCTCTCAGAAAATGAATAAACATTGAAAAATTTTTTTTCTAATCTGGAACGAATAAATAATTTTCTAGAAAAATAATTTACCAAAACTTACCTTGGAATGCATAAAAGGTCTAACCAGAACAATTTCCTTAGAAGAAATAAGAAAAATTTATTAAGATTTCAAAAGCACTAATCCCTGGGGATTCCCATGGAGAATTTTATAAAACCTCGAAAATGTCATTCCAGTGCTGTTGGACTCTTCCAGAGACCAGAAAAAGGAAACTTTCCACGTTCTGTTTAGGAAGCAAAAATAACATTGGTACCTAGATCTGACAAAGTTTGTACAATAAAAAAGTCACAGGCCAGTCTCGCTTATTAATATCAGTTTTAAAATCCAAACTAAAAATATTAGTGGACAGAATGCAGCAGCACCTGAAAAGTAGTCTATTTTGATGGGACATAAAAGGGAACCTGTTAGCTGGAAAAGCCAAGGTGCAGAAGATGACGTAGAGAGTGCTAGAACATGAGCTCACAGTTTCTAGAAGGGGAACATAAGACCGCGTTTCTATCAGCACCGGACAGGCACAGATGGTCTTCAGGAAAGTTGCCCCATCAGCAGGGAGATGGCAGTGGGTGGGCTGCGAACAGAGCGAAAGTAAGAGTTTTCCCGATGTGCTTTGTGCATTGTTGGATTCTTCTAACCATGTGCGGATGTTACCTATTCAAAAAATAAAATTCAATGTGAGCCCATGAACTGTATTTCTGTCCTTTTTTTAGAAGGGGGGGAGACTCACCGGTATCTTGTTCAGTGCCAAGTTTCTGGGTCTTTTAAATTCACTCAACAAATATTTATCGCCAGACAGGGATCCAGGCCTATGTGTTCATCACGCAGTGTATTATGGATTTGTGGCCTCCCTGGGTCAGTGGCAGCATTTTCTAGAAGCGTAGGTGTTATAATCAAAGTCTTTAGCTGCAGAGTTAGGGACTCCTAGGAAGTTCTCCTTCAAGGAAAATTCTTTGAGCTCTGTTTGTGGCCTTTATGACATGCCAGCCTGGGTTCCACAGAGAGAACTGTAACCACCCTGTTGTCTTCATGTGGGCGCACGGAGATCCGCGTGGAATCATGTCAGGGAAGGATGGCATTGGGGCGCCCACGTGGCTCAGCTGGTTACGCATCTGACTTCGGCTCAGGTCATAATCTCACGGTTCGTGAGTTCAAGCCCCGCATCAGGCTCTCGAGGTGCTGTCAGCACAGGGTCCGCTTTGGATCCTCTCTCCCTGCCCCTCACCTGCTCACATGCGCTTGCACACTCTCTCTCTAAAACAAACATGAGAAAACAAAGGGCACATTATAATTCAAATGTGTTTTATGTGTGGGGGCGGAGGAGTACCAGATCATTTCCTGTAATTGTTTCCATCCACCAGTTGGACTCAGTTCTTCTAAAAGTCATGAGATGCAGTGTGGGGTTGGTTTCCTCGAGGGGCCAAGAAACAGTAGGATTGACCACGAATAGGGTGTTGGCTGGGGTACATGGGCCCTTCAGTTTTACAGGGAAGCCACGCCCCGTTGCCGGGACCACACATCTGTCTCCTCTTGATCCCCATGTGCTTTCTCTTCCCAACAGACAAATCGTTGCTTTGGTGGCTCAGGTGATTCCGATCTCTGGTGTTTCCCATGTGTTTGAAGGTCTTGCCGTAAGTATTATCCAGTGTTCCCTTCAAGTACCTTTATGATTCCCAATGGTCCTTCTGACGGTTGTAAATTTAAGCCAGCCGCTGGGGATGCCAGGGTGGCTCAGTCAGTTAAGTGTCTGGCTTCGGTGCAGGTCATGATCTCATAGTTCATGGGTTCAAGCCTCATGTCAGGCTCTGTGTCTCCCTCTCTCTCTGCCCTTCCCTGCTCACACCCTGTCTCTCAAAACTGAATAAACATTAAAAAAAATTAAAAAGGAAAAGAAAAGAGCACCTGGGGTGGGGCAGGTAATACTGTATAATTTTATCACAGTCACTTGATATGCACATGATCAGGGATTTTAGGTCCGAGCCCCCACTCCTGGGATGGGAAGTGCTTGGGGACAGGAGTCTTTCAAAAGCCTCAGCGATGTTCTCATTGATGGATGTTATCTGCCTACAGTGCACATGTGGTGGCATTCTGCGGGGAAGTGGCAACCAGAAGGTTGGGGCCATTGTCAATGCCATTGGCTATTACCTGATCGGTCTCCCTATCGGGATCTCGCTGATGTTCGTGGTTAGACTGGGACTGATTGGTAAGCATTAACCACAGCGGGCAGACTATTACTGGTGGGCCCTGGACCGCTGAAACTTTTGCGTGCTCATTCTGTGCCCTGTCAGGGAGAGCAGGGAGCGGACAGCAGGGAGCCAGGGGCCTGGGGCTGCAAGTTCATGCCCCTCTTGCCCAGCCGGGCCCTCTTTCACACTGATGTACTTGAGCAGAGCGGGGTGACCTTTCTACTTCCCTCCCTGTCCTGTGGCCTCACTCACTTCCTGGGAGCTGGGGAGAACGGGAGTGCAGAAGAAGCGCTGAGAACATGCCATGTGTGGCCTCAGTTGTTCCCTTTGATAGAAGCACTTGTGGGGTGGGACCCGGAGAGGGAGCCTGCAGAACTGGTTGTGGCCATCATAAGCTGGCCATACTGGAGCGTTTAGGGTGAGGCCGGAAGCCATGGGTCTTGACCCAAGCCGTGGGTCAGCTTGGTGTGATTCTTCCAGAACTTCCGGCAGCATCCATGGTGACTGTATACATCCTAGCGCCTGGCCCCGGTGTCAGCCCACACAGCATCTAGAGCTGTGTTCTCAACGTCCCCTTCATTGCCATTCTATTGCCTCCACCTCCTGCCTGGTACGCCCTTTTAAGCCACGTGCCTTGCAGGTGTCCCCAGAAGGGCGTGGGTGTGATGTGTGTGAACAGCACAGAACGGAGGCACAGGGGTGTAAGGGGACGCTTTATCACCTTGCACACTTAGAGGAAAGAGTCAATCCACACGATCCAGAATGACCAGAGCTAATCTTCAGAAATGTATAGAGGGGCGCCTGGGTGGCTCAACTGGTTAAGCATCCAACTTCTGGTCGGGTCATGATCTCATGGTTCGTGAGTTCGAGCCCCGCATCAGCCTCTGTGCTGACAGGTTGGAGCCTGGAGCCTGTTTCCGATTCTGTGTGTGTCTCTCTCTCGGCCTCTCCATTGCTCGGGCTCTGTCTTTCTCTCTGTTTCAAAAAGAAATAAACATTAAAAAGTTTTTGTAAGTATAGAAACAAGTGACTGCCCAGCTTTCATTTCTGAAATAATAATTTGGAATACACTGGTGGTTAATACATGATTATGTTAAAACCTGAACACATTATCTTTGGGTGAAGTGGTGACGGCCTTCAGCCTGGCGCATTTTTATCCCTCAGTACTTGGCAGGCTGAGAGCAGCGAGAAGTCATCGGATACAGGGAGGGAACTTCCTGCCCGTTAGGCTGCTCATTGTTCTGCAGTTCAATAATATTTTAATGAAAAATATAGGAGATGGTCAAAGAATGGAGTTGCCAATGCAAAGTTCACTGGGCTTTCATCATGGTGCAGAAAATTATTCAGCTGAGTGTCTGGCCTTACTCGTATTTTGGATTTGCCCGTGGCAGAGCTAAGGGAAATATTAGAGGAATCCACTTAAAAATACGGATCTGTGTTCCCAGTGCCTTGCGAGGCCCACTTGTTCCTTTGACAGAAGAATACCTACTATGTGCGAGGCAGAAGGAGTTAAGAATCCCCTTTTAAAAAAAATGCTGAGGTAGGGCGCCTGGGTGGCTCAGTCGGTTAAGCCTCGGCTTCAGGTCAGGGCATGAGCTTGCGGTTTGTGAGTTTGAGCCCCGTGTCGGGCTCTGTGCTTGGAGCCTGGAGCCTGCTTTTGATTCTGTTTCCTTCTCTCTCTGCCCCTCCCCTGCTCCTTCTTTCTTTTTCTTTCTCTTTCTCTCAAAAATAAACATTAAATAAAAAAAAAAGATGCTATGGTACAAAGTTCAGTTATAAAGTAAGTCCTGGGAGAGAGCCCAGGCAGAGACCCAAAGGCAGGCACGGGAGTGGGAAGGTTTTGTAGCGGGGGGAGCGGGAGAGCTTCGGGTGTGCCCTGATGGACGCTGGCAGCCTGCGGAAGCTGAAAGCAGGCGAAGAAGTGACACATCTTATGCATTAGTCAGGGGTGCGTGTGTTAGCTTTCCTCTGCTTGGTCCTACGTTGGAAGCAGGGAAAAAATTAGGGAGGCTGTCGGTTACAAAGTCAAATCCTAGCCATTTAGGGTCGGCTGTTAATGGAAGTTTTTTCAGGGCCCCTGGGGATTAGAGACAGTAGTCTGGCCTCCCGCATGTCTGATGTGTAACAGGCTGGCTTCTCGGTTGTTGATTGTGGATAAGGGGTTTCCTGTCTGTGTTGCTGCAGGTTCTACTTGGATATGTGGTGTGGCCATTGGATATTTAGTGTCTCAGTTTCTTCTTTTTCAGGGAAGATTAGAGACAAGGGGACTTGAGGGAAAGCGAGAGAGCCAGATCTTCACTCCTTGGAGATTGTACAGTCATGTTCATAGGCAACTGTATCGCAAGGTCTTCTTGATCTCTCTGATGTTGGCCCATCATGGTGAGCGGTTGTGCAGAACCGTTCAAGACTTGGCGGAACATGCAACCAAGCAAGGTCACAACCGTTGACAGGGTCCCTTCCAACAAGGTTTCCGAGCAGTTTTCCCTGCTGTCTCTTCCAGTAGGTGAAATCTCTTGGCTAAAGATTATGGAGGAGCTGTTTAGGAAGATGTTGTGGGGACGGAGCCTTAAGCTGTTGGCGGTAGGACCCTGGTGATCCTTTTCATGTAGCCCATCGGTCTGGTCAGGCTGGTGTTGGTGGTGAAACCCCCAGATGCAGGCCTTCCAGTTCCTAATTCATCGGGGGTAAGTGATGTGCCCCCGAGGGAGTGGACTGTGTGGAGTACATGCGTAGTGTGCAGAGACTACCAGGAGGGGGCGCCTGGGTGGCCCAGTTGGTTAAGTGTCGTCTTGATTTCATGGAGAAACGTAGCTGACATCTTTTGGAAATCATCTTGTGATGTGATGGGTACAGCCAGAGTTTTTTCCATTCGACTTTTTCCAGATCAAAGGCTAAACGTTGGTCTCTTACAGTGGCCTCTTTGAACGCTCCCGAGGTCTATCTTCTGAGGGCCGAGAGAGGATCAGAACCTGGCTGAAGCGGCCTGTTTGGCTCAGTGATCTGCGAGGGCCTCTTTTTAGCGTCTGCGTTCTCCTGTCTAATGCGGGCCTCAATCTGCACGACGGCTCTCCGGGAAACAGAAGTTTGTTTAAAAATTTCACGTGTGGCTGTCCATCGGCGACAGGGGCTCCAGCAGAAGTGAGAAGCCCTCTGTTTCCAGAACAACCTCTGATCCCCAAGTCAGGGGCTTCTCCCAAAGCATCAGTCTGCCGTCCGCATAGATGTCTACTCTCTGGTCCTTGCTGGGTGACATGCTTTAGGGATCACAGTCTGCCACCAGGGCTGATTTCTTTTCTTTTCTTTTTTTTTTTTTTTTACCTCAGGTAGAGGACTGCATTCTAATATTTTATTGTTTTATTATTATTTAAAAAATTTTTTTTTAATGTTTTTATTTATTTTTGATACAGAGAGAGACAGAGCCTGAGAGGGGAACGGGCAGAGAGAGAAGGAGATACAGAACCAGAAGCAGGCTCCAGGCTCTGAGCTAACTGCCAGCACAGAGCCCGACGCGGGGCTCGAACCCACGAATGTGAGATCTGACCTGAGCCGAAGTCGGAGGCCCAACCGACTGAGCCACCCAGGCGCCCCTTATTTTTTTTTTTAAGTTTTTAAATTTACTTTTGAGAAAGAGAGACACCGTGTGAGCAGGGGAGGGGCAGAGAGGGAGGGAGACACAGAATCGGAAGCAGGCTCCAGGTTCTGAGCTGTCAGCAGAGCCCTTTGCAGGGCTGGAACTCCCGAACGGTGAGATGGTGACCTGAGCAGATGTTGGATGCCTAACCCTAACCGACTGAGCCACTTAGGCGCCCCCAGGGTGTTCTGAAGAGAGCTCACCCGAGTGATAGCACATCCTGCTTCAATGCTGAGGGACGGCTCATAAGCAAATAATATGGGGTCACCGCTCTCCAGGCACGGCTCTCACAGGCTGAGCGCGCTATGGAGAGCTCCCTGGCTGAGCGAAGGCCATGCGTTCAGGGCGTTGAAGTGGTGAATAGTAACCGGAGAGGCGATCCTGACAGAATATCCTTTTTTTTTTTTAATGTTTTGTTTTTGAGAGAGAGCGAGTGTGTGAGCAGGGGAGGATCAGAGAGAGAGGGAGAATCAGAATCCAAAGCAGGCTCCAGGCTCTGAGCTAGAGCTAGGTGTCAGCACAGAGCCCCATGTGGGACTCACACCCACAAACTGTGAGATCATGACCTGAGCCGAAGTCAGATGCTTAACCCACTAAGCCACCCAGGCGCCCTCCTGACAGAATATCCTAAACGGTTCATCACCAAGCTGAAGAATAATGTGTGCCTTTAGTAGTGATGTGTCCAGGCTCCAAGAAGAACCTTCCTATTTAAAAAAAATAAAAAAATAAAATAGGGGCGCTTGGGTCACTCAGTCAGTTAAGCGTCCGACTTCGGTTCAGGTCATGATCTCACAGTTCGTGGATTCAAGCCCCGCATTGGGCTCTGTGCCGACAGCTCAGAGCCTGGAGCCTGCTTCCGATTCTGTGTCTCCCTCTCTCTCTAACCCTCCCCCGCTCGCTCTTTCTCTCTCTCAAAAATAAATAAAAC
>NC_043716.1:9817045-9819006 GCF_006229205.1 Suricata suricatta | reverse complement strand
TCTCTCTGCACTGACCCCCCATCATGCTCTTTCTGTGTCTCAAAAAATAAACATTTAGAAAAAAAAAAAAAAGACACTTAACCTACTGAGCCACCCAGGCGCCCTACCAGTTTCCCAGTCTTTGATTGTGACCCTTGAGCCCTTGACTGAGAAGTGCACCTTCCTGCTCGGCGATAACACGCCTGCAAATGTCCGGGCCGAGACTTACTCTCAGGTGAAGCTGTGATATCAAATGCACACCAGAGGGACTCCGTCCTGAGACGAGAGGGCTCCTCTATTCACGGTCAAGTTCGGGCTCCTCAGGGCACACCTTGCTTCCTCTATTGTATTTGATGCAGACCCCACACAAGGATCGTGACACTAGCTGACACTCCATGGCCTTGATAGTCTACTGACACAGCCAAAACATTGGAGCAGGACCCATCCAAGTTCAGATTGTTCCTGCCAGATATCTGTGAACTCCCCCAGCATCCCTTGAAGGCAAATGAAGGGATTCAAACCTAGAGCCGAAAGTCACACCCGAAGGTCTTCCTGTGCCCTGGACTGGCCTTTATAACTGCCAGTCAAAAATAAAAAAGAAAAAGAAAATAAAACCAAGGGGATATCTTTATTCAAGACTTCAGGGCCATCAACAATGGTTATCCCGCACTCACCACTAACCCCTGTCCCAGTGCCATCCTGACCTCTGTCCCTCCTGAGGCCACTTGCTCTACCGTCATTGTGGTGCATCTCTGCTCCGCCTTGCCTGGCGTCCCTCCTTCACCAGACGAGGACAACAGTGTGTCGGCACAGTCATGCCCTCGGGGGGTCACTGAAGCCCCCCCCCTTTTTCTCAGTTCCTCAATCAAGAATTTTAAAAATCAGGGCACCTGCGGGGCTCAGTCAGCTGAGTGTCCAACTCTTGATTGTGGCTCGTGTCATGATCCCTGGGTCGTGGGATGGAGCCCCGAGTCAGGCTCCATCCTGCTTGGGATTCTCTCTCTCTCAAATAAAGAATTTTTTAATTAAAAAAAATTTTTTAATCTAAATTTCCCTTGTGATTCATTTCTTTCTTTTTTAAATCACAGCAGGATTCATTCATTCATTCATTTTAGAGAGAGGAAGAGAGCATGTGAGCGAGGGAGAGGGCAGAGGGAGGGAAAAAGATCTTTTTTTTTTTCTTTCCTTGAGAAAGAGAGGGCTCAAGTGAGCCTCTCTCAAGAGGCAGAGAGATAGGGAGAGAGAATCCCATGACGGGCAGAGAGGGAGAGAGAAGGACAGAGAGAGAAGCGGGGCTCACCTGAATGGGGCTTGAGCTCAGCTGAGGAGGGACTCAAACTTGCGAACCTGAGATCATGACCTAACCAAAGTCAGATGCTTAACTGAGCCACCAGGCGCCCTCTTGTGATTCATTCCTATCGGAGCTCCTACTTTGTGCAGGGAATGGGGAATCCCACGTAAAAAAAAATCTGTTTTCTTATTCTTAGCCTTGGCAAAAAGGAGACATAGTTTCAAAAGCAAAATCACAACTTTGCCAGAGCACCGTTCATTTACGGTACGACCATCTAGGATTTCTGGGTTCAACTGGAGATCGCGGACCATGGGAGCCAAACTTCCCTGAGTTCACGACACCTCTCTATGAACCGACTAAGTCCACGGCGACAGACCCTCTGCTCAGGAGGCCCTATCGCCAACAGGCTTCTGAAACCTGAAGAAGGTTCCTCAGCAGCCCCAACTATGAAAAACCAGTTTGTCCATTTGTGCCTGAGCCACCGGGACGCGCCCTCAGGGTCCTAAGTCAGTCTCATGGGGACCATCCAACAGCCACTGCGTACCCCCGTCATACTCCTGACCCCGCTGCAAAGGCTGTTCTCTCTCGTCTTCCGGGTATAGCTTCTATGCCGCAAAACCTGTTGATGCTTTTGATGAGTGAGTTCTAGGCTCCCCCCTCCCCAGACATCAGGAAGGTTCTTTTTTTTTAA
>NC_043716.1:9811513-9816945 GCF_006229205.1 Suricata suricatta | reverse complement strand
CCCGTGTTCTGGAGTCTAACTGTCCCTCTGTCACAGACAACACTTGACACAGCACCACAAAACACAGCAAAAGGGATGAAAAGGAATGGCCCGATTCCACCGAGGCTGCCAAACAAATGGGAGTCAGTGACAAAATCCGGGTACTCAGATGAGGAGCTCATTGTAAATGCACCTGGTCCAAACTCACCACATCGTCAAGGACTGCCCACGCCTCTAGCACACGGGCACAAGGGGCCTCTGTGTGTACCACATCTGGTTGGAGGCTGGGGTCCATGGTGAGCCAGAGCTTGTGGGGCCTCCATGATGAGCTGTGGTCATGGAGACCAACCATATGAGAAAAACCAAAGGGCATTCATTCATTCTGAGCTCGCTCTAGCAAGGAAGTTAGCTTCCACCACCTGAGGTTTGGGCAGGGACCCAGAGGCAGGCAGAAGGCTAAGGGAGGGCTCAGGTGTGCCCTGATGTCCCAGGGAAGCCGGAAGCAGGCTGACGAGAGAATCGGGGCATCTGGTGTGATTGGTGGGGGGCGGGGGAAAGGGCGTGTTTGCTTTTCTCTGGTTGGCCCTAAGTTGGAAGCAGGGACAAAAATTAGGGAAGGTGTCCATTATTGATCAAGTCCTGGCCATTTTGGGTCAATTGTTGCAGAAGTTATAATTTAGCACCTTGGATTGTTTCCAGAGTCTAACATGTAGCAGACTGGCTTCTTGGGTTGTTTATTGTAGGTCAGGGCTTGGTTTCTGGACAGATTGCTGGATCAAAGTTAAGTTTTTTGTTTGTTTCTGAGCAAGAGAGATAGAAAGTGTGTGTGAACCAGGAGAGAGAGGGAGACAGAATTTGAAGCAGGCAGGATCTACGCTTTCAGTGCAAAGCCCAATGTGGGGCTTGAACCCATGAACCATGAGATCATGACCTGAGCTGAGGTCAGACGCTCAGCCACCCATGTACCCCTGGAGTTCTGTTTTTACATGTGGTCTGCCCGCTGCCTGTTTGCGTGTTCAGTTCCTCACGGCCCTTGTTAGACTTTCCGATTCTGCCATTACTCCACTGTGACCGAAGAAACCCTCCCCACTTCGGGCCTCCTGGTGTGTCCGTGTGGGTTTACTAGGTAGAGTGTATACCTTGAGATCCACGAGGCTTTTCCTGTCTTCCATTCCCACTCAGCCTCTCTGGGATCCTCTCTCTGTGGACAGCCTTGTCCCGGGAGCCTGTGCCCAACGCCAGTAAGAGCCCGCGGGAGGTACCAAGGGAGGGCACTTAACATGGCTGGTTCTTCTGCATTTTGGAAATGTCAGCCCCCCTTTTTGAGAAAACTAGGCCATAGCCGTCCAGAAGCACAGTACTCTTTGAAATAGGAAATAGTTTGTCTTGGGAACTTCATTTCCTTATAATCTGCACGTCTCTTACCAGCAAAGCATTAGGGTCACAAAAGCCAAAAAGAGCCTCTGAACCTCAGTTCTGAGATTCAGAGTGGTGGGCAGTTGCCACAGGGAGCCCTGGGCCTCTCAGAACCTTCTGGAAACTGAAGGAGAGGGCAGGGGATCTGTCCGTCACTGTGGGCTCCACCTGAGCCATGAAAGCAGATTCTCCGAGTGAGATAGGAGGACCATTTACCCCAGGGGCGGCCCGTTTTCCATGGAATTAACCTCTGTTAAATATTTCCACTTCCAGGTCTGTGGTTAGGGATCATTATCTGCGCGATCACGCAATCTCTGTATTTTCTGGTCTTTGTTGCCCGGCTAAACTGGAAGAAAGCCTGTCAAGAGGTAACTATGTTCATTGCTGACCAATAAAGGTTCTTCTCCTAGAAAGCAAACCATCAGCTCAGGCTGTCTCCCTCCCATTTGGAAGGTTCTTTCCCCTTTTATCACTTTGTTGTGGTTTCAACTGTGTTTATTTCAGCCGTGAAGGGCTAGGTGACCCTGCATTTATCCATCCACCTTTGTTTATTTATCGAACAGAAAAATAGGGGTTCCTTTCCTCCTCGTATCCCAAGCCAGGCTCTCACCCTTGTGCCTGAAAAGCCAACTTCAGGACAAGATTTGAAACCAGAGAGAGAGGAGGGATGTCAGCCGATTTATCCTGATAATGATTTTTATGATCCCGAAGTATTTCACTAAGATCCCTACATGCATGTGTCTGTCCAGATTGCTAGGCTCAATGTGGGGTCTGGAAGTAGATGGTAGATAAAATTGATGAAGCAAAAAAGGGGAATCCCGTGAACTTGGGCCCAGCCTTTCCCCTAGTCTTGTGCTTTTCCATCCATCTCCACCCACTGAACCCATGTCAGTCATTCCGAAAGATGATTCCATCCTTGTGAACCAGGAAAGGTCCCCTTCCATAGCAGTTGCAGAAATGGCTTGGTTTTTCCTAAATTGGAGAGTCAAGTCAAATGTTTTATTAACACGGCCCTAGCCGAGCAGAGTGGCACAGCGGAAGCGTGCTAGGCCCATAACCCAGAGATTAACACGGCCCTAAATAAAGCCTTGTGGATTTACTTTGAGTTTCATCTTCTAGGCTCAGATACATGCCAATGTGAGGCCAACTGTGACCCAGGATGGGACTTCTTCTGTCTATCAGAACCAAGGTAGGGAATAAACTGCCTCTGCTCTTGGAAGAGGCCTGTCCAGGTGGGCCTGGAGAGGCCGTTTGTGGGACACAGCTAGATTTGCTGGCATGAGCTCCCCCGGAACTCGGGAAATAAAGTTGCAGGGACAAATGATAAAGTCACGCACGCAACGCTCGATTTGAGGTACGGCGCAGGTTGCCAGTTACTTGACTGACTTCCGGTACTCACGTGAGCATCCCACGGGGATCTCTAATACTCGGTGACCCCGTGCATTGACCTTGTCTTGGAAACTGAGGTTCGTATGTGTGGGTCTGCGGGGTTCCCCTGTTCACCAGGCAAAGGTGGGCCTTAAACAGATCGTTGTTTTAACTGTTGCTTCTGGTAAGCATCATGCACAGGTGTGATTCACTTTCTGTCAAATCTGTCATCTCTCCAGATTTCCAGATCCTTAGGCAGTTAGTCACCCACTCCTCCTAGGTCCTCGCTTCTTTAGAACTTGAGTTCACAGACTGGCTGAACTACTGCCAGCCGCCAATTCTGTTGTGCCTGCCAGTTTTTGTTCATGTGCCTGGTCCTCCATGTGCCCGGTTATCTTAGCTTGTGTCCCAGATCTTGTAGTTGAAAATTGTCCGTAGAGGTCATTTGAGGCCTGTGATGTCTGTCTGTCTTCAGGGAGGATGTTCTTTTGCTTCTGCCGAACACTTAGGGTGACCCACAGTCTAGGGCACTTTCAGACACTGAGCTCCCTGGAGCACCCAGCTGGCTTCAGGCCACCAGGATGAGGCCTGGCTTACTTCCGGTTTATGCTTAATTTTTGGATACAGCCCCTGAGTTCCGGCCTGGAGCCTAGAGTTCTGGCCTTGGTGGGGGACTGAGGTCACTCGGTTCAGATGAAGAACTCTCAGGTCAAAAGTGGTCCCCAAAGCTGCCTCACTCTGCTGGGTTTCTTCCAACGTCCTCTAGATCTTGCCCTTGTGACCTTTTGGTACTTCCGTAGTACTCTGATACCTTCAAGATGATATTTTTCATTCGTTTTCTCCAGCTTTCATAATTGCCTTCAGAGAACGGTTGGTCCAAGTTTCCTAGCATCTCCCATTTGTAAAGCGGGGTAACACCACTGCTTACCTCAGTACTGACATAAGGGTCAACTGAGCTTTGTATGTGTAAAGCGCTGAGAACAGTGCCTGGCGTGGAGGCGGCATTTTATAAGAGTGAGCTGGAATTACGCTACTCGAAATTCTTTCCACTCACAACTCCAAGGGCATCGGAGCATCCCAATATCTGCTATGCTTAGTTAAAAAAAATTTTTTTAACACTTATTTATTGTTGAGAGACAGAGAGACAGAGCATGAGCTGGGGAGGGACAGAAAGAGGGAGAGACACAGAATCTGAAGCAGGCTCCAGGCTCCGAGCTGTCAGCACAGAGCCCGACATGGGGTTCGAACTCCCAAACCGCAAGATCATGATGTGAGCCCAAGTCAGACGCTTAACTGACTGAGCCACCCAAGCGCCCCTCCGCTATGCTTATGAAGAAGTCGGATGCCTGTCTTATTCTTGTTTCTTTTGGTCAACTGCTTTTGTGTGTCTCTCGGGAAGCGTTTAGGATATTTTCCTGAATTCTCACTACGCCTAAGTGTCATAAGACTAAATCTACACAAGTCAGTCTCTTGCTGGGTGCTTAGTAGGCCCTCGGACGTGAAGATTCACATCTCTCTTCAGTTCTGTGAATGGCCTTGAAAGATCTCTTAGGTGGTTTTTCTCCTCATTGGCCTTGTCCTCCTTCTGAACTGTTCATTAGAGGAGTGTAGGCCCCTTGAACACTTCCCCTATGAGTCTTAGAGAGTCACTGTATTTATTCCTCTAGTTCTGGGGTGGGCAGAGCTCCCTAGAAGACCTAAGCTCACAACAGTAGCATCCAGAGTTGTGACTGGAGAAGCACTCTGAGATAGTGTTTCTTTTGTGTATCCAAGGTAGCAACTGCTTCCTGATTAAACATATCCCCGGTGAGTAACATACATACATGTTTCTTTTGTACTAATGAAAATATATCCTTTTGCACTGCTGAGTTCCTTTTTTCTCTTCAGTGGGCCCAGAGAACCAGAGAGGAGTTTTAATGACCACTGTTGAAACACGGAACGAGACTCAGTTGGACCCACAGATGCGCCAAGAAGAACATCTTCCGGCCCCTCCCAGGGACAGGACTCCATTGACGGGGAGACAGTTGGTGCTACGGCGTGGGCTCCTACTCGTGGGGTTCATTTCAGTCTTGCTCGTGGGGATTTTAGTGAGAGTGTATGTCCCAGTTAAGGGATAAGGCGAGAGAGAGAGAATCGGGTCAGGTGATACTTTTGAGTTTACAAATACTGCACAAGTGGTGGGAATTTTTCAGTTAAGGTAGTTCAACTGTGCCTGTGGATTTCAAGAATTGAGAGTTCAGAATTATACTTTCTAATGAAGAAAAGGAACGTTCTAGTCCAAGACAGTGTCTGAATGAAGAGAGTAATGCTAACTCCATCATTGTCTCAACCCAGGACCACTGTGTAATGATGGCATTCATCCATGACTTTGATACTTCTGCTCTTGTTTTAGATACAGACGCAGGTTCTGAGTGTTTAAGGACTCTTACCATTTGAATTATTTAAAATATATTTTACAGTGTACCATTTCTTGTGCCTTTGGTGGTTATTCAGTGGGAAAATGGCATTTGTGAAGATTCATTTGGGGTCCAGCTCTCACGAACTACGGGCAATTAACATGCTTGAGAAACAGAGAAGACAGATTTAAGGAGAGAGGAGTCAGATGGCATTAATGAACTTGCTTTGGACCAGTCTTAAAATCGGTGTCTGGACTGAGAAGGATTGGCAGA
>NC_043716.1:9807318-9811413 GCF_006229205.1 Suricata suricatta | reverse complement strand
CCGCGCGCCCCGACGGCGGCCCGGCTCGGGGCGCCCCCCCAGCGCCTCCTCCCGGCCTCCCCGGGCCGGGTGTCAGCGCGTGCTCTCCCTCCTTTTCTCCCCTCGCAGTTCCTGGCGCAGTTGATGATCTTCCTGATCAGCGTCGTCAGTTCCATCTTCTGTGGGCATCTGGGCAAAGTCGAGCTGGATGCCGTTACGCTCGCGGTGTCGGTAGGTTTTCCATTAAAAAAAATGTTTCCATTCGGGTGGGCACCGCGCTGAAGCCTCGGAATTTGCGTTGTATTATGTCTGATGTCTCCCCTTACACGGGCGGAGCTTGACCCACGGGTACCATTGGCCTTATCTTTAGATTTGAAAGGAGATCGCGTTAACTACTTAAAAACTGTGCCTCAACCATCCCGGGGTGGCCCGGCTTGTCAGGAATTTGTAGCAGTGATATAATTACAGAGCGGCCAGGGATTGCGAGGAATTTGTAGCAATAATAGAACTTGTGCTGGTCACAGGAACAGAAGTGTTTTTCCCCCCTGTTGTAAAATTAAACCAAAGAACTTAGCGATCATGTACATTGTTGCCATCGGTTTGAATCGCACAACTCATGGCCCAGTATTTACTTTTTGTAATAAAGTGTCTCCCTTCGACCATGGATTGAAATTACACCTCCTTGGAAGGCTTTCTTCCCTGAGTTTTAGTTAGTGATGTAGCAGAAAGTTGCCTTCCTCTTATGTTTCATCCAGGCTTTCAGGGAAGGTGAAAAACTGTTTCCGAGGTGCTGGCCCGTGGTCTCTCCTAGCCTTAGAAAATTCCCCCTCCGTCCCCACCAGAGGTCGGTATCTGCCCTAAGATCGTGGCGGCATCGCGGAAGTTTGTCCTTTCAGCTTTGTGGCTGAGGTGACCTTGGCATGTGGAATCAGGTATTTTATTTACAGGTCTGTTACGGAGTGCACTAATTCAGGCTGAGGGATATTTCTGCTTCCTTTGAGAGTTTAAATTGGGCCTCTAGAAAGAGTGAAGAAAGCAGAGAAGCTTTCCCTATAGGCTGTTAACTGTATCCCCCTCCAGAAAGGATGAGCTTGATCCCTCCCCCAGCATCAGGCACTGCGGCCCAGGCACAGGTACTACTGATAATTCTGTTGTGAAGGGGCATTAATAGTGGGTCTCTTTCTTAAAACTTTTTATTTATTTATGCACTTATTTATTTCAGATGTTTTGTTTATTTTTGAGAGGGGGGACAGAGGATCCGAAGCGGGCTCATCAGCCATGAGATGATCATGATCATGAAGTCAGATGCTCAACTGCCTCAACCACTCAGGCTCCCCCTTAAAATTTTTTTAAAAATTCTTTTACTGAGATATAATTGACATACAACATTTAATTGGTTTCAGATGTATAATGTAATGATTCAGTATTTGTATATATTGTGAAATGATTACCACCGTAAATCTAGTTAAAAGCTTATCACTATATACAGATTTTTTTCCATGTGATAAACCTTTTAAGATTTATTCTCTTGGCAAGTTTCAAGTGTGAAATACAGTATTAACTCGTCACCATGCTATACATTGCATCTTCACACTCCAAATACTTTGTAACCGGAACTTTGTATCTTGTGATGACTTTTACCCAGACCTTCTGCACCCCCCCCCCCCCCCGACCCCCACCAGTCTTTGACCATCACCAATCTGCTCTTTGTGAGTTCAGTATTTTTTTGTTTGGATTCCACATGTAAGTGAGATTATATAGCATTTGTCTCTCTCTGACTTATTTCACTTAGCATGATGCCCTCAGAGTCCGTCTACATTGTTACCAAGGGCAGATTTCCTTCTCTTTCAGGACTAAGACTCAGTGCGTGTGGGGCATTTTATTTACCGTGCGTCCATCAGTGGACTCTTAAATTGTTTCCATATCTTGGCTATTATGAATAATACAGTGCACATGGCGGGGAGATAGCTTTGCAGATTGGTGTTTTTATTTTCCTTGGCTAATACACAGAAGTGCATGCATTGTTGGATCATACGGTAGTTCTGTTTTTAAGTTTTTGAGGAGACTTCACACTGTTTTCCGTGGCTGCACCAGTTTGAATTCCGTCCAACAGTGCACGGGCACTCCCTTTTCTCTGCATTCTCCCCCCACACCTGCTATTTCCTGTCACATACTCTCGGGTGTTAGTTCATGATGGTTTTAATTTGCATTTTCCTGATGATTAGTGATGTTGAGCACCTTTTCCAGTATCTGTCATTTGTGTATCGTCTTTGGAAAAATGCCTATTCAGATCCTCAGCCCAATTTTTATTTAGATTGTTTGGGGTTCTTTTGCTCATGAGTTAAATGAGCTTTCTATATGTTGTGGAGATAAACTCCTTATCAGATATACGATTTGCAAATATCTCTCTCCCGTACTGTAGGTTGGCTTTGCATTTTGTTGGTTTCCTTCCCGGTGCAGAAGCTTTTTAGTTTGGTGTGGTCCCACTTTTGCTTTCATTGCCTTTGTTGTTGTTGTCAAAACCAAAGAGTCTTTACCGAGACCAAGAGAGCTTACTGGCTGTGTTTTTCTCTGGGAGTTACAGGGCTGCAGGTCTTGTGTTTAGGTTTTGAATCCAATTTGAGTTATTTCTTGTGAATGCTGTAAGATAGTGGTCCGGTTTCATGCTTTGGCCTGTGGCTGTCCCCTGCTCCCGACACTCTGCATCACTGAACAGCCTGTCTTTTTGCAGTGCCCATTTCTGGAGCATCTCGTCAGGTTTTCCATCTTGTGCTTTCCAAGTCCATGGTCTCTAATGGCTGGTACATGGCCCCTTCTGTGTTCATCAAACACTCCAGCGCCTGAGTGTTCAGCTCCTTGGGTGTGGGGGCCCCACCTCCCTCCTCTCTGGCTTTCAGGAACCTCCCAAATCCACTTCAGGACCCACACTCTGCACATTTCCATCCCGCAGTGTGGACCCACTGTAGCAGCTTTAAAATTTACTGTCATGCTGGCAACCTTTTAGCCCTGGAGCCCTGGAGCCCTGTCAAGTCCCCCCTGCCCTTTGACCTCGTGGGGTCTTGCCTTGCCGTGGTCTCCCTCTCGTTTCTCACTCTGCGCCGTGACTGGCCGGCTCCCAGGATTGTGGGCCAGTCAGTGCCTGACCTCCCCTCGCCTGGACCTCCATTACTCCCTCTTCAAGCACAGCCTTCTGCCTGGGTTCCAGAACCATCCTTTATCCTCCAGTCTGTCTCTTTAATTGGTGTCTCTGTACTATAATAAACATACCCAAGTGTCTCCTTTTCTGTAAAAACCTCTCTCCATCTACCTGTCTCCTTGCCCAGCCCCCCGGTCTTGCCTCTATCCACTTACTCTTTTGGCCAGCACGCCTGTAATATGTCTTCATTACCTTTCTCCCGTTGCAAGCTGGCTTGCATTTCCCTTCCGCCCCATTTAACTGTACTCTGACTAATGTTGCCAGTGACACTCCCCTGTCCCTTCCCTGGAGGACTCTGGGACTCGACCTTTCCTGGCCTCTCTGCCACACCCTGCCACCCAGGAACCTTGCCTGGGCTGTGCTTCTCTGTGGTTCTTCTTCATGCTGCCGTTTGCGCCTCTTTCTCCTCCCCTCTTCCTTCTGTTGGCTGTTGGTCGGTACCTCTCAAATTTGTGCCTCCCTCCTTGACGTAGGTGCCCATCCTGGGTCTAACAGCCTCAGGATGTAGTGGCTTGAATATGTTGGAAGGGACTGTCCTCCCTGGGAGCACTCTGGACACTCCCCTCTCTAGGTACATCCACGTCTCCGCCAGTCAGCAAACCCTGCTAACTTTATTCCCCACATTTTTTCAAATCATATCTTTCTCTGTTTCCTGCTGCCAAGAAGGCCAAGCCTTCATCCTTCTTGCCAGCCCTGGGACTCCATATCTTCCCCCTGCCCTGCCTTTACCCCTCCCCCTCCCTCCACTCCCAGCTGTAAAAAAATCATGCCTCACTGGACCATAAAGTCCAAGCCTCCGGGCATTGGCCTGCGGGTGGCCACTGCATTCTGTGACTTGCATGTGAGACTCAGGCCGATTCTTCTAGAGGCAGCTTAGGGGCATGGATCTGCTGAACACTCCCCCCCCCCCCCCCCCCCCC
>NC_043716.1:9740559-9807218 GCF_006229205.1 Suricata suricatta | reverse complement strand
CCTCCACTCCCAGCTGTAAAAAAATCATGCCTCACTGGACCATAAAGTCCAAGCCTCCGGGCATTGGCCTGCGGGTGGCCACTGCATTCTGTGACTTGCATGTGAGACTCAGGCCGATTCTTCTAGAGGCAGCTTAGGGGCATGGATCTGCTGAACACTCCCCCCCCCCCCCAGCCTTTTCACATTATGTCACATTCTCTGTCTCTGATGCTCTCGTGCTGACGGCCAGCTCATATAAATTTTTGCCAAGCCTGGTTCCTGGCACAGATCTATCTGGAGTGACTGTTTCCAGGAAATGCACAGCTCGGGGCACTGTGAGCGGGTCCTCGTCTAGGTGCCTCCTGGATTTGTTTCCTACACAGCGCTGCTCCTTTGCGCCAGTCCGTCCTGTAACGTGGTGAGGGTTGGAGGCACTCTGATGATACACGTGCAGGTCACATGTCCTCCTTCGCTATTTCAGCAAATTATTTTAACCAAGGGCAGCTGGGCGGCTCAGTTTGTTGAGCATCCAACTTGGGCTCAGGTCATAAGCTGACGATTCGTGAGTTCGAATCCTGTGGCAGGCTCTCTACTTTCGGCTCAGAGCCTGCTTCGGATCCTCTGTCCCCTCAAAAGTAAACACAAAAAAAAAGAATTAGGGGCTCCTGGGTGGCCCAGTCAGTTGAACATCCGACTTTGGCTCAGGTCATGATCTCATGGTTCGTGGGTTTGAGCCCGGGTCCGGCTCTGTGCTGACAGCCCAGAGCCTGAAGCCTGCTTTGGATTCTGTCTCCTGTCTCTCTGCCCCTTCCCCTCACTGACTCTCAAAAAAAAAAAAAAATTAAATCATCTTACCATATCTTGGGGGGAGAAAATGAAATTAAGATTTTATGGAAGGTTTGTGGTAATTTCTTTCCTTCTTTCTCTCTGTTTTTCTCCCAAATCACCCAATGCTAAGAGCATCAAAAAGAGTTCCTACTTTTTGAAGTAGAAATAGGTACAGAGTAAATAGAAACCCAAAACTGTGTAGATAGGCCTGTAAAGGGTATGTGGGGAGGTTGGTACGTCCCAACGAGGAATTTCTTAGCTAAGGTTTTAGGTATTTTTGGTTTTTTTGTTTTCTTACGTAATCTTTTATTCCCAACATGGGTCTTGAACTCGTGACCCCAAAACCAAGAGTCGCATGCTCTACCAACTGAGCCAGCAGGTGCCCGCCCCCGCCCCCCGCCATAAACATTTATTTATACCCCACCTTGTTTTGTTGCATGAAGAATTTGAGTTGGTTTGTTACGAACTTTCAGTCCAGAAGGATAAATAATTAGCTGGTAGAATAGGATCAAAGAAACATGAGAGGAAAAGACTCAGCTGGGAGTGGCTGAAGATTGCATCCTGAACTCCTTCCCTGCCCTGCAGTTTCCAGAAATTCACAGCGCGCCCAAGATGTCACCGAGCCTTCTGTCCGGGAGAAGGACAGCCTTTCCTGATACTGAGTCAGGAATGTCTCCTGTGGTGTTTTGTGGCATGGACGCTCTGGGGTGGAAGACGGTGTCCCGGACAGCTTGCTCCGAGAGAGAGAGAGAGAGAGACAGAGAGACATTAGGGAGAGAGACATTAGAGAGACAGATTAGTGAGTCTCCAACTGTCTCAGTATACAGATGGTCATTGTGTGGGGAGAGCATGACGTCCTTGACTTTAATCTAAAGCAGTCTCTGACAACAGACTTGACCTTGAGATAGACTTGAAGCCATGGAAGAGAACAGCTGTGCTTCCTCGTCCTTCCCTGGAAGCCTGTGGGGATTTGGGAGCTTTGGCCTTGACACAGCCCTGGGCTGGAACACAAGGTGTCTTGGTGTGGGCGCCTCCCGCGGCTGCCTCTCTGTGTGGCCTGTCGCTGACTCCTGGGGGATAGAGTGTGTGATCTTGGTCAGCCAAGAAGCAAATCCACCTTGGGGTTAACATCACTGCTAAATGTGCGACCAGGGATGGAAATGAGCATCTCCAGCCCTCCCCGGCCCCCGCGATTGCAGAATGGCTCCTTGGGCTCTGACCTATCTGCGCCCTTCATTGTCAGGGGCCCTGGGTGAGGTGCAGACACGAGGGTGGCACAGAACTAGTCCTGTTTCTCATCAGAGGCTTCGAGTCTGCAGCCTGCCTTCCCAGCTTCAGGTCACCGTCTGCGTGACCTACGCATTCTGTGACTTGCTCCAGTGACCCATAAAAGAGGCACAATGCTCATGACATCCTGTATGGGAGGGTTTGGGGACAGGGCCTGCGTGTTTACTGTCCCTCATTCTTAAAGGCACATTGCAGACCAGGGGCATTGCCCTTAGATATTAACCACAACTTACCTTTTTGATGTGGAAATCCTATGTGTTAAGCTATGTTTTTGTTTATACAGTCAACAAGGATGTACGTGGACTCCCATCAGCCGTGAAATGGAAGGTGAAATGGAAGGTGTACCGTCACCATCACAGGGCGCTTCCTGCAACCTGCTCTCGTGGCTCCCTGGCTCAGCCGGAGCTGTTGGGAGCGGCTCTGCCCGCCCGTCCTCGGTGCTCACGTGGAGCTGTCTGTCGTTGCAGGTGGTGAACGTTATTGGGATTTCAGTTGGAGCTGGCTTGGCCTCCACTTGTGACACGCTGATGTCCCAGGTACGGACCACCCTCCCCCGCCATTTGTTTTGTTTGTTTTTGTTTTTGGTCAGTTACCTTTCCTATTGGAGACCGTGTAGGCGACTCTCTCCTCTTTGCCTTTTGTAGCCTTTTAGTTGTTGAACACCGTGCTGTTGATGGCTGTAGACGTAAGCCCAGTTGTGCCCAGGGGCTATGTTTTCCTTTTGATCTCCTGTCTGATCTCTCCCACCCTAACACTGTACTCCCTCACCCGCTGTTGAAGACTCACATCTCCATCTCCTGCCCACATCTCTGTCCTGAGGGCCAGACTGAATGTCGGCCATGTCTCGGACATCAAACTCAGCTCAACCAGCACCAAGCCCATCAGGCTTTCCTCCCTGAACTGTTTTCTCCTCTCGGTCTGTCTCTCACAAGAATACACCACCCTCCACTCAAGCCAGAATCCTTCGTTACCTTCCATCTCCTCATGTTAGCGGAGCATCTGCTCACATCTCTCCATCCTCACTGCCCGTTACGGGGTTGGGAATTCCGGGCTGGTGTGCTAACATTCAGAGGAAAGTCAGATCCTGGTTCAGGCCCTTCTCTCCTGGCTCTGTTTTCCCTCTAACCCGCCTGCTTTACAGCCATAGTGGTTTCCCTGGTAGAATCTGAGCTGCTTGGGGAGAGAGGCTAGATCCCATTCAGTCTTTGAATCCCTTTGGCTCAGCATCGTGCTTGCTGTGTAGTGGGTACCCTGGAAATCTGTTGAATGAGTGAGAGGAAAGCAGAGAAGCAAGCAGGAATGGATAAATGGGTGGATGGTTGGTTAGGTAGATGGGTGATGGATGGATATGTGGGTGGGTAGAGGAATGGAGAGCTAGAAAGATGGTGAGGTGGATGGATGAGTAGCTAGATGGATGATGGATAGATGGGTGAATGGAGGAATGAATGGATGGATCGATGGATAGACGGTTGGGTGGATGGTGGATAAATGGGTGAATGGAGGAATGGATGGGTGAATTGATGGATAGACGGTTGGGTGGATGGTGGATGGATGCTCGGACAGGTGGATGATGGGTGGGTAGGTGGGCGGCTAGAGGGATGGACGGTTGGATAGAAGGTTGGGTGGATGGATGAGTGGATAGATGAACGATGGGTAGTTGAGTGGGTGAGTGCAGGGATGGATGGATGGTTGGGTGGATGCTGGGTGGATGGTTGGATAGATGGGTGATGGACAAGAGTGGGTGGAGGGATGGACGGATGGATCGGCGGCCCAGAGCATACGTGATACATCCTGAGTTGTTGCACGTGTTTCTCAGCAGCTGGTGCATGAGGGTATCCTGAGATGGCTTTTACAGGCTAAGCTAAATGTAGGACTTAACTGTCATCTGGCTCTGGATTGGCCTTGCAGAAGATACAAAATTTTATTTTAAAAGTTATTTTGTCCCTTTTTTGTTACCATTTCAGTTATTTGTATTCATATAGTTAAAAAAAAAAACCAAGAAAGATTATATCTTTGTTTCCTCACCCGTCAATATACAGGACATATCTTTCTGTATTAGTAAATGTATTTCCATAATAGCACGTTGTTTCTTGGTTTTTAAATAGCCTTTTAACAAGGCTGTAAAGGTCAAGTACCACATAGAAACTTTAGGTTCTAGTAATTGAAAAAGATGGGGGAAAAGTCACTAAAGTTTAACCCTTTGAATTATCTTTATTAGCTTTCTGGTGAATATCTTCCAGATATTTCCAAATAGGAAGAGTTACTCACAGCATTCTAAAATCTACATGGTCTTCTTACTTTTTCTTTCCATTAAACCGTGTATTTTGGAGAATACATTGAATGAATTAGGTAGACACACTCCCATTCAATTAATATTTGCACAGTATTCTCTGTCCTTTGTATCGCTGTTTTTGTTTCCACTGACTCTTCTCATGCACTTTAAGTTCGACTCCTTTTTGGTTGTGAAAAAGAGACAGTCACTCAGGGTACTTGGAGGAAAGCGAGCATGGGAAAAGCTCTGTGAGGCCCACACCCGGCCAAGGCCGCTGGGGGGACCGGGCCTGCCGTGCGCTCCCAGGGCCCGCTCTCCACTCTGTGCTCTGGCTGCCACTCCCGCCTTCTGTGCCCTTGTCACTCTTAAACATCAGCAGGTTCTGTCGTTTCTCTGCTCGGAACTCTCCCATGACCCCGGCTCACTGTGGAGGCCGCTGGGCCCCTCACAGAAGTCTGCCTGGCTCGTTCTGTCAGCAGGGGGCTCCCGTCCGCAGGGTAAACACTGTGCTCCTCCCCCGCCACTGTCCCCCTTCCCAGATGACTTTCTTCTCAAGCATTACTGCCATCTGGAGAATGCACTCTAGATCTTAGTTATATCTGTTTATCGTCTGTCTCCCTTTCCTTCTAGAAAGTCAGCTCCATGATGGCAGGGACTTCTGCCCCTGCTTTGTTCACTGCTGAGTTAGTTCCCGGGTCTCAAATGCATGTGGCACACAGTAGGAGTTCAAGAAATACTTGCTGAATGAATATGGCAGGCTCTATCGAACCTGCGCCCGCTTCTGCCTGCACCTTGTAAGCTCTGCTCCCTGCTGTCAGGGCCCTCCCTGTCTAACTGTCCCTGTTCCCAGAGGCAGGAGAGTCATCGTCCCGGGACACGTGTAAAATGCCATTGGTGCCCTTGGCTCAGAGCTGGGGTCGGGAACCATGGCTGTCCGTCCGCTGTGTGGGCGGCCCGCAGGGCGCTCTCCCTCAGGGAGCTGTTTGTGATGCCGGCGGTCCAGGCTGTGGCCTGCCCCTACACGGTGGCGTTCTTTATGACCGCACATTTGTTTTCTCAAGTCCTTCGGAGGCAAGAACCTAAAGCGCGTGGGGATCATACTTCAAAGAGGAATCCTTATCCTGATGCTTTGTTGCTTTCCTTGCTGGGCCATCTTCGTCAATACGGAGCGCATCCTCCTGCTCTTAAATCAAGACCCTGAAGTCTCCAGGTCAGCAAGCGTCTGTAATGTCAGAACCCCAGGTCCAGAGTAAGTGACTGTCTGGTCATCTTAACCTGCGTTAACATTTCCAGTCAGTTACCTGGACTTGAACCCCCATGGAGAATGGCAGCTGTGACCTGTGGGTCACAGGGTGTCAAGGCTGGCAGGGACCTCCTGACATAGAGTGACACAGTGAGACCCAGAACCCGATGTCCTGTTCAGGGTGAAAAGATACAGGACGAGAATGTTGATACCCTTGGCTCCAGTCTGCTTTCCCGGTGTTTTCAAATGCACAGAGGACTTTCCCCACCCAGGAGAGGAGCAACGTAGTGGCTCCACCTTTGTTCTCAGAGTTGGGTTTTTTTAACCTGCAATTCCAGCAAACTCCCTGGGAGTGTCTTCAGGGTACGCGGGATCGAGGGATGCAAGGGGGCATCTCTCTTTTCTAGAACACTGTTCGTCTTGCTTCGGGGCGAGGTACAGCTGCAGTCCTGGCCCAAAACTGAACTTTGCTCAACTTGTAGTTCATTTTGCTCTGTTCATCCCACCTTTCCTGCTAAGCATGAGCTGAAAGATGTGAAGTCAGACTTCCCTGTAGAAACCAGACACGTAGCGAGCCCAACTGTAATGTTAATCTGGATTGTAGAAAAAGCCTCTTCAAAGCGATTTTTAATGTCTCCCATGTAAATTATATTTAGTTTTACATTTTAGAAGATGCTGGCTGTACGGATTCAGTTTGAAGAAGTACGGGCAGCAACTGTTTAAATATTAACTGAAGGTTGTTGTTTATTTCAGGGTAGCCCAGATTTATGTGATGATTTTCATTCCTGCTCTTCCTGTAAGTATCGAGGCTGTTCCGTGCCGCGTTCCACGAAGCAGCCCATGACGATCATCATGCCTGTGTCTCCCTCCTTTTGTTTATTTTATCACAGTCCCGTCCCCATGTTAAGGTCGGCACGTATCTCTTGGACCTGTCATCCCGTCCTAACTGCTCCTCAGAGCTAGTACTGCTGTGACATCCAGCGGCTTAAATGTAATACAGACCCCGATGAAGGGAAGAGCTTCTGCCCTTAGTCTGTGGGTGCTTTTGATTGCAAATTAGTTAGAATGTCTGGGGTGCCTATCTAGGATTGAGGAAAGTACCGCCAGCTGTCGCCTTCGGAGCCATTCAGGTGTCAGGGTAGTGAGCGGTTTCTAATTCAGCCAGTTTGAGGTCCGAGAGTCCTCTCTGGAAAATTCCAAGCAGCATCCTAGCGTTTGATCCGCATGGGTCCGGTCCGGGTCTCCAGTGTTGAGGTCGCATCAAGAGGAAATGCCTTCTCGAAAAGCAGAACTGTCAGAAACTGTTGGAATTATGCTTTGATGTTAACGTTTTTCCGTTTTATCTCACAGGCAACATTCCTGTTCCAGCTGCAGACAAGATACTTACAATGTCAGGTGCAGAGTCTTTGGATCTTCTTTACTCCGCGGGCCCTGGAAATGTGTAGTAACTATCCTTAGGGAGTTTTCCATGAAAGTCAGTCACAGTTGGTTTTTTCCTGGAATTTTACCCAGAGCTCCTTGTTGGGGAGACGTGAGGTCTTGTCCACGGATTTTGTCCAGCTCAGGAGGGGTGCCCATCTCAATCTGTCAGATTGCTGCGCCCCCCTCTCGTTCCACTCTGTACCCCTTCCCTCTTCTGTGGGCTGCCTGCTGGCTCTGGGTCTGGCTCGGGCCCGGCTCTGGTGCCTGTGCTTTAGAGGAGGAGGCCCCAGAGTTCGTGTGGCCGCATCCGCAGAGGTGCATGGGGTTTGCGGTGCCCCCAGGAACCAGAGGGACGAGGGACATGGCTGAGAAGGGTGAGGGCAGAGCTGAGGGGCGGGCTCTGCCTCCCTGTGCCCCCTCCCCGAGTCCCTCTTCCATGAGCCGCCTGCTTGCCGTCATGTAACTTTGTCCACAGAAGCCGCTCTACTTTGATGGCGGCCAACTCTTTAAAAAAAAATCTTAAGACTTTCTTTTTTGTTTATTTATCTTGAGAGAGAGAGAGTGGGAGCAGGAGAGGGGCTGAGAGAGAAGGAAAGAGAATCTCAAGGAGGCTCCACACTGTCAGCGCAGAGCCCAGCCTGGGGCTCGATCTTACGACCCCAGGATCATAACCTGAGCCAAAATGGAAAGTTGGACTCTTAACAGACTGAGCCCCGCAGGTGCCCCAAATGTAGACTCTTCGAGAAGACGTTTATCTGAGGACTAGCGTAGAGTAGGCAGTAGACACACAAGAAGTGAGGAACTGCGGCCCCGTAAATAGGGGGGTGAACGTTCACCACACCCCTGCTCGGGGCCAGCCCCTGCTGGGCTCTTCATGTGCGGTGGCATCACGAACCCTCACCCCGGGCCTGCACAGCAGTGAAGTAGTTTGGCCCGAGTGTGTCCCTCGTGTCTTCCTGGGACCCCTTGTGCCACCAACCATTTTGCTGTCTGTGCAGTTACCCCTTTTCTTCTTTCTGCGCTGCTGTGATGGAAATGTGGCCCAGCGGGTCATTCAGAAGCATTTCGAAACTTCTGAAGGTCGGGCCTGCAGCTGCACCAGTGAGGGGGACCGGCTCACGGCTTTGGCCCCGGCCGCTGACGTCCCCATAACCGTGCTGCCGTTGAAAACGCTGGCCTGTGTACCTGAGTGTTCGGTTCACTACCTGTTTAGGAAAACTCACGCTTCCTCCTGCGAGAGTCTTCTTGCTCTCACTTGACCACCACGTTCTCCGTTCACCAGAAGTGTGGAAACGTCCCCATGTCCTCGTGGTCACCAGCCTGGAGTCTGCCCAAACCCTGTGCTGGGATTTCGGGGGCGACTTCCTCACGTAGGCAGGACTGATTGCTTCCTCTGTTCCCGCCCCTCTCCCCTCTCCAGAAAATGAGAGATGGGCTGAAAATGTCCAGCTTCTCGAAACCATGGCTTCGTTGTTTCATCGTTCTGGTGACCGGCTCCCATTCAGGAGCCCACCCAGGGTCTTTAGGACAAAAGGCACCCTTGTCACCCAAGAAATTCCGAAGGATTTAGGAACTCTGTGTCAAGAATCCGGATTGAAGACCAACTGTTAGAACAAAGGATCCGGCTAGTGCTCTGACCACTGAGAATCTATAGGGGATTTAGGAGCTCTGTGCTGGGAGCCAGGGGTGGGGTTGGGGGGTGGGAGCAGAGACCAATATGTCTGTTTTGTATTATCTTGTACCATGTAACTGACCAGCTTTTGAAAATGCTGTTTTCCTGTTTGGGGATTTTAGGGCATCATCATGCCTCAAGTGATCACTGGGATTGCAGTGAACGTCATCAATGTGGGCATGAATGCCCTCCTGCTCAATGCCCTGGACCTTGGGGTGGTGTAAGTCATGGCCCATTCCTTCCGCACATCCAAGCGTCAGCGGCCTCAGGGGCTGGGGTGCGGTGGGGAGAGGTGGCCTGGGGGGGAGGGAAGCCTGGTGGGGTGGGGGCTGGTGCTCTGGAGCACCCGGCGGGGCAGCCAACCCCGGCTGTTGGGGAGGAGAGCGGGGCTTGGCTGGGGGAGAGCGTCGTGGAAGAAGTGATGTCATGTGCCGACCTGCTGGTCGGGGTGGCGTTAGCACGAGAGAGGGTCGCTCTAGCCAGTGAAGGCTGAGGCGCACGGCCTGAGCAATGGCAGGAGCGGGTAGAGGACTGGAGGGACCGCCCACTAGCTCTCACTTGTAAGGAGTCAGGCCGGTTCCATCTCTCTGAGGCTGGGGAGTGTGAGGGTCCCACGTAGGAGGCGGACTCAGTTCGGACATCCCGCCAGCAGGCACCGTGCTGTCCATCCCTGACTTCAGCCATCTGATGTGCTGGCCCAGATCCAGCCCCCTTCACATGGGCCGACGTGGTCATACCAGAGCTAGAGATGTATTATGAATGAAATAAAATGAGATAGCATAGAATAGGAAATAAGGTATGGAGGTATTTTCATGAGACCGTGTGTGTCTACATATTATGTACATAAATTTATATATATATGAATTTCACATATATTCATTCATATAAATATACGAAAGCCATAAAATGATGGATTGTAGAAAGGTGGGATATAAGAACAGTCAGAAAAGGTTTGTAACATCTTCCGCCAGAAAACTGAAAGAGGTCTGACCGTGGGGGCACGTGCGAGTCGGCAGGCAGGTCTGGGAGCTGGTGACATCAGCCCAGACGAACACCCGAGTGGACGTCCGGGTTTGTCGGGCTTTCCTCTGCACGTGCGCCTTACAGACCATCTCATAGAAGGTTCTTGAACAGATGGATGAAGGACAGTTTGGGGATGGTTGGGAAAGAGAAGAACACATATGAATGGATTAATAAGTGATACAGTGTGAGGATTGGTCAGAAGAGTAAAATGAAAAAAAAAGCAGAAAGCAAGCACAGTCCTGGGTTCTCTGTCAGAACAGGCATCATTTAATTTGCGGTGATAAAATGTCCCCTATTGAAGATGCTTTAAGGTCATCTTGTAATAGAAAACAAATCTATTATAATCCTGGGAAAGAAAACAGCTGTGAACCTTGGACCAGTATTTTGAGCACAGTCGTTTTCAATATTTTCTTAGCTAACGACATATAAGAATTTATCCGATGGGTTATTTCGGGTTGTTAGGACAAAGGAGTAGTCCACAGGTTCTAGGCTTTTCTAACAACTATAATTTTTAAACAGCAAAAGCTTGTCAGGGGTAGTGTGCTTATTTGTATCTGGACGGTTTACACGCCGAGGTAATGAGCACCTTCTCTCCTTCAGAGGGTCTGCCTGGGCGAACACCATTTCCCAGTTCCTGCTGCCTCTTCTTCTTCTTCTGTACATGTGGTGGAAAAAACTCCACGCCGCTACCTGGGGAGGTATGAGAATTTGATTTGCGTTATTGTATATGTTATTCAGAAGGATGTAATTCTGTGTTTGGATATTTTTCCCCCAGAGATTTTTTTTTTTAATCTTTTGGGAAATTAAAAAAAAGTATACAAGATATTGATATTACTGAAAATATAAAAGTTACAGGTCACTATGACTATTTTTTTTAATGTCCATAAAGGCAGCTTTTGGTCCTAGAAAATGGTTGCCAGCTGTTGGGTTTAAGAATTGGTATTTAGGGACGCCTGGGTGGCTCAGTTGGTTGAGTGTCCGACTTCAGCTCAGGTCATCTCATAGTTCATGGGTTCGAGCCCCGCATCGAGCTCTGTGCTGATGGCTCAGAGCCGGAACCTGCTTCCAATTCTGTGTGTTCCTCTCTCTCTGCCCCTCCCCTGCTCATGGTCTGTCTGTCTCTGTCTCTTAAAAATAAATAAATGTTAAAAAAAAAAATAAAGAATTGATATTTAATGCATTAAAATTATAGATACAAAATCCAGATTTTTCTTTGCAAATCATCCTTCTCTATTAAAGCAAAGTTTGATTACTGGCTTATCAACTCAAGTGAACAGATTGAATTCTTAAATAATAGTACCACTTACAGGTTAGCCAAATTTCCTTAAATAGTTTAACATGCATCTGTGAATTTAGTGAAATGGGTTTGTTTTATTTCCTAATTTTTACAATTGTGATAAAACTTGCCACTTTAACCATTTTAAGTGCCCTTCAATACACCCACAGTGTTGTGTAGCCAACACCAGGATCTAGTTCTAAAACATTTTTTATCACCCCGAACAGAAACTCTGTGCCAGTTAAGCAGTCACCCCCCATTTTCTCTCCCTCCAGACCCCAATAACCTCCAATCTACTTTCTGTTGATCTTGTACCTTAAAACTTGGCTGGAGTCATCCATTAGCCCCAGAGCCTTTCTGGTAGGTTGTTTGCGTGATTCTGTGTATGAGATCGTACCATGTGGGAATAGAGATAATTTTACTTCTTCTCACCCAGTTTTGATGCCTTTTAATTTCTTTTCTTGATTAATCGCTCTGACTACAATCTCTAGTGCATTGTTGAATAGACGTAGCAAAAACGAACATCTTGTCTTAGCTATTGATATGCACAAGTGGGTGTTTCATAGACAAGCCCTTCATCAAGTTGAGAAAGTTTTCTCGATTTCCTAGTTTGCTGTTTTTGTTCGTAAAAGGGTGTTGAGGTTTTTCTTTCTGTGTTAACTGAGATGATCACTGTTTGGTTTTTTTCCTCCATTGTATTAATGTTTATTGCCTTGATCGGTGTTAATCATCTCTTGCGTTCTTGGGATAAATCCCATTTGGGCACAGTGTACAATCATTTAAATATTTTGTTGGGTGCAGTTTGCCAGTATTTTGTCAAGGATTTTTATGTTTGTATTCGTAAGGGATATTGGTTTGCGGTTTTCTTTTCTTTTGTTGTCTTAATCTGGCTTTGGTATCAGGGTGATGCTGACCTCAGAATGAGGCTGTGGCTTTGGTACCGTTACTTCCTCTTCTGCGTTTTGGAAGAATTTGAGAAGGATTGCTGTCAGTTCTTCATATATTTGCTTTAATTCACTGGTGAAGCCATAGGTCTTGGCCTTTCTTGGGAAACCTTTCTTGGGAAATTTGATTGCCCATTCAGTCTCTTATTAAAGGTTTGTCGATTTTCTATTTATCTTCAGTCATTTTAGGTAATTTGTGTATTTCTAGGAATTTTCCTAGAACTCTCTTACATTTCTTTTTATTAAAGTGAGGTTGATAATAACATCCCCAGTGTTATTTTTTATTTTAATTATTTGAGTCTGTGCTCTTTTTCTCTTGGTCAGTTTAGCTAAAGTTTTGTCAGTTTTGTTGATCTGTGTTTTTGTTTTTTATTTTTATTCTCTGTTATTTTTCTGTTTTCTACTTCATTTATCTTTGCTTTAATCTTCATTATTTATGTTGTTCTAGCTTTGGGTTTATTTTGCTCTTTTTCCATCTCCTCAGTGTATAAAATTAATTTTATCAATTTAAGAGCTTTTTTCCTTCATGTAGGCATTTTCAGCCATAAATGTCCCTTTGAGCACTCCTTCTCTGGATCTCACTTGGTGTATTGTGTGTTTGTTTTCTTTTGTTTCAGAGTGGATCTTTTTTTTTAGTTGAACTTTTGCTGCAGTTTTTTAAATAAAGTTTATTTATTTTGAGAGAGTATGAGGAGGGGCAGAGAAAGAGGGAGAGAGAGAATTCAAAGCAGGCTCTCTATTGTCACTAGAGACGCTAACACCTGACATGGGACTTGAATTCATGAACTGTGAAATCATGACCTGAGCCAAAACCAAGAGTCTGACACTTAACCAATTGAGCCACCCAGGCGCACTTTCAGAGTTTTTTTTTTTTTAATTGTCCCTTGTGTTTTAAGAGTGTGTTTAATTTTCACATGTATGTGATTGTTTTGGATTTCCCTCTGTTGTTGGATTCTGTGCTTATTCTGTTGGGGTTGAGGAAGATATTTCGTATGATTCCAGTCTTCCCAAAGGAATTTAAACTTGTTTTGTGACCTAACACGTGGACTAACCTGAACAATGTCCCACGTGCACTTACGAGTATGGCTGGTGTTGGGTGGAGAGCTCTGTCTGAGTCTGGTGGATAGTGGTGTTTGAAGTGCTCTATTTTCCCAGTGATCTTTTGTCTACATGGTCCATTCATTACTGAAAATGGTGTACTGGAGTCTCCAGCTATTTTGTGGAATTGTCTAATTCTCCAGTTCTGTAAATGTTTGCTTCATATTTTATGGGGCTGTGTTGTTTGGTTCCTGCCTGTTTACCATTGTCCTATCTTCTTGACAAACCGTTTCATCGATATAGAATGTCCTTCAGGGGCACGTGGGTGGCTTAGTCAGTTAAGCATCCAATTTTGACTCAGGTCATGGTCTAGTGGTTCGTGAATTTGAGCCCCACATTGGGCTCTGTGCAATGAGTACAGATCCTGTCTCCCTCCATCTTTGCCCCTCCCCTGCTCACACTGCCTCCTTTTCTCTGTGTTTCAAAAATAAATATTACACACACACACACACACACACACACACAATGTCCTTTTGTCTTTTGTAATAGATTTTGACTTAAAGTTATTTTGTCCGATCTTAGTATAGCTACCCCAGCTCTCTTTGGGTTACTACTGGCATAATATGTATTTTTTATCCTCTTTCTTTCAGCCTATTTGTTGCTTTTTGAATCACTCTGTCACTAAAGTGAGGCTCCTATAGACAGTATATAGTTAGATTGTGTATTTTATTCCATTTGGTCAGTATCTGCCTTTTGATTTGGAGAACTTAATCCGTTTACACTTAAAGTAATTACTGATAAAGGCAGACTTTCTTTGACATTTTATTATTTGCTTTCTGTTTGTCTTAGACCTTCTTGGTGTTTCGTTTTCTTCTTCACTGCCTTCTTTTGTGTATAGTTCATTTTTTTGGTAGGGAACGGTTTTAATTCTATTCTCATTTCCTTTGTGTAAGTAATTTAGATTTTTTTCCTTTATTGTTACCATGGGAATTCTATTTAAGATCTTAAATTTCTGGGGCGCCTATGTGGCTCAGTCGGTTAAGCGTCCGACTTAGGCTCAGGTCATGATCTTACAGTTCGTGAGTTCAAGCCCCGCGTCAGGCTCTGTGCTGACAGCTCGGAGCCTGGAGCCTGTCTTCAGATTCTGTGTCTCCCTCTCTCTCTAACTCTCCCCTGCTCATGCTCTCACTCTCTCAAAAATAAATAAAAACATTTTTAAAAAGTGAAAAAAATTTCGAACAACCCTGTTTGAGTTGATACCACCTTAACTTTAGTAGCATCCTAGCGTGCTGCTCCTTTCCAGCTCTCTCCACCTTTATGTTGTTCTCATCACTGACTACATCTTTATTCATGCGTGCTCAGTAACAGAGGTTCATAATGCTTTTCCATGCATTTGTCCTTTGAATTATGGAGGCGATAAATCATGGAGTTACAAACCAAACATATAGTAATCAGACTGGTCTTAATATTTGCACACATAGTTACCTTTACTGGAGACCTTTATTGGTTCATAAAACTTTGAGTTACTCTCTGGCTTCCTTTCATGTCAACCGGAAGGACTCCCTTTAACATGTCTTTTAGGGCAGGTCTAGTAGTAATAAAATTCCTCAGTTTTTGTTACTCTGGGTATGTTTTAATTTCTCCTTCATTTTATAAGGATATTTTCATCAGATACAGAAATCTTGGTTGACAGTTTTTTCTTTTGGCAATTGATTGAGAGAGCACAGGCCTGCTCTTATGTGAGTAGGGGAGGGGCAGAGAGAGAAACTCAGACAGGCTCCAGTGCAGGCCTTGATCCCACAACCCTGAGATCATGACTTGAGCCAAAACCACGAGTCTGATACTTAACAAAATGAGCCACCAAGGTGCCCCTCTTTTGCAATTTAAATATGTCATTTTATTGCCTTATGGCCTCCATGGTTTCTGATGAGAAACTCACTGTTAATCATTTTGAGGATTTCTTATACGCAATGAATCACTTCTCTCCTGCTGCCTTAAAAAAGTCTTTGTCTTTGGCAATTTGATTATAATGTGTCTTGCTGTGGATCTCATGGAGTTGATCGGACTTGCGTTTGTTGAGCTTCTTGGTTGTGTATATTGATATCTTTCTGGCAGCCTTTAATCTACTTCCTGTCTATGGATTTGCTTATTCTGAAACATTTCACAGAAATTAAACCACATAATATGTGGTCCTTTGTGACTGGTGTATTTCACTTAGCATAATGTTTTCAAGGTTCCTCCATGTTGTAGCTTGTGTCTGTATTTCCATTTCTTCTCAGAGCTGAATCATTCCGTCATACATGGTATCATGGGGATACCGTGTTTTACTCGTCCATTCAACAGTTAACGGGTATTTGGGTTCTGCTTCTTGGCTATTTTCAGTAATGTTACTATCACCGTTCATGTACAAGTTTTCCTGTGGGTGTATCTTTCAGTTCTTTTGGGTAAGTAAGTAGGAGTGGGATTGTGAGGTCATATGGTGATGCTGTTACCCAAACTGGCTGCGTGATTTCACATTCCCACCACATCCTCACTAACACTTCCTTTGTTTTCCTTTTTATTTTTTTATTTCCTTTTTATTCTAGTTATCCTGTTAGGTAGGAAGAGGTATCCTGTGATTTTGACTTTCATTTCCCTGATGGCAAATGATGTTGAGTATCTTTTGTGTTTCTTGACTTGCTCAGCTCTTGCGTTCTCTCTTTCTACGTTTCTTCAGCTCGCTGTCTGTAAGAACACTTTCTGTCCCACCATTTCATCAGATCCTCCTCAATTCTCTTATCAGATCCTCCACCTTTCTCACCGGATTAGATTCGGTAGTCATATGATGTCCTTCCTGGTAACTGCAGCACAAATTTAAATGGCATCTGGGGGCACCTGGCTGGCTCAGTTAGGTAGAGCATGCAACTCTTGATCTCAGGGTTGTGAGTTCAAGCCCCATGTTGGGTGTGGATCCTACTTAAAACCAAACCAAACCAAACAAAAATAAATGGCATCTGATTTGATTCTGTATCTTGAGATTTTGGCCCTCTGGCTACAGCATTCAAGTCACAAATTACTAAATATTTAAAAGTCCTAGAAAAGTATAGAGAATAACATAACACCATGTAGGAAGGAAGAGGGGGGAGAACAGGACAGTCACACACCTCCTTTAAGTGTGTTAAAAGTTCCTGACAGTTGTCCACACCAATTCTGATTCACCCTGTTGGCCAGTACCTAGCCCCATGGTGCTGTTAAGCTACAAGAAATGGCCCCTAGCCTTCTCATCAGTTTATTTCTGTGAAAGATAAGGACATGGATTTTGCTGGGCAGAAGGCGGTCTCTGCAGCAGTTGGGAGCCAGGAAGCGCTCGGAAATGTTACCAACGCTGGCTCTTCTCCTGCGTCCACCCTGGATTCTCGTTTATCTTGTGGGATTTCATGCCTGCTCCTGCTTGACAAAGTTCCCCGAGAAAGTTGCAGATCATTTCACTAATGGATAAAAGCACTTCTGACTTAAGTAAGTTGAAATTGGGGCATGCTGACTTTCAGTCAGATGTGGCAGATCGGAATCCGAGTTTGCTCGCAATCAAAAACTCCATATGCAAGTTTTAAAACTAATCTGTTAATTCTGATAAAAGAAGAGTGAGTTTAGGTCCTTACACTTTAAGTCATTTTTTTAAAAAATTTTTTTAACATTTATTCATTTTTTTGGAGAGGGAGAGGGAGAGACAGAGCGTGAGTAGGGGAGGGACAGAGAAAGAGGGAGACACAGAATACAAAGCAGGCTCCAGGCTCCGAGCTGTCAGCACAGAGCCTGATGCGGGGCTCAAACCCACTGACTGTGAGTTCATGACCTGAGCTGAAGTCGGATGCTTAACCGACTGAGCCACCCAGGTGCCCCTTAAGTCTTTCTTATCAGCTTCCTTTCATTTGTTTCTTTTCACTTTTAAAAGCAGAAATGGGGGCCCCTTTTGGCTCGGTTGAACGCCCAACTCTTGATTTTGGCTCAGGTCATGATCCCAGGGTCATGGGATTCAGCCCCACATTGGGCTCTGCCCTGGGCATGGATTCTGTTTAAGATTCTCTCTCTTCCTTTGCCGATCTCCCCTGCTGTCTCTAAAAAATAAGATAGAATAGAATAGGATAAAATGAAATGAAATGAAATGAAATGAAATAATAAAATAAAATAATAAAATAAAATAAATTAAAATAAAATAAAATAAAAAGAGTGAAATCTTAGAAAACATGCTTGCCTCATCTGCCCAGCATCCGCATCTACACATAGACAATATTCAGTCATTTTCTCTTGTCAGATCACAGTTATTAACCATTTCCAATTCCTCAACTTTTAAAGTCAAAATGAGGAAAACCATTTCACATATCTTGTAACAGCATCGTTGAGGCGTATAATATAGCTGCTGTAAAATCCAGTTTGAGGACACTTCCATCATCCAGAGCAGATTGCTGGTGACTGCAGCCCCTGCCTATCCTCCTCCTGAGCCCCCGCCAGTCACTATCTGCTCTCCGTCTCTCAAGATTCCCCTTTTCTGAACCACTGTAAATATTTCATGTTGTACCTACATATTTGTGACCCTCTGCAAATCTAGGTCATTATACCAGGTTGCTAGATCCTTTAATGCTGGAGGTGGGTAGGATTTGGGTGTGGATTGATTTATCTGTTGTGAAATTATTAACTATTTAGCATTCTTTAAATATTAATCGACATTTCTCTAAATATGTTCTCAGTACTTATATAACTAAGACCCCAAAATTCAAGAACTAACAATTTAGGGGCACCTAGGTGGCTCAGTGAGTGAAGTGTCCGACTTCGACTCAGGTCATGATCTCACGGTTCCTGGGTTCAAGCCCCACATCGGGTCCTGTGCTGACAGTGTGGAGTCTGCTTGGGATTCTCTGTCCTTCCCCCCCCCCCCCCGCCCCCAGCCCACACTGCTGCTCTTCTCTTTCAAAGATAAAACATTTTTAAGGACATCCAGATAGGCCAGCAGGCACATGAAACGATGCTCAGTGTCACTCATCATCAGGAAATACAAATCAAAACCACACTGAGATATCACCTCACACCAGTCAGAGTGGCTAAAATGAGCAAATCAGGAGACTGTAGATGCTAGTGAGGATGTGGAGAGCCAGGCACCCTCCTGCACTGTTGGTGGGAATGTAAACTGGTGCAGCCGCTCTGGAAAACGGTGTGGAGGTTCCTCAAAAAACTATCAGAACTCCCCTATGACCCAGCAATAGCCCTGCTAGGGATTTACCCAAGAGAGACAGAACTGCTGATGCATAGGAGCACATGTACCCCAATGTTCATAGCAGCAATGTCCACAATGGCCAAAACATGGAAAGAGCCTAAATGTCCGTCACCTGAGGAGTAGATCAAGAAGATGTGGTATATATACACAATGGAGTACTACATGGCAATGAGAGGGAATGACATATGGCCATTTGTGGCAAAGTGGATGGACCTCGAGGGTGTCATGCTAAGCGAAATAAGTCAGGCAGAGAAGGACAGATACCATATGTTTGCACTCATAAGTCTAACAGGAGAAACTTAACGGAGGACATGGGGAATGGGAAGGGGGGGAAATAGGGAGAGGGAGGGAGGCAAATCATGAGAGACTCTTGAATACTGAAAACAAACAGGGCTGAAGAGGGAGGGAGAAGGGGAAGGGGGTGATGGGCATGGAGGAGGGCACTTGTGGGAATGAGCACTGCGTGTTTTATGGAAACCAACTTGACAATAAACTACTAAAAAAACATTTTTAAAGAATTAACAATTTAGATTTCCCAAGCATTTAAACATTGTAAATTTATCACTTTTACACGTTTAATTAAAATCTTCTGTCTAATATATCCATCCCATAAATGCTTTAAGGCACCTTAAAAACAGTTTCAAGGTTATATGCAAATGTTTAATGATTATAAAACTAATACAGTTTTTTTCATACTAAACTCATTTACAAAAGAGTTAATTTAAAAATACAAATTTGGTTTCTTCATTCTCTTTTTTCATTCTTTTCCTCTTATTCTTCCTCAAGGAGTAATTGTAGCCCTCTGGCCTAGCGGGCAGGATAACCTTCTCCAGTGGGCTGGGGCTAAGGTTAAGTTGTTTGAGGGGCTGACTTGAACGGCTTTCCAGGTGGTCTCCGGAGTCTGGTGCCCAGTGTGCCCTCCCCCCTCTGTGGGCAGATTTTTTCCGTTACATCAGGTCTTTCCAAAGGACTGCTTGTGCCCATTCAGATGCCCTTTTTTCAACCCTCTTTCCCTCCTGCCCCGCAAATATTGTCCTAATTGTTTTCTCTTCGGAATCCAGCCTGATATTTACTTAGCCTTAAAGACCTCGTTCTGCGTGTGTGGTCCCCACAGTCCAGCCTGAAGCGTCTCTTGCAACTGCTTGCTCTCTGTGGGGCCCGTGTGGGTCTGGTTTCATACGGTCCAGGGCCGTTGGTCTGTCTGGCCCCCCGACACTGACCTCGCTCTTCCTTACTGATTGCCGGGAAGCAGCACCCGGCAGCTTGTACCCACGATGTATGACAGCCCAGTCTGTCCCACACACTTCACTAGCACTTTCTATGCTCCCCTGACGTCCTCCTGCTTTAGGTGTGTCTTTCCTAAATAGCACATGGCATCATTCGTCTGAAGAATCTCCGCAGTTTCTAGTCAGTGCCTTCATCCGTTTGCATTCATTGTCATTAAAACGTATTAGGACCTATGTATTGGGAATTAACTCACTCTGTGTTTTCTTTAATTTCGTGGTTTTACCTTGCTTCTTTATTCCCCCTTATTTCTTCACTTGTCATCCGGTTTCTTTCTTTCTTTACTACACTCTTACTGTAACTCTTGGTTTGGGGGGGTGGGGACACGTTGTTCATCATGGTGTCTCCAGATCCAGATTGCCTCCGTGAGGTCCTACCCTGAAGTGGGGGCTGCGGGGAAATTCCCTAACTTCCGTGTCTCCATGCCCCCATTTGTGAAATGATGATAATTGAAAATAGGGCAGGGGCGCCTGGGTGGCTCAGTCGGTTAAACGTCTGGCTTCGGCTCAGGTCATGATCTTGCTGTTCATAGGTTCGAGCCCCGCGTCGGGCTCTGTGCTGACTGCTAGCTCAGAGCCTGGAGCCTGCTTCCGATTCTGTGTCTCCCCTCTCTCTGACCCTCCCCTGCTCATGCTGTCTCTCTCTCTCTCTCTCAAAAATAAAATAAAATATATATTTTAAAAAATAGGGCCTATGGGGGCCCCTGGGTGGCTCAGTTGGTTGGGCGTCTGGCTTCGACTCAGGCTGTGACAACACAGTTTGTGAGTTTGCGCCCCGCATTGGACTCTGCGCCGACCTACGGAGCCTGCTTGGGATTCTGTCTCTCCCTTTCTTTTCTGCCACTCCCTTGCACGTGTTCGCTCTCTCAAAATAGATAAATAACCTTTGTAGAAATAATAGGGCCTACGTCCTTCAATCGTTGGATTAACTGGGTTATCCCTGTGAAGTGCTTAGAACAAAGACTGTGACCAAGTGCATTCAACAAATGTTAGTGGCCAGTTTTTTAGTATCCTGAACTGTTAATTGTTTTCCAGTCCCAAGCACTTTCTCATGTTTTCCCTTCAACTTTTTGTTTGTTTGTTTATTTTTGAAAGAGAGACAGAGCTGAGCAGGGGAGGGGCAGAGAGAGAGGGAGACACAGACTCTGAAGCAGGCTTCAGGCTCTGAGCTGTCAGCACAGAGCCTGACATGGGGTTTGAACTCACAAACAGTGAGATCATGACCTGAGCTGAAGTCAGCAGTTTAACCGACTGAGCCACCCAGGCGCCCCTTCTTCAACTTCTTATTTTCAAAATGTTCAAGCCCACTGAAAAATAGAATGGTTGAACATTCAGCTCTACTTTCTCTTAATTTCATGATTGTTAACATTTTGCCATATTTGTTTTTGTTTTTCCCTTTACACGTCTGTGTGTGTGTGTGTGTGTGTGTGTGTGTGTGTGTGTGTGTTTTGCTATGTGGTGAATTGCAGACCTCATGACCTTCACCACTAATTAGTTCAGCATGTGTCTCTCCTGAATGACATTCTCCCACGTAACCAACATATGGTCATTGACAGGAACAAAAAAGAAAATGTTGTTGAATATGATATTCAGTCATATCCTAAGATAGGCCTTTTGTGTTCAAATTCCCATACATTTTTGTGATCCAGGGTTCAGTCAGGGTGCGTGCATCACCCTCGGTTGTTGTTTTGTTAGCCCCCTTTTTATCTAAAACAATCTTCCCGGAGCACCTGGGCGCATCAGTCCATCAAACATCCACCTTCGGCTCAGGTTATGATCTCGTGGTTCATGGGTTCGAGCCCCGCGTCAGGCTCTGAGCTGACAGTTAGCTCGGAGCCTGGAGCCTGCGTCAGATTCCATGTCTCCCCCTCTCTGCCCCTCCCCTGCTCCCCTGTGAAAATCGAATTCCAAGTCGGTGGTACCTTTGCATGGCTGTTGTTAAAGTGTTTTCTCTTGTAGTTTTAAAGATGTTCTTTCCCTTTTAGTACCGTAACGTGGCCACATGAGGATTTAAAGAAAATTCTCTTGTGGACATTCAGTAAGCTTTCTTAATTGGAGGCCCTCAGGTAAACTCTGGACAGGTTTTAGCCTTTGCCTGTTTCTTCTCCTTCCTGACTGTTCGGTCCTCTGCACTCAGTTGCCTTCCAGATGGCTTTATCTCTCTTCCGCCTGTTCTCTCTCCACAGCTCTGCCCTGCGTCTTGAGACATCTTGTCTTTCCTGTCTCTGTTTGCTAATTATCTCTTAAGCCGTGACTTGTCTAGTTTCTGATTCGTTTTTTTGTTTTCGATTTGCAACACTCACACCTTTCATTTCTAAGATGTTACTTAGTTCTTTTCCTGTCTATCCTTATTTCAAAACCTCCTGCCCTAAATGTTTAATGCTTACTTAAAAAAATTTTTTTGGATTCCCCTATTATTTCTACTTTATCTGGTATGAAATCTTCCATGTGTTGGTTTTGTGGAGTTTCTTTCCTGGCATTAGGTTTCTTCATTAGCTTTCTCACCTGTTTATGTTCTGGGTCATGGAACATACCTGTATCCATATTTTGTTGATTCGAAGACTCGTATTTTATTTTGCATTTTAATATCTCTGAAATTGGAATTCCTCTTTCGGTTGATGTACTAAAATACCGTGTCATAACTTAATTGGCCGATTCTTTGTGGCACAGAATGGTAACAGACGTGTCGAGAACCACACTGCATTTCACCAAGCAGCGTCTGACCGGTGCCGGCTGCCTCTCAGACTGTGGTTTCGACTGGGTGCTTTAGGAGCTTATTTCCCAAGGGGTTGGCTTTTTGTGAATCACATATTTGCCCTGTCCATTTTTTTAAAATGTCTATTTATTTTGAGAGAGAGATGGAGAGTGAGCAGGGGAGGGGCAGAGAGAGAGGGAGAGAGAATCCCACGCAGGCTCCACACTGTCAGCACAGAGCCTGACGCGGGGCTCGAACTCACAAACTGTGAGATCATGACCTGAGCCAAAACTAAGAGTCTAGTCAGACACTTAACCAACTGAGCCACCCAGGCACCCCGTGCCCTGTCCACGTTTTTAAAAGTTCTGTGTCTGATCAGATCAAATGAAATCTACCTGTGGTAGTGCCACGCTCTCCTCACCCTGACTGCATCCGTTTCCCACCCTCCATGGCTCATGGCCACCCTTTCTGCTCAAGGCTCATTCGTACCCATAGGTCCAGGCTGGCAGGTGGATTTTCTGGTCTCCTGATGGAGGACAAGGTGGGGGGGGAGGGGGCAGTGCTTTCCTGCTCACTTATGCCTTGACCTCTGACCCTTCTCACCAGCCTCTGCCACCTCATAATGCATGTGGATCATTCTCTACTGGTTCTTGATGTTGTTTTCACCTCCAAATCTGGGGGTAGAGGGTGGGGTCCCAACCCCTCTCTTCTCCTGCTAGGACCCAGTAAGGTGAATGGCAAGATGACTATTGGGGGCTTTCTTTGTTCTTACATTAGAGAAATTCCTCCGTGTTTTTCAGTCTCCTCTTCCCCCCTCCCCTCTCTCTCTCATCCTGGAGTTTCTCAAACTTGACATCATGACACAGTGGTGTTCTCATTTCTTATAGGACCGCTCTCCCATTTTGGAGTGGTTCTGCCCCCCCCCCCATTTCACAGTTCCCATTGTCCTCCCTCAAGACACCTTCTCTGTGTCTAATATATGTCTTCTGATGTGTATCTTTGAAAAATGCAGGGCACCTGGGTAGCTCGGTCGGTTAAGTGCCAACATCAGCTCGCAGTCCATGGGTTTGAGCCCCGTATCAGGCTCTGTGCTGACCCCACAGAGCCTGGAGCCTACTTCCGACTCTGTGTCTCCCTCGCTCTCTGCCCCTCCCCCACTTGCACTCTGTGTGTCTCTCAAAAATAAACATTAAAAATAATTTTTAAAAAATGCAAAGCGGTTTATAGTTTTTGGCTTTATATATGTTTATATTCACTTAAGAGTACAAGAGTCCAGATTTCCTTTTTTTTTTTTTTTATAAATGTTTGTCACTTGGCACAGAGGTAGGCAAACAGCCCCACAAACTCAATCCAGCCGCAGCTTGCTTTTGTGTAAGTACCGCGTGCTAACCGATTGCGCCACTGGAGCTCCTCACAGCTTGCTTTTGTAAATGAAGTTTCCACACAGCCATACCTAATCATTACACGTTGCCTGTGGCCATTCTTGTGCTGCCGCAGCCAACTTGAATAGTAGCCTCAGAGACCATGTGGTCTGCCAAGTTGAAAATACAATTTGGCCCTTTATGGAAAAAGCTTATTGACCTCTCCGACTTAGCATAGACGGTTGTTTTGTTCTAAATTGTAGTGAAATATACATAACGTAAAACTTACCACCGTAACCATTTTTCCAATGTTTAGGGAAGTAGTATTAAACACATTCACAACGCTGAGAAACCATCCCCTGCTTCATCTCCAGCACTTTTTCCTCCTGCAGAACTGGAACTCTGTCCTCAGTAAAGAGTAAGAACTCCCCTTTTCTCCTTCCTTCCTTTCCCTGGCAACCGCTGCTCTGTCATTGGCTTTCGTCTCTGAGTTTGACTTCTTGAGACGCCTCCTCTAAGCGACGTCACCCAGTGTTTGTCTTTCTGGGTCTTCCCATAACGTCTTTGGGCTTCATCCATGTTGTAGCGTGTGTCAGAATCCCCTTCCTTTTTAAGATGAATAATACGCCCTTGCGTGTATAGACACATTCCGCTTGTCCATTCGTCCTTACTGGACGTGTGGACCACTTCCACCCACTATCATGAATAGTGCTGCTCTGCACACGGGTGTGCAGGTCCCTCTTGGAGAACGTGCTTTTGCTTCTTTTTCTGTATACTCAGAAGTGACATTGACCATATGCTACTTTATAAGTTTTGGAGGACCCACCGTACTTCATTTCCACAGCAGCCGTCCCGTTTTACATGCCCGCCAGCAGTGCACATGGGCTGCGATTGATCTACATTCTCACCAGCATGTTGTTTTCCATTTCCTTTTTTTTTTTTTAATGTTTCCCTATTTATCTTGAGAGAGAATACCTGCACACCACGTGTGCAGGTGGGGAAGGAGCAGAGAGAGAGGGAGAGAGAATCCTAAGCAGGCTCTGCACTGACAAAAAAAAACCCCACATGGGGCTTGATCTCACGGACCATGAGATCATGACCTGAGCCGACATCAAGAGTCATGTAGACATTCAACCGACAGAGCCACCCAGACACCCGGGTTGTTTCATTGTGGTCCTTTGTATATTCTGGTTATTGCAATATTCAGATATCCTTATCAGATAGATACATGATTTGGAAAAACTTTCTCCCGTTCTGGGGGTTGCCAGACTCTACCGTTGATTGCGTTCTTTGATGCACAGAGGTTTAAAATTTTGATGTAGCTGAAAAGACCTATTTTTACATTAGTTACCTGTGAGCAGTATAATTTCAGATCTAACCATATTGCCTTAGATACTTGTTCTGCTTTTAACTGTATTACACTTCGATCGTAACTTATTTCTCTAGTTTCCTAGTGATGATCTCCGTGATGCCCCTACCATCCCACAACCAAAGCCTGCCTCCGTGAATATCCCTCTGTGTTCTAGGGACCTCTATCGAAGGGTCTCTGCCATTGGTCCCCAGCAGTGGAATGTGTAGGTGGTGGGGCAGACGCGTGCCTCAGTCTCCCTAATTGTAGCCAGCTCTATCCCCACGATCTCAAACCCCGGTCTTGTTTGGCATCTTTAAAATGTATTATTTTTCTGGAGAACTCTGGTTCCTCCCGGTCTCTGGCCCTTTGGAGGAGGCAGGCGTGTGGCGGTGGAATTGTTGGCGCCCGAGGCTGCGGAAGTAAAAGCTGTTTTCCCTCTCCCCTGTTCTCTAGGGTGGGCGTGGGACTGTCTCCAGGAGTGGGGCCCCTACATCAAGCTGGCTGTCCCCAGTATGTTCATGGTGTGCATCGAGTGGTGGACCTTTGAGATCGGAACCTTCCTTGCAGGTTGGTCGACAGTTCGGCGAAGTCTCACGACAGCCGGGCGAGTCTTGTCTCCAGAGCTTTCCAAGAGGCTTAAGTCTCACTTCTCTCCCTGTCCATTCCGTCGAGCTCCCGGGGAAGTTTTCTGCATAGGATTATATCCTGGCCTGACCACAGGCATCTTCAGGTTCAGTGGGGCTTTCGCTCTGCCTCGCTGCCCTTCACTTTATAGACTCAGTGAAGGAGGTCATGGTCAAGAGGTGTGCCAAGGTCACGGAGAGGGAGAACTGAAACCCAGATCTAGGTCTCGTGACTTTCTCAGACCTTCTGCTTCAGCTGACGTTTGCTGGGCGTCGTGCAAGATTTTAGGTCACATGTGCAGAGTGACTGATTTGGCGCTGCTTTAGATGTGATCTTTGATAATTTTGGTCCTAGGGATTCACTATAGTCATCTTCCGGCCAGGAGGGTAATAGAGAAGGTAGTAGAGACAGAGGATGAAAATGAGTGACGTTAAAGTCTCCGGGGACACTCAGTAGTCCCACCACATCGAACAGAGTTCCTCAGCCTTCCAGCCCTCCCGCCACATTGTGACCCTGTGTCTGCCGAAGAATGACCTGCAGCTCTAGGAGCTTTGTTTTCTCCTTTCAGCCTGATGTTTTGCTTGTGGTGGACAGGGACTTGGAGAAGGAACCTTACCATGTCTTAGCTGCCCTGGTTCTTGGAAGGTTCCTGGGAGTGGACCCCTGGGGTCGTCCCCAGCACGAGATAATGAATTCTGCCTTTGTCTTTTGCTTCTGGGAGCAATCCTTCTTTTAAGTTAAGACACGTTTTAGTTTCATAAGGAAAATGTTTGCTTCGATCTAGTTTCTGAGATGTGTTTTGTGTGTGTCTGTCCAACATTCTAGGACTGGTTAGTGTGACAGAGCTTGGCGCCCAGGCCATCATTTACGAACTGGTGTCCATAGCCTACATGGTAAGAACCTTTGGGGTGAGCCCCACCACCTTCTCTGCACAAACTCTGTGAGGCTGTGGCATTGCTTCCTTCAACCCCGCCCCCCCCACCCCATGCCATACACTGTGAGGAGAGGAGAGAGCACAGCATATGGGAGGGAGCATGGATTTTGGAGCCAGATGCTGGGTTTGAGTCTTGCCATGCTGCTCCCCAGCTGTGTGACCAGGGGCTTGTTACTTAACCTTTCTGAGCTTCCATTTTCTCATGTACAAAATGGGGAAAAAATACCTACGCCAAGTGAAGACAGAATATGATAATGTGTTAAAGCACTTAGCGCAATGCCTGGCATGTTTATTCAACAAATATTGGGTTGGTGGCGCTAGGATATGATTATGAGCGAGATGGAGATACTCCCCACCCTCTTGTGGCCTGTGATCTGGCGGGGACACAACACAAACAAGGAAGTAGGTAAATGAGAGCATTACAAATAGGTGACACATACCATCAAAGAAGCAAAACATGTCTGAGAGCATAAATACAGAGTTGGCTACCTTTTTAGGCAGGGTCGTTAGAAACAGTCCTGAGTTGCTGGTTAAGCTGAGTCTTGAGAGGGGACAGGAGCCGGCCCAGGGCGCCCGCGGTGAGAGCTGACGACAGAGCCTGAGCAGAGCTCCGGGATGGAACAGAGCGCCTGGCGTGTTCGGGGCCCAGACAGGAACCTGGCTGATGGGGCTGGTGAGGAAAGAAGGGTGTGATGGGTAGAAGCTAGCTTAGGGGAGGACAGGTGTCTGGGGGAGGGGGTGGTCTGGAAGGAGGCTGTTAGAACCATCTAGGTGAGCACGTAGGAGGCCGCTGGTAGATTAGGAGGGAAGTGGGTGAATTCGTTGTGTGAGAGGGCGGAGTTGACAGGACGTGACCAGGGTTTGGATGTGAGACGCACGGCCATGAATAGGAAGAATTACAAACGGCCCAGAGTTCCTAGCTTGAATAACCCCCTGAGGACGATGCCTTACCTCTTGACTTGAATGTTTCAAATCTGTATAAATATTCCCTTTGTTTTATTTGATTACTATGTTTAATTTTTCTTTTGAAATGTTTATTTTGAGAGAGAGAGGAAGAGGATGAGCTGGGAGGGGCAGAGAGAGAGAGAGAGAGAAGGAAGAGTGTCCAGGAGCAAGCCCCAAGATGTAGAAATCGGGGCGGGGGGCGGGGGCACGCAGCTCAGCCAAGAGGGCAGACGAGGCAGTGCGGAATGAAGAAAGTCAGGACAACACATTGTGGAGGAAACCAGCTGTGAAGAATGATTCACAGACGGAATGACGGTTGTATGAAGCCACTAGGAGGTAGCAAAAGGTGAGGTTGGAAAGTGTCCCGTGGGTTTTGTGTCATTAGAGACCTTAGATGGGGACCAGGAGCCACATTCCAGCACACTGACTTTCAGGGCTGGTGAAGGAGCAGAGGCTGACGGAGTTCTGTCTGGAGGTTTGGAGTTGATGGTGGGAAGCCATACTATCGAGGGAGGGTTTCGGTTTGGCTTCTATTTTGAAATGGGGCCACTAGAGCTTATGTGGTATGTGGTCGACAGTACCTGTCTCCTAAACCTGTCATCTCCAGCTCTTCTGTGTGTCTGTCTGCTCTGTCATCGGCTTCCTTTTGTGTTCTTTTTCTTTTTAGTTGTGGTAAAAACCACAGAACATGAAATTTACCATCTTGACCAATTTTAACTATGCAGCATAGTAGCGTTAACATTGTTGTGCAGCGGCACCTGGGTGACTCTGTTGGTTAGCGCCGCCTTGGGCTCAGGCCATGATCTCATGGTTCGTGAGTTCGAGCCCTGCGTTGGGTCTGCACCGATGGTGCACAGCCTGCTGGGGATTCTCACTCTCTTCTCTCTCTCTCTCTCTCTCTCTCTCTCTCTCTCTCCCTCTCCCTCCCTGCCCCTCCCCCACTCACGCTTTCTCTCTCAAAATAAATAAACTTAAAAAAAATTGTTGTGCAGCTAATCTCCAGAAACTTTTCACCCCCATGAGACCAAAACTCCACCCATCCAGCAGTTGCCCCTCCTCCCTCAGCCCCCAGCAGCCCCTGCTCCACTTTCTTTTTTTCTTGTCTCAGGATTCCCTCTGTTAGAGACAGTAATTTCGGCAATGAGTCTTCATTATTCCTGTGGAAAAAACAAATCCCCCCAGGGGTGAGCTTACACTAAAAATTATAAAATACAAAGAATCTCCCATGGGCAAAAGCTGGAACAGATACAACAAGCAGAAAAATTAGAGTTCACAACTGGACGTGATGCTGTAATAATGGAGGAATAGGAAGGTGTCATGGTTAAAGGGATGAAACATGGAGGGAGCTAAAACCAAAAGAACAATCTTTGGAAAAGAACCAAGTAAGATTTTTTTTAATTACAGTCAACAAATGTAGTGCTTGATAGGATCAGCAGGTTAGGTCAAGCTGGCAAATCAAAAAATGAACTTGAAGACAAATCTGCGCATACGATCAAATGATTTTTAACAAAGATGCAAAGACCATTCAATGGGGACAGGACAGTTTTCAGGGATGGATGCCGGGAAGACTGGACATCTGAATGCGCAAGAATGGCGTTGCCTTCTTACCTCACACCATTTACAGACATTAGCTCAATGTGGGTCAAAGACCTAAATATAAGCCCTAAACAATAAAACCTTTAGAAGAAGACAGAAGGCAAAAGCTTTATGATATTGGATTTGGCAATGATCTCTTGCATGTGACACCAAAGGCAGCGATATGCACAGTAGCTAAAAGGTGGGAGCCGCCCACATGTCCATCAACAGGTGAATGGATGAGCAGAATATGATCTATACATAGAACGGAATCGTCACCTTAAAAAGGAAAGGGGATTCTGACACAGGCTACAAAATGGATGAATCTTGGGTCAATATGCTAAGTGAAATAAGCCAGCCCCAAAAAGACAAACAGGCATACCTCAGACGTATTATGGGCTTGGTTCCAGACCTCCACCTTAAAGTGATTATTGTAATAAAGCCAATGAAATAAGGTTTTTTGGTTGCATGGTACATGTACCTTACGCTACACTGTAGTCTCGTAAGTGCAATATCGTATGTCTGAAAGAGGTATATGTCCTAGTTAAAAATACTTCATTGCTCAAGAATACTAACCATCGAGTGAGCTTTCAGCGAGCTGTAGTCTTGCGGGAAGGGTCTTGCCTCGACGTGGACGGCTGCTGACTGATCAGGGCGGTGGTTGCTGAAGGTTGGCGAGGCCGTGGCAATTTTTAAAAATAAGATCGCGGTGAAGCATGCTGCATTGATCCGCTCTTCCTTTCGTGAACAGTTTCTTGTAGCATTTGAGCTCATTGATGGCATTTTACCATTGGTCTCGGTCCTCACAAACCCTGCTGCTGCTCTGTCCACTGAGTTCATGTAAGATTCTAGGTCCTGTGTTGTCTTTTCAGTAGTCTTCACGCCACCTTCCCCAGGAGTAGATCTCGTCTCGGGGAGCCCCTTCCTTGGCCCGTCCGTAAGAAACAGCTCGTCCACTCGAGGTGTATCATGAGGTTCCAGCCAGTCACATGTTCAGGCTCCACTTCTAATTCCAGTTCTCTTGCTCTTTAAGTCTGTAGTTACTTCCTCCACGGAGGGCTCGAACCCCTCAAAGTCATCCATGAAGGTTGGAATCAGCTTCCTCCACACTGCCATTCGTGTTGATATTTTGATCTCTTCCATGAATGATGAAGGTTCTTGATGGCATCTAGAATGTTGAATCCTTTCCAGAAGGTTTTCAGCTTACTTTGCCCACCTCCGTCAGAGGAATCACCGTCTATGGCAGCTGTAGTCTTAACGATGCGTGTCTCTTAAGTAGTAAGACTTGAAAGTTAAAATTACTCCTTGGTCCACGGGCTGTGAAATGGGTGGTGTGTTGGCAGACACGAAAACGACATGAATCTCCTACGTCTTCATTAGAGCTCTTGGGTGAGCAGGTGCATTGTCAGTGAGCAGTGATGTTTTTGAAGAGAATGTTTTTCTGAGCAGTAGGTCTCAACAGGGGGCTTTAAATATTGAGTAAACCATGTTGTAAGCAGAGGTGCTGTCATCCAGACTCGGTGCTCCATCCAGAGCACAGGCAGAGTAGATTTAGCATAACATTTTAAGGGCCCTAGGAGTTTCAGAATGGTGACTGGGCAATGGCTTCAGTTTCAAGTCACCGCTGCATCAGCCCCTAACAAGCGAGTCAGCCTGTCCTCTGAAGCGTCGAAGCCAGGCATTGGCTTCTCCTCTCTGACTGTGAAAACCCTAGATGGCATCTTTGTCCACTAGAAGGCTGTTTCGTTGAGCGTGGCCACCTCACAGTTCTCTTAGCTCCATCTTCTGGATAACCTGCTGCAGCTTCTGCATCAGCACTTGACATTTCCCCTGGCACGTTCATGTTTCGGAGACGGCTCCTTTCCTTAAAGCTCTGGAACCCCGGCCGGCCTCAGACTTCCCTTCCGCAGCGTCCTCCCCGCTCAGCCTTCACAGAACTAAGAGCATTAAGGTCTTGGCTCTGGATTGGGCTTTGGCTTTGGGCAACGCTGGGGCAGGTTTGACCTTCTGTCCAGACCGCTAATCCTTACTCCACATCAGCAGTAAGTCTCACCGGACCAGCACCTCTCCTTTCCCTCGGGGACCTTGTGTTCACAGTGTGGCCAGCGGCTACAGGAGGCTGAGCCCTCGGCCTGGCTCCGCGGCTGAGATGCTGCCTCGCTGAGCTGAGCTGTTTCTAGCGTTGATTTCAGGTGAGAGGCACACGGGGACTCTTCCTCTCCCTTGAACACTTAGCGGCCATCGTAGGGTTATTACTTGGTCTAATTTTTAATACTGTTGTGTCTCAGGGAAGGGGGGGGCCTGAGGAGAGGGGACAGCTGGGGTGTGGAGCAGTGAGAACACGGACCACATATCAGTTAGTTTGCTGCCTTATATGGGCTTCATGAATGAGGTCTAGTTTGCTTGAGCTCATTTTTTTTTCACTTTACTACATTCCTTTGTTTTGTTTACTTTTTTTATTAAAAAAATTTTTTTTGTTTATTTATTTTTGAGACAGAGAGAGAGCATGAGCAGGGGAGGGGACAGAGAGAGAGGGAGACACAATTTGAAACAGGCTCCAGGCTCTGAGTTGTCAGCACAGAACCTGACGAGGGGCTTGAACCCACAAACTGCGAGATCATGACCTGTAATGTGAAGTTTGATCTTAATCTGGTTCTTGTTCCTTTGTGATGACGTGGTTTTTCTCTTTGAAAGTTTTAACGTGTGTTGCTTTGTCCGTGTAGTTGTGAAATGTCTCAAGTGTGGATTGCTCCAAAGGCACTTCTTACTTTCCCTGTGTGTTAGCATTTGGCATTGGCCTTTCAGAGTGAGGACTTTTGTTTTCCTCAACTCTGAGAAGTTTTAAAACTTATTCTTTTTCCCTTTTCTGTACCTTGTTTCTGTTCTCTCTAATTGCCTGTTGGGTGGAGGTTGACCTCCAGGACTTGGTTTTTCTTCATCCACTAAAAAAAAAAACATTGGGGTGCCTGGGTGGCTCAGTTCATTGAGCATCTGACTCTTTCAGCTCAGGTCATGATCTCAGGGTTGTCAGATCGAGCCCTGTGTTGGGCTCCACGCTGAGCATGGAGCCCGCTTAATATCCAGTCTCTCTGCCCCTCTCCCCTGCTTGCATGCTCTCTCTCTCTCTCTCTAAAATAAAAAGAAAATCTTTTCGTCTTTTTGTTATTTGGTTTTTTTTCTGTTTTGTTTTTAGTTTCTAAGAACCCCTTCTTTTTTCTCTCACAGGCCCTTCTTTATGGGAACCTGTTCTTTTTTTCTGCCACATTATCTTTTAAATATCTTTGGATACTGAGCTGAATCTTCAGACATTCTCTTCTGTTCTCTGAGTTACCTCATTTGTTTCCTCTGAGGTCAGGTGGTCTCTTATTTATCTTGGTCTCTTTTGGGGAGATGTTCTTTGGTTTTCCTCAAAGATCTGGTGATCTTTTTTTAAATTTTTTTTCTTAATTTTTTAATGTTTTTAATTTATTTTTGATAGAGACAGAGACAGCGTGAGCAGGGGAGGGTCAGAGAAGGAGGGAGACACAGAATCCAAAGTAGGCTCCAGGCTCTGAGCTAGTGGTCAGCACAGAGCCTGACGCGGGGCTCAAACCCATGAACCATGTGATCATGTGATCATGACCTGACCTGAAGCCGGACGCTTAACCATCTGAGCCACTCAGGTGCCCCTCTGGTGATCTTTATTAGTCCCTTTGGACTTATGAAAGCCTCAATACGTTGATCTGTAAAATAAATGGTGGGCACGGCTTTTCTGATCTTGTTATGTGAGGGTGTTTCTCTAACACACCTCTCCCCCAAATGGGAAGGACCACTAGGGAACCGAGTCCCAATGTGTATTTGTCAAGTGACATCTTCACGTTAGGGTTTGTGGGCGGGGAGCAGGGAGCAGTCTGGCCTCCTGTCCCATGTCCCGCCTGTCCCCAAGACAGTGCAAGAAGGACTTGGTTCTAAGGTGCTCACACCACACAGGGAGCTCCCCACTCGGCTTGCCTGCCCTTAGCCCAGTCTTTGTGTGCGCGGTGAGCCTGAGCAGGAGGACCGGGTGGGCGATGGGCTCTGGCCGTGCTGTTCGTGGGGAGTCTCCCCGAGTCCCGCTCGCCGCCCCTCGCCGGTGGAGCTGAGGCTTCCAGCCCCCTCCCTGCGCTGGGAACAGCTAGCAGGGGGCGGCCTCTGCCTGTTTGTATTCGGGACTGTGGTTTCCTGCGGTTCTACCCCAGGACCATGACGTCGCTTCCCCTCTTCCAGAAGCCGGTCTGCTCTCGTATGCTCAGTGATGTGTGAATGAACTGCTTTTCTCTCACGTGTCTTTACTGATAGTTTAAGAGTATTTGGGAGGGAAGAGAGTTAAGCCTGTGAACCGATCGACCATCTTGAACCAGAAGACAATTAGGTATACTGTGGGTGTGCGAGTCTTAGGATGTTTCATAGAGTCGGTCCATTGTTTTTCAAGTTCTTAACCGAATATATTTTTTTACCAACTCAGGCTAGTTCTCAAAACAGTAATAAGTTAGAGGTTGTTGGGAGGAGGCTGTTTCTAGTGGGAATGAGAAGTTAAAGCTGATGTGTAAATTGTCAGCAGACATGACAGCTAAAACCAGAGTTTTTTATATAACCCATGTTACCCGAACAGCTCCCGAGAGCAACACTGTATTATTTACAGGATAGTAATAGGAGGTCAAAAGGGCAACCTTGAGATTGAATAATGGTCTAAGAGCAAGGAAGCTTAGGGGCGCCTGGCGGGGCTCAGTTAGGCGTCTGACTTCGGCTCAGGTCATGATCTCGCGGTCTCTGGGTTTGAGCCTGGCGTGGGGCTCTGTGCTGACAGCTCAGCGCCTGCAGCCTGCTTTGGATTCTGTGTCTCCCTCTCCCTCTCTCTCTCTCTCTCTCTTTCTCTCAAAAATAAACACTAAAAATTTCTTAAAAAAGAGCAAGGAAGCTTATAGCTTCATATTTCCATAATGAATGATAAAAAGTAAGATTTAGATATTTTGAAGGGACATATTTCAATGTCCTAGGTAATTAGATATATGGAAGTCAGATTTCATCGGTGTTTATTCGGTTCTTACAGAGTGCCAGACTTTGAGCTAAGTGCTTTTTTCATGTGGTTCATTTAATTTTTACAAGTTGTTGATATATTTATAATACATTCAGTCTTACCTCGTAGAATGTTGCTAGATTGAATTCTCGATGGGATGTGTCTGGCCAGTCAAGAAGGTGCTGTGCCCTGAAATCCCACTTCATTAAGAGATTCTGCCCGGATATATTTGATAGAGGTAGCAGTCAGAGCAGCCATTATCCTTGTTTAGGAATGAAGGAATTTGGCGTCAGCGAGACTGGGCAGTGAGACTGTGGTCACACAGCTCAGGTGTAACAGAGCCAGTTCTAGAACACAGACTATGATGTCTGTCGAGGGTTCCCATGCGGTTGGACTCTAGTGCACTAGTATTCTTTCAAGTTGTCTGGCTTCTTACAACGTGTGATTGTCCGTTCTCAGATGCCCCTTGGCTTCAGCGTGGCGGCCAGCGTCCGAGTAGGCAATGCTCTGGGGGCGGGGAATGCCATGCAGGCGCGGGACTCCAGCGTCACCGTCCTCCTGTGTGCGGGTGAGTTACGGCAGGTCCGCCCTGTGGCGTCCGTACTGACTTGTGTCTGATAAGTTACAGTACACATTCCGAGTTTTTCTACGGAATCTACTTATACATGTGGCCTCAACTCGAATATTGTTTAAGCCCTTTCCAGTTCACTCAGCTAAATAAAACTTCTAATTGTGATTTTCCGTTACGAGGTACCAATGAAACGGTACACTTGGTACTACTGAAGAATTTTCAGACTGTTATCACACGCAGGCTGGTTTTCTGGCCAAAGCCTGTGGGACCGATTCTCCCTGTCCCTGGACCACGCCGCCTCTTCTAGCAGTCTTAATGTTTTGGAATCTATGCAGTTAAGAGAAGATTCTGGTTGTATTGACGTCTCACTGAGCATGTTTTCTATGAATCTGCCTTAGAAAAAGGAGTCAGAATCAGGACTTCTTTGTTCTTTTCAAGACCGTAGTAAGAAGCACTTCAAACTAGTACATTTCTGAAATCACTGATGCCAGTCTCTCCTGAGACTTCAGTACCAGGATTTTCATTACACTTGGGAGAGCTCTGACTTCCTGTTGCTGCTTCTGTTTTCCAGGTGTCTGTGCTCTCGTAGTGGGCGTCTTACTTTCAGCGTTGAAGGATGTGATCGCCTATGTATTTACCACTGACAAGTATGTACCTGTCTTCTAGAAGGATGTTTTCTGTTTTATCCTCTCTTTTTTCACTGTACCTTTCTGGTTCTTAGAGGAGTATTTTACTTCACGGGAAAATCCGTAAGGCGGGCAGCCAGGAATGAGAACCACCGCACTACATTTGAATGAAATTGAATGAAGGAAGCCCATGGACACCTCCCCATTCCTCCAGGACCCAGTTTATTTATTTATCGAACCCAAATGTCATTTCTCTTGTGCTCAATGCTGGTTCTGCTCAGAGAAACGTAGAAAAAGCACATGGAATGTCCCCGCCCCCAGAAAGGCACCTCCCAGTCCAGAGCATGCTGACTGCATGATGCCAGATCAAAAGAGCAGAATTCTTAGAGACCACGGACTCCGTGTTAGGTTGAATTTTACTGCATTTTCTGTAACTCTGTGTTTTTGCATAATTATTTAGCTGTGACAAAATGTCTTATGAATAAATCAGATCCTCTTTATGAAAAAGCTTCAGTAATTTGCATTGGTTGCCTCAGATTACTTTCATAAATTCAGTTGAGGGACACCTGGGGGGCTCAGTTGTTTGAGTGTCCAACTCTTGATTTCACGGTTCAGGAGTTTGAGCCCCAAGTCAGGCTCTGTGCTGACAGCTTGGTGCCTAGAACCTGCTTCGGATTCTGTCTCTTTTCTCTCTACCCCTCCCCTGCTCACACTCTGTCTCTCTCTCAAAAATAAATAAACCTTAAAAAAAAATTTTTTTTTAAACAGCTGAGTTAAGGGTTTTTCTTAGTCCAAAGTCTGGGCCTCCTCAGAGATCAGTTTTATTAATTGTTTTTCTCCCCTATACAAGTGCCGTATTTTCTTTTTTCTTTACATGACTCATATTTTTGGGTGAGAACGGGACAGAGTTTACATTATAATGTGGCAATTCTAGAAACCGGAACCCCCTCCCCCCACGGTTTTTTGTTGTGGCTGCCTGTTTGCTTACTGACCTGTATGAACTAATTTGGTAAAGTGTATTTTTTGTCAGGTGAAGCCACTGAAGTGTCTATTGCATTAGCTCGGTGATGAGCTAATTACTGGACAGAGATTTCCTTAGATACGTGCGTCTCACACACCTCCCCGCCTTGGCTGAGGGGCCCTCAGCCGAACAGTTTACAGCTTGGCCTGTGCAGAGCCCCAAGTTCAGCCAGGGGTGCGAGCTTAGCCCCCCTCTGGTCTTTCTTGAGCACGAATACAGTCATGTGCCTGCGTGTGGCCTTTTAGATTCCCGGGGGCATGTCGGCGCTTTCAAAGCCCCTATGGATGCCTCAGTGCCCGGCCTTGCCTTCCAGGCTTGTTGGTTAGTCTGTTGTTGGTGCCAACTCTCATCCACTGCTTCTGGCAGCAGCACCTAAAGACATTTGCCCACAAACATCGCTCAGGGACCAACTTGAGCGCTCGCCAAGTTGGAGTCAAGAGAACTCAAGACACCGTTTCCACTGGGGTCTTCTAGGGAACAGCCAGGTGGTCTAGCTGCAAACTAATAACTATTCTTTGGGAATGAAGCTTTGGAAAAGTTCAGCTGCTCCTTGCTCGAGCTGGGAGCCGGGCGATGGTCCTCGGGCCCGTGGAAAAAGCCCCAGGCATCACTGTCATTACCAAGACTCAGCTAAGCACTCCCCTGGTCACTGCAAGCCTTTGGTTAATGTCTAGGATTCCGGGGGAGTGGAAAAAATGGATTCTAACCGTATTTGATGGTTTCTGACAGTTTTATCCTTTTGTGGTTTTTTTATCCTTTTTTCTGACAATTTTATCCTTTTTTCCTGTAGTGGGCCATACTTTCTTTGTATGGCTTGTAATGTTATGTTGAAACGACAATTTAAATACTGAAACAGTAGCTCTGGAGATTAGGCTCTCCCCCTCCTCCCATCACTGTTCTGCGGTTGTCCATTTGCTTAGTGATTTTTCCAAACCTCCCCCCGCCCCTTTTTTTTTTTAACAAAGACTATGTTCCTTGTCGTGTGTGGTGTCTGTTGTCTCCTCGGTGAACCAGTGGCCTGGCCGACTTCCTTACGTGTCTTGATCCAATAAGAGCATCTTTAAAACGTTCTGCCTCTCAGTTGACAGGCCCCGCGTGGGAAGGCGTTTCCACCCAAGGGGTTGAGACACTCGCAGTCCCTTAGTGAACTGCCAAAGGGATCAAAGCTCACGACTTGATTTTTGGAGGACAAGCTCCTTATTGACCAACATGCCACCCACTAGCGACATCAGGGACGCAGGCAGCCATCCCTCCGCCTGCCTGCCGTGGGGACGGGAAACGGTAGCTGCTCTGGGAAACATGAACACTCATGGGACTTCCCGGGCTCGTTCTTCATCAAGCACTCCTGCTGCAGGTCCCCAGCTAGACTCCCGAGTCGTGAAATGGTTGGCTCGACATTTCTTGCCAGTTCAGTAATTGTTCTGGAAAAAGAATTGATTCCTGGAGCTTCCCACTCCATCATCGTCCATGAGGTCGCCTGGATATAGACTCTGCATCCTAATCTGACTCCACCCCTCGTAGAATTTCTTTCCCTGGAAATCTTCCAGCTGTTCTGTTTGCCCTTTCATGTGCGTAGGGCTCGGTGAACGTTTCTTCGTTTATTTGGTGTAGACCTGCAGACTTCCAGTCTGAAGCACTGGGTTTTTCTTTAGCTCTGGGAAATGTGTATGAATGGTAGAACTTCTGGAACAATCTGACTCGTCTCTTTTCTCTCATTTTCTGTCTCTGTGCCTTGGGATGTTTCCTCAACTTGATCTTTCAAATTGAAATATACTATTTGCCAGTGTCTATCTGGTTATCCAGTCTTCAGTTAGAATGTTTTATTTTAGTGTTCATATTTTTTCATTTCATTTTTTCCCCCATTTTCTTCTCGTTCCTTGGGTTCGGTGTTGGCTTTTGTGTCAGCTGTTCTGCTTGCTCATTTGGGTCTATCCGTGTGTGCGCCTGTGTGTGCGTGTGTGTGTGTGTGCACGCGTGCGAGCTGTTGATTTTCTTCAGTGTCCGGTGAACGCTGCGTTACTGTCTGTATTTGAATGAAAGCCCACATTGTCGTTTTGATCATCGGCGACAGTGCACACGTGAGGTAACTTCACAGTCCTGTGGATCTGTTCCAAAGACGTCACGCCCCTGTGGGGAGAGGGCTGACCGGGCACTTTGTCTGTATTGCCTGTTGACCAGCAACCTTCTCCTTTAAGGCAAATGGTAGGGAAGCAGCAAACTTCCTTTGAGGGAAGTACGATTGCTTGTTTCATGTGTTCCAACCAAAGGCCTTTTTTTTTTTTTAATGTTTATTTACTTTTAAGAGACAGAGAGAGCATGAGCAAGGGAGACGCAGAGACAGAGAGAGGGAGACAGAATCTGAAGCAGACTCCAGGCTCCGTGCTGCCAGCACAGAGCCCGACGCGGGGCTCGAACTCACAAGCTCTGAGCTTATGACCTGAGCCCAAATCAGACGCTCAACCAACCGAGCCGCCCAGGCGCCCCCACCATGCAGCCTTTAGACCCTCCAGCTCTGCTGGGTCTCCCCGGAGTCCTGGCACCCCCACCGCTGTCCCTCCCCAGGCGGATCTTCCACCACACTCACAGTTCGGAGGATCCATGCGGAGGCCAGTGTCCCCTGCATGACGCTGGCCTTCACCTCCGTCTTGAAGGCGGATTCCCTTTCACAGGGGAGATTACCAGCCCCAGGCTGAGACTCTTTTCCCCAACCTGCCCTGTTTTATACTCGTAAACAAAACTTGAAGAACTGCCCCCTACGCGGCAGCCTAGACCATGCCCCTTTCACTCTCAGTTCTAATAAAATTTAAATGAGGTGTTATTAGGTACACATTTTATCAGATAGAAAAGCTGTGTTTTCACTGAATTATGGATCCCCTAGTTAGATTTGTCAGATCAGTCATAATTAATATTCTCCCCTTAAATGTAATTTTGGGGTCACTGACGACTTTCTTTTTCTCCAACAGAGATATTATTTACCTTGTCAGCCGTGTGATGCCTATTTTTGCTCCCTTTCATCTGTTTGATGCCCTTGCAGTGAGTATCTGGGGTGGGCTTACTCCCATCGAACATGCGTAGCGAAATGTGTTCTGCAGTTCTAGCTTTTGAATTAAGTAGCTGTGATTTCATCCTGGAGAAGAGAATTCTTAGCCATTTGTGGGAAAGATGGGTAACGCCAGCGCCCAGCACCTCGAGGCGGAAGAGACCCGGGCTTTCTGGCTTCCTCTTTCTCAGTGGCCTGAGTGCCCTGGGTGACGGCCGAGCCACGTGACCGGGTCCGCATCTGTGTGTCATCCAGGGCAGGCCAGGCCACCTTGGAGTTAACTCTAACCACTAAAAAGTCTTTCTCCAGGCTGATCTTCTATAGATTTATAGGAATTTGAAGACACTTCTACTGTACCCTGGGATCATCCCTGGGGCCTCTTCCCAATTTCAGCAGTTAGCCTTCAGGACATCATTTCTAGGGCCATTTGTCATCTTTCTTTTATCCCCAAGGAGTTTCTTCTGTTGCGTTATTAGCAGTCTGTCTGAAGGCGTGGTGCCCACGGCGGAGCACTGCTGTGGTCAGAAGAGTGTGGCAGAGGACAAGAGGGGTGTCACCACTCTGACGCTGGGCGTCTTTGAAGCCCATGATCGCATTCGTGTTTTTCAGCCATGATATCAGACTAGTTTCTGCTGAGATTTCCATCAATGAACCTTCCGTTTTCTAAATTTAAAATACGGCCATTTGTAGGAAAGTGGATGGACCTCGAGGGTGGCATGCTAAGTGAAATAAGGCAGGTGGAGAAGCACAGATACCGTATGTTTTCACTCACAGGTCTAACAGGAGAGACCTAACAGGGGACCATGGGAAGGGGAGGGGGAGGGGGAAAAAGAGTTAGGGAGAGGGAGTGAGGCAAATCATGAGAGACTCTTAAATACTGAAACTGAGGGCTGAAAGGGGAGGGGGAAAGAGGAAGGGGGTGATGGACATGGAGGAGGGCGCTTGTGGGGAAGAGCGCTGGGTGTTATATGGAAACCAACTTGGCAATAAACTATAGGAAAAAAATTTTTTTAATAAAATAAAACAAAAAATATTTCTACAAAATATTTTTAAACAAAGATTTAAATAATGTTACCTGATGCGGTTTCTGATGAAAGCTTTCATAATTTATTGTTGTTAACCTAACTTTAGAAGCAAAACGTTTTTCTTCATCTCTCACGTGATGTGCAGTTCTTGTCTTGAGATAGAACTGTGTGATCAGACCCGAACCCGGGACGCGGTAACATAGCATTCCGACCTTGACGGGAGGATTGGGAACCGGTTCTAATGTTGGTTCGGGTGTTCCTCTCTTTAGGGCACCTGTGGTGGAGTCCTACGAGGTACAGGAAAACAGAAGATGGGTGCTGTCATGAATGCCATTGGTTATTACGTTTTTGGTTTTCCCATTGGAGTATCTCTGATGTTTGCTGCTAAACTTGGGATAATAGGTATGGTTTTGATTCCTCAGTGATCCACCTCAAATCTCATCTGTCCTATTAAGATAAAGTGCTCGAGAAATAAGTGAGCTGAGTGAAGCGGCTCCTGGGTGGCTCAGGTGGGTGGACAGCCCACTCTTGATTTCGGCTCAGTTCATGGTCTCGCGGCTCATGAGTTTGAGCCCCACATCAGGCTCCATGTAGAGGACACGGAGCCTGCTGGGACTGACTCTCTGCCCTTCCTGCTTTCTAGCTCTCTCTCTCTTGAAAATAAATGAACTTTTAAAAAGTAGTTGCCTGACAAATAGCCCCTGTGCAATTATTTTCTCTCAGAATAGTTACTCAGTGCCGCCTCTGTACCAAAACCCTGGAAATGCCTTGAACAAATCAGACATGATCTTTGTCCTCAGCAGGAGACCGAGATTAATTACACAGTAATTCCATTTGGGTTCAGTGCTGCAGGCGAGAAAAACTGGGTCCTGCGAGCACCTGTCATTGGTTGGAGGAACATCTGAGCCTGACGAACTTGCCAGAATTGCCTTGCCCTGCGGTTGTAATGTGTTTGCCTCAGACTGGAAACATGATGAACTACCTAGATGAGGCGAACACCATTTACTTAAAAACGATGCTTAATCCCACCAGATGGTCCTGACACGCTTGTCGGACATTAGTTGGCTAGAGATGTAGGAGTTTATTTCTGGACTCTCTGTTCTACTCCCCCGGTCTGTCCATCTGGCTTACACCAGTACCGCTCTGGTTTGGATCACTGGAGCTGCGCAGTAAGTTTTGAAATCAGGAAGTGTAAGCCTTCCAGCTTTGTTCTTTTTGTTTGTTTGTTTTGGCTATTTGGGGACCGTTGGAATTCCATACACATTTGAGGGTCAGGTTTTCCATTTTTGCAGAAAAGCCATTAGAATTTTTATCAGGATTGCATTGAATCTGCAGACGGCTTTGGAAAGAGTGTTGCAATCTCAAGTCTTCCAGCCTACGAACACAGGATTTCTATTTATTTAGGTCTTTAATTTCTTACAGCATTGTTTTTACTTTCTTGGTTAAATTTTTTCCTGGATGTTTTATTCTTTTGGATGCTATTGTGAATACAATTTTTTCGATTGTTATTTTAGAGAAAGCGAGCACAAGTGGGGGGTGTAGGGGGAGAGAATCTTAAGCAGGCTCCATGCTCAGGACGGAGCCTGAAGCGGGGCTCGATCCCGTAACCCTGGGATCATGACCTGAGCTGAAATCAATTTTCTTAATTTCCTTTTCAGGTTGTTCATCGATGGTATTTTAAAACACAACAAATTTTGTGTACTGAGTGTGTAAATTTACTGAATTTATTAGCTGTAGTATTTTTTTGTGTGTGGACTTTAAAAAAATGTTTTTTAATTATTTATTTTTGAGAGAGAGAGAGAGCACAAGCCAGGGAGGGGCAGAGAGAGAGGTAGATACAGAATCCAAAACAGGCTCCAGGCTCTGCGCTGTCAGCACAGAGCCCGACACGAGGCTCAAACTGACAAACTGTGAGATCATGACCTGAGCCGAAGTCGGACACAACCCAGGTGCCCCATGTGTGGATTTTTAAAGATTTTCTATATATAGGATCATGTCATAATTAAAGAAATCATTTTACTCCTTTTTTACTTTTTAAATTAAAAATTTTTTTCATCATGATAAGTATACTCTAATCCCCATCACCTATTTCCCCCATCCCTCTAACTCACCTCCCCTTGGTAGCCATCAGCTTGTTCTCTGTAGTTCAGAGTCTATTTCTTAGTTTATTTCTTGCTCTTTTTTCCTTTGCTCATTTGTTTCATGTCTTAAGTTCTGCATACAAGTGACATCATCTGATGTTTGTCTTAATCTGACTTACTTTGATTAGCATTATGCTCTCTCTGTCCATGCTGTTGTAAATGGCAAGATTTCATTCTTTTTAATGGCTGAGTAATATTTCCTTCTGTGTGTGTGTATAGATCACATCTCCCTTATCCATCTGTTGGTGGACACTGGGTTGCTTCCGTTTCTTGGCTGTTAAAATTATGCTGCAGTAAACACAGGGGTGCATATGTCCTTTTTGAATTAGTGTTTTCATTTTCTTTGAGTAAATACCCGGAAGTGAGATTAGTGGATCATATGATAGTTCTCTTTTTACTTTTTGGGGGAACCTTTGGACTGTTTCTCTGAGTGGCCACACAGATTTGCATTCCTGCCAGCAGTGCGTGACGGTCCTTTTTCTCCATAGCTTTGTCAACACTTTGTTTCTTGTCTTTTATTTTACTAGCCATTTTGACTGGTGTGAGGTGACCTCTCAAGGTTTTGATTTGCATTTTCCTGGTGATTAGAGATCTTGTCATGTGTCTGTTGGCCAGCTGTATGTCTTCTTTGGAAAAATATCTACTCAGGTTCTCTGATAATTTTTTACCTGATTTTTTTTTATCCTGGTGTTGAGCTATAAAAATTCTTTATATTTACTTGGGTATTACCCCTTTATCAGATATATCATTTGTAAATATTTTCTCCCATTCAGTAGATTGTCTTTTTGGTTTTTTGATGGGCTCTTTGGCTATACTAATAAAGCTTTTTTTATTTTGGTATAGTCCCAACAGTTTGTTTTTTATTTTCTTTGCCTGAGGAGATACACCCATAAATATGTCTGAGAGATTACTGCTGATGTTTTCTATTGGGAGTTTTATGGTTGGGGGGGGTCTCACATTTAGGCCTTTAATCCATTTTAAGTTTATTCTTGTGTATGATAGAAGAAAGTAGTCTAGTTTCATGCGTTTTCATGTAGCTGTCCAGTTTTCCCAACACCACTTATTAAAAGCATCTATTCTTTCTAAGATTTTATTTTTAAGTAATCTCTACACCAAATGTGGGTCTCGAAGTCACAACCCCAAGATAAAGAGTCGCATGCTCTACTGACTGAGCCAGCCAGGTGGTCCCCAAAAAAGGCTTTTCTTCTCTCCATTGTATATTCTTTCCTGCCTAATTTTAATGCCTTTTATTTCCTTTTTCTTGCCTTATTATTATAGCAAGAACTTCTACAATAGGATTTTAACATTTTTCTATGTTCTTCTATAGTACTTTTATTTTCAAGTTTAAAAAATGTAAAAACTGAAACTCACATGGTGTGAGATAATATCCATGAAGAGCTTTTATCAGAAGTATGCTCACCTATGGGGCGCCTGGGCGGCTCAGTCGGTTAAGCCTCTGGCTTCGGCTCAGGTCAGATCTCACGTTCGTGGGTTCGAGCCCCGCGTCAGGCTGTGCTGACGGCTGGCTCAGAGCCTGGAGCCTGCTTCACATTCTGTGTCTCCTTCTCTCTCTGCCCCTCCCCCTCTCATGCTCTGTCTCTCTCTGTATCAAAAATAAATAAAACATTAAAAAAAAAAAAGTTAAAAAAAAAAAAAGAAGTATGCTCACCTTTTGTATATATGATGTCACTTAAGCTTAGGTGATGCCCACATAACACACGATCCCACGCTAGTTCCATTCTAAACATGAAGAAGCTAAAACTCGAGGAGCTTAAGTAATTCATACCTCAGATGGTAAGTGAGGAGGCAGGATTTGAACCCAGATAGCTTGCCTCCATGGTGTGCATGTTGTCTCCCTCTCATAGCAAATTTCTTTTTGGAAATTATATACTTTATTAAGATTCTAAATGTACGGAATTGTGCAAAATAATCTATCTGTCCTTCTGGGGTAAGTTGTTGTACACGTGCTCTGTGTGTGTCTCCACATCTGTATTTTTTTGTAGCCTTCAGCAATAGCGAATTTTCTTTTATTTTTGAATGTGTATTTTTTGAGAGTGAGTGAGCGAGCATGAGCGGGGAGGGGCAGAGAGAGGGGGAGAGAGAATCCCAAGCAGATCAAGAGTCCGATGCTTACCCGATTGAGCTGCCAGGCCCGAATTTTATTTTCTTCAAGAAAAGAATAGTCTAGTGGTGCCTGGGGGGCTCAGTTAGTTAAGTGTCTGACTTTGGCTCAGGTCATGATCTCACAGATCGTGGGTTCGAGCCTCGTGTCAGGCTCTGTGCTGACAGCTCAGAGCCTGGAGCCTGCTTCAGATTCTGTGTCTCCCTCTCTCTCTCTGACCCTCCCTTGCTCACACTGTCTCTCTCTCTCTCTCTCTCTCTCAAAAATAAAAACATTTAGTCTAACTGGAGGATTGACTGAATGCTTTACTATGTATTCAGATGGCCCCTTTTTTTCCCTGTCTCCACCCAGTACATTTTTACCATGTAAAAATTTTGAATTCGCCACCAATTCTCTGTGAGATTTTAACCTTCTGGCTATCACAAGAGCCTCCCTGTGCCCACACAAACAGGGGCTTAGTTTGTCTTAACTTTTTGGAAATGTTACTTGGTGGCTTAATGAGTAAGTGTCTTCAATGCCATTTGTCTTTTTAATGACAGGCACGGGCTGGGCGCCCACGGGGCATGTGATTAATGTCAGGCTGGGCCTCCTTCTCTGTCTGGGACACAAAACTGCCAAATATTTATTGCTGTCTCCTAGTGCCACCACGCACTGTCCTCATCGCCGGGAAAATCCCGTGCAACCAACTCGCAGGAGCCCTGCCCTTCATAAGCTGCCGGGGCCTTTGCAATTCACCTTTACTTTAAAAAAACAAAACACAAAAAACTCCCTTCTTAGACTCTAACCTCCTTTAGAATAACCACCATGTCAGATTTCCCTCTTTTTTTTTGGTTCACGAAGATGCTTTTTACAATTGTACATGGTAGGTTCTCAGGTTTGTTAAATAATTTTTAAAGATTTTATTTATTTGTTTATTTCAGAGAGAAAGAGCACAAAGGGAAGGTATAGAGGGAGAAGGAGAGAGAGAGAGACAGAGCCCCAAGCAGGCTCCACATTCAGCACGGAGCTCCGTGTGGGGCTCAGTCTCACAACCCTGGGATCGTGACCTTAGCTGACATCCAGTCAGGTGCTTAACTGACTGAGCCCCCCGGTGCCCCCCAAATACTTTTAAATTACTCAAATTATACTATCACAGAATAGAAATTTGGGGGAAATGCATCAAATATAAAAGGAAAATTAAATTCCTTTAATTATACCACCTTGATATAATGGCAGAGGCGTTCAGTGTATTTTATTCCAGTATTTTTACATTGTTTTATTCCAGTATTCTTTCTATTATTCACAAATGTAGGGTTTCACTGAGTATGTGGTTTCCCCCATTCTGTGTTACAGACATGGTGTTTAGAATCTCCGTATTTCCTGTATCATTTCCTGTATGTGGACCTGATAGTGACGCTTAAACGGCTTCTCAATATAATTAAGGTTGTGAGGAGTGTCCTAGGTGTATGAATTACTGATATTTCTGAATCTTTGCTTAGGATGGGTTCCTAGGAAGGTAATCGCTTGACCAAAGTGTATAAACTGCCCGTCTACCTACTTCTCAGCTGAAGAGAAGTTTACTCAGCACGAGTCTCTAGAGGACCAGCCTCAGTGCCTTTTCCCAGGGTGGGGCCCAGACATGTACTAAATGAATTAGTGTTCAGACTCCCAGTTTATACCGTATTCCAACTCAGGCCCAAGCAGCTTGCTTTGTAGTGAAATTATTGGTACAAAATATCTACTTTGATATGCAAGCTATTTAAATGGCTTAAGTCGTTTCTTCTCATAAAGAGTTGGCATTATCATTTTTTGTCATAGATCCTCTTATATTCTCAGTGAGCTTTTCCACACGCAGTTGGAGAGACCTTTCTCAAAATGGGCTTCTGCGGGCGCCTGGGTGGCTCAGTCGGTTAAGTGTCTAACTCTGGATGTCAGCTCCAGTCATGGTCTCGCTAAGCATGGAGCCTGCATGGGGTTCTCTGTCTCCCTCTCTCTCGGCCCCTTCCCCACTTGTTCACTCCCTATTTAAATAAACAAACATTTAAAAACAAAACCAAGTGGGCTTCTGAAAACAGCAGGCTTCAGATACCCAGATGCCCACACCAGTCTAAAGCCCCTCAGTGGTTCCCGTTAGACTTCAGATCAAACCTGGATCCTTCCAGGCCCAACCACCCATCATCATGTCCTGCTTCCCTGGCCTTCTGTCCTCCCCTCCCTGCCCCCTGCTCCTTCCTAACTGGCCTCCCTGCTCCTGGACTCGCAGGCTGGTCTCCCCTGGGCCAGGCCTGCTCTTCCCTCTGCCTGCGGGGTCTGTCCTGGTGCTGTCACCGGGGCTCATCTGGGACCCCCTCCCCAGCCACCTGCCCATGCCCCTGTCTCTGGGTTGGAGGTCATCCCTCATGGCCCTTATCACCTTTTCAACCGTCATGTTTGCTACCTTGTTTGCCATTTGTCACCCCTGGTAGCATGTAAGCTCCATGAAGGCACTGATCTTGTGACCCTGTTCGCGTCTGTGTTAGACACAGCGCCTCAAACTCCGCCTGGCACAAAGCCAGTAAACATTTGTCGAATTAGCGTATGAAGCGGCAAACGGGCTTGTGTGGTTTTTACTGTTGATGGGTCGATGGATTAGGAGTTTGAGTCTAATCCTGGCCCATAATCGTCTCCATTTTTAAAGGAGGTATTTTAACTGAAGCTTGTTCTGTGGAACCAGACGTTTCAGAAGAACGTTAACATGACGGGAACACAATGCAAGGTCATCTAAGCCGTGATTCTCATCCTCCATCCCCAGGTCTCTGGACTGGATTGATAGTCTGTGTCTTCTTTCAAGCCCTTTTCTATCTGGTGCTCATCTGGAGGACAAACTGGAAGAGAGTCGCAGACCAGGTAACGGCGTGTCCCCGTACAAGCTTGGCTCTTGCTTGGCACTGGAAGGAAGTCTCGGAGGGTCCGAATGCCGAGCAGGCCGATGGCAGTGTGACTCACTCTGAGCCACGGAAAGGGTCTAATGCGAGAGTCGGGGGCAGAGAACATCCCATCTCGGGGCAGTTTCCTGGTCACATTTCTGCAGTGAGTAGAGAGCAGTATCCAGCCCCTAGGGCTCTACAGCACAACAAGGAGTTTGCTTAGAAACTATTTTGCTGTTTTCGTAGAACAGTCTTTAGAAAAATAGTGGTTTTTTGCCCTATTTATTCTAAGTTGTTACCTGTTTTTAGGCCTCTTTTGACCAACATTTTTGATCCATGTTTTCCATATGCTGAGCATCTGTGATCAGGGGGAACGTTGGGGGCAGAACCATAGCCTACAGGGAGAGGGCGGGATCTTGAGTAAATGGGCATCACTGTGTTAAACTGTGAGCCCCGTTTATTCTGTCCAGGCTTGAGAGGGGGGGCCTAGGGGTTGGCTTAGGGGCGGAGTTACTGATAAGGAGCCGTGAGGACAAGTTCAGGTGCACAAAGCGTCCCTGCTTACCTTTTGACCCCCTGCCTGGTTTCTCGTGGCTTTGGCTTCCCTGATTGTGACGTGAGGTGTCTTCCATATCGCCGTGTGATTTATGGAGGAAGTAAAGTGTACAGGGCATTAGGCTGGGCCACAAACTGTCCTTTATGTGATAAAACCATTTGTCTTTAGACTTTAGTCCTCATATCAGGGCTTAGGAACACTGACCTGCACAGGACAAAAACTGTTAACTTTGCAACTCGAGCAGCAGAAGTAGCTTTTCACATTATGGCAGGCGGGGCAGTGGGGAGAAGAGTGGTTGTTGAGTGTTACATCCTCTCATCGCTGGCATTTTAGGCCCAAAAAGGACCGTGCTAGCTCTGGCAGTAGCTCGCATGAAGTTTTAACACAAGTACTAGCCTAACCTGACTTACACTCTGTCTCCTTACGTGCCCCTTGTTCTCAGGCACAGGTTCGAGCTGGGGTGAAAGGGATCAAGGAGACCACGCCTGCACCAACAGGTAACAGAGGACATGGTCTAATGCACTTGATCAGCCTCGTGAGCCTGAAACTTAGCTTGGCCAGAGATGCGTAGTTTACCAGAGCCTGCTCTCTTGCATAATAAATCCTGTCTCTGCCACTGTTGGCATGGGGAGATCCACTCTGGGCTCTCCTATGAAACGTTCTTAATGTAACTTCACACGGAGCAGCCGGTAATTGATGGCCGTTGTTTACGATGCATTCTTTGCAACTTTCCATAATACCGCTTTATTGAACCCCGTACGTAAGCGTATGCTCCGCTCTTCTCTGCAATCAGATCTGTCTGTGTTGGAAAAAGAAGTAACCGACGGCGTGACTTTACCCGACATCGTCAGACCCGAGAGCCAGACCCTCCAGCTAATGGTGATAGAGGAAAACAGCCAGTATGCAGTGGCCACCGTCGGGGAGGTTCTGACTGTCAAGCAGCTGGTTTTCTATCGTGGAATGGCTCTACTTGTTGCAGTTGCCACTCTTTTAGCGGGAATTTTCATCAGAGTTTTTCAGTGACGAGGACTAAAACAGAAGAGTTATCAGCGGCCGACACACTAGACGTGATCATTATTCACGATTTACGGAGCGGGGCGGTGACCCTGTCATGTGCACAGTGGTTTCTGGCTCTGCTGTGGGTGGAAGGGGGTATCGGTGATGCTGGCTTCGTTACCCCGAGAATCTGCACTGCGCTGTTGGAGGTCACGAAAGGAGTTATGATTCTGAGTTTCTCCCGAACGTTAACTCTGTCATGGGTTTTAAGTCCGTAGATTTGATTTTCCCTGCCCTAAGCGTTCTACGCTCTTACATTATCTTCCTTCTTTTGGGAAAGTCATTGCCCTCTAAACTTGATGGCCGATCCAGTTTGGTTTGTATTTCTCTGTTAACATATTCAGTCTTGTCAGTGAGCGTGTGTTAAGTGCCTGTTCAAGTTCTGCCTCAGGTATTGCCATACAAGTTTTTATAAAATAAACACCTTAACATTGAAAATGTGTGCTAATGAGGAGGCGCCTGGGGGGCTCAGTCAGTTAAGCGTCTGACTTCAGCTGAGGTCATGATCTCATGGGTCATGTTCAAGACCCACTTGGGGCTCTGTGCTGACAGCTCGGAGCCTGGAGCCTGCTTCAGACTCTCTCTCTCTCTCTCTCTCTCTCTCTCTCTCCCCCCCCCCCCCGTCCCTCCCACACTTAGACTCTGTCTCTCTCTCAAAATATTTTTTAATGTGTGCTAATGATATAAAATCTATCTAAATGAGAACTTTTAGTTTTGGGCCTTTGAACACATTTTTAGGGCAACTTTCCTATTAAAGAATCAGTCTCTGTTCTCTTCCGCTTCGCAACCCAGATGCTGGCAGTTCCCTTCCCCTCCAGGCAGATTTTTAGGGCCTCAGTGGGGAGTTTGGGCAGCCCAAATGGAAAGAAAATCACAAAAACAAATTACTAATATTGGGGATTCCCTCCTCAAAACCCACCGGATGAGCCAGGGCACAGCTCACGGGACCCCCCTCCCCCCCACAAAGTGATCAGGGTCCCCATTGAGTTTTCATCTCTTTCTCTGAAATGTGAACAAGCAGCCTAGGATTTCCAGACGGCCGTGAAAAACCAGGCACACAGGAAAGCAACTGGAAAGAAACAGACTTTATAGTGAAAGAAAACATATCCTCAAAGGGCTAATACCAACTATTACAACCATGATACAGGACGGGATGCTATAGAATAAGACAGGAAAACTTTTGAGCTGAAATTCACATAACAGGAAATGAACCAGTTCGGATGTGTACTTCAGTGGCATTTTGTACATTTCATACACTTACTATTTTTTTGTTGTTTTTTTTAAACTGTGATACCATCTGAGTGGCTATGAAGTGTCTCATTGGGGTTTAGATTTCCATTTCAAATGCAGATTACAAATGATGTTGAGTACCTTTTCATTGGCTTTTTTGGAGAAATGTCTATTCAAGCCCTTTGCCCATTATTTTTTAAATTTTGTTTATTTTGAGAGCATGCCTGTGTGCAAGCAGGGGAGGGGCTGAAAGAGGGGGAGAGAGAGGATCCCAAGCAGGCTTCGTGCTGTCAGCCAGGAGCCCGATGCAGGGCTCGATCCCACCAACCGTGAGATCATGACCTGAGCTGAAATCAGAAGTCAGATGCTTAACCAGCTGAGTCACCCAGGTGCCCCCCCCACCTTGCCCATTTTAAAATTGAGTTGTTTTTCTATTGTTGAGTAGTAAGTTTGTTACATATTACATGTAAGTTCTGTGAATATTTTCTCCCACTGAGTAGGTTGGGTTTTCACTATTTTTAAAGGTTTTTTTTTTTTTTTTAACATTTATTTATTTATGAGAAACCGAGAGAGACAGCGTGAAACAGCGGAATAGCAGAGAGAGAAAGAGACACAGAATCTGAAGACCGGCTCCAGGCTCTGCACTAGCGATCTGCACAGAGCCCGACGTGGGGCTCGAACCCTCGAACTGTGAGATCATGACCTGAGCTGAAGTCCGATGCTCAACCCACTGAGCCACCCAGGCGCTCCTGGGTTTTCACTTTCTTGTCAGTGACCTCTGTTACACAGAAAAGTTTTCATTTTGATGATCTATTTTGTTAATTGACAAATTACTGGAGACTTAAATGTGGACAAGCTTAAGATTCAAAGTCTCCAGGGGATTTTATCATGGGTGCGCCCTACACTCCTATGAACTTATCTTCAGGGCCCCATCTGGTTCTCAGGGTGGGGATCAGAGGAAAATTCTGTCCCCCTTCTACAGGAGGTAAGGGAAATGGAGCCATTTACAAATACGCCCAGAGCATCCTGTGCTGTTTAACCAAAGCCCACCCTCATGGGAAACTGACCGGAGGCCAACTACCTTGGGTTTCGTCAGAGCCTAAGCTGGCAGAAGGGAAACCCCGGACTGCAGCCCCACCAGCCTTCCGCCTGGGGGCACTGAGACGCCCAAGTGCACTCCCTCTACATCCTAGGGGACGGGGTAAAACTGAGAAGCAGTCAGTCATAGCCCAGAGCCTGAAGCCTGCTTTGGATTCTGTGTCTCCCTCTCTGCCCCTCGCCAGCTCGTCCTCCGTTTTCATTATTATAAAAATATATACTCATGGGACATTTGTGCCCTGGGCACCACACAACTTCTCAAACACAAGTCAGGCTACATCGTGTCGCCGTCAGCGTCTGTTTCACATTGATTTTCACACAACATTGCAGCTGTTGAATACCCAATTTTGCAAGAATGTGACGTCCTCAAAAATTTATTATGGCTAATAAAAATGGCTTCATCAGGGCCCTGGAATCCAGCCCACTGCGGAAGAACAGTGCAGTCCAACCCTGGGATCCCGACACACCTTCAGCTCCTAGCTTGTGTGGAGTCCGACACGTGTCAGACATCATTGTTTCCCTTGAAAACTGAAAATCTCTTGGAACGTGCCTGTGACTTCACTGCCGCTTCCCGAAGCACCTTGGGGAGTGTAAGAACGACAGCACATACGGAGAAGAAAGTCCGAAAGAAGATCGGTTAACAGCGGATGTGTCTAAGCGGCGCTTTCACTGACAGTTCTATGCTCTTCTGTGTTTGCTGAGAAAATGACAGTGAATTTGCATTCCTTTACAGTCAGGAGAAGCAAATAATAAAAGAATATCAAGTGTTGGCAAGGATTTGAAATAACAGGATCTCTTACACGCTACTGGTGAGAATGTCAACTTGTATGGCCATTTTGGAAGACAGTTTGTAATCTCTAGTAAAATTGAACGTAAATAAAGCCTAGGGGCGCCTGGGTGGCTCAGTCGGTTAAGCATCCAACTCTTGATCTCAGCTCAGGTTTTGAGCTCTGTCAGGGTCATGAGTTCAAGCCCGGCATTGAGCTCCATGGTGAGCATGAAACCTACTTAAAAAAAATTTTTTAAATAAATAATAAATAAATGTATGATTCACTATTTCCATTATTATCATAAACACTAAGAGGTCCCCATATGTGCATGGTACATGCACAAGAGAATTCATTGCAACGTTGTTCGTAATAGCTCCAAATAGAAGTAACCCGAATGCTTGTAGACGGAATAGATAATTGTGTCTTATGCATTCGATGAGATACTACACAGATGGAGAAATGACCGGAATACTCCTTTGTTACTAATATCAAGCTAAGCTAAAGAAAGGAACAAAAGAACATGTAAGAATGCCTCCATTTAGAGAAGACTAGAGAACATAAAAAAACAAAATACAAAATAGTTTATGGAAATATAAGCGAGAAAGGCTGGGATGGGTTGATTTAGGAAAGGAGAAGGCAGTCTAGGAACATGGCATTTATTCATCCTCAGCTTTGCGAAGTAATGTGGTTGTGGGAACCTGGAAAGGGCCAGGCTTCTCAGAGAAGTAGGAGGTCAGGTCCTAACTGAGGGAAGATGAGGAAGGAGGGTTGGAGGAGGTTGGAGGAGGTTGGAGGAGGAGAAGGCATGAAACCGTGGAGAAGTAAGGGTGTTAAGGGATTGGAAAATGCAGTGTGATTACAAGGTGGCGTTAAGGGCCATTCGAGGTTCGAGGTTGAGGTTTAAATGAAAACAGAGTTAAGTGTTTCTTTCCTGGATGCAGATTGGCTCATATAAACAATCAACACACACAAAAATACGGCTGTAGGGCAATTCCACTACTAGGTATGCATTTACCCAAAGAATACAAAATTCCTAATTTGAAGGGATACGTGCACTCTGATGTTTATAGCAGCGTTATCAACGATAGATGGCGAAATTACGGAAACAGCCCAGCAGTCATCGGCTGATGAAGGGATGAAGAAGATACCATGGACAGTTACTCAGCCATCAGAACACCGTCTTGCCCTTGGCGACCTCGTGGATGGAGCTAGAGTGTATTCTGCTGACCAACATAAGTCAGAGACAAATACCATATGATTTCACGCGTGGGATTTCAGAAACAAACGATGATAGGGGTAAAAAAGAGAGGAAACAACTCTAGAGAACAAATTGATGGTTACCAGAGGGGAGGTGGGCCCAAGGATGGGTGAAATGTGTGCTGGGGATAAAGGAGGGCCCTTGTGATGAGCACTGGGTAATGGGCGGAAGTGCAGAATCGCCATACTGCACACCTCTGTTACACTGTTAGCTTACTGGATTTTAAACACTTTTATTTATTTTTTAATTTTTTTTAACATTTGTTTATTTTTTGAGAGACAGAGACAGTGTGATCAGGGGAGGGGCAGAGAGAGAGAGAGAGGGAGACACAGATTCCAAAGCAGGCTCCAGGCTCTGAGCTGTCAGCACCGAGCCCAACGTGGGGCTCGAACCCATTAACCATGATCATGACCTGAGCTGAAGTCAGATGCTTAACTGACTGAGCCACCCAGGCACCCCTAAATACTTTTTAAAAAGGGCCGCCTGGTGGCTCAGTCGGCTAAGCATCTGACTTCGGCTCAGGTCATGATCTCACAGTCCATGGAGACTGTGCTGACAGCTCAGAGCCTGGAGCTGTTATGCCCAGATTTTAATATCGCCCCAAAGACCAGAGATTACCTGGGAGACCGAATCACGCATGCAAAAGCAAATGGCTTTATTACGGGCTTATATAAGCATGGGCTCACAGACTCCACCAATGTACTGGATCCACATGGAGTGAGCCCCGAACATGGCGGGGCAGGGCCTTTTATGAGAGTTTGGGAAGGGGGTGTTACAGGAAACTGTGACACAGGTACAGGGGTCCAATCATTATAGCATCACATAACCAATTACAGAGCGGACCCAGAACCCTCACGTAGGGCAGGACTAGTCTTAACCTCCATCTTTAGGCCCGCCCCCAGAAATGTTAATGGTGTTAGCTGGCCTTCAAGGTCAGAGGGGAAACCGGATTCAGACCTGCATCCTTACAGAGCCTGCTTCAGATTCTGTGTCTCCCTCTTGGGTGGCTCAGTCTGACTTCGGCTCAGGTCATGATCTCACAGTCCATGGAGACTGTGCTGACAGCTCAGAGCCTGGAGCCTGCTTCAGATTCTGTGTCTCCCTCTCTCTCTGCCCCTCCCCTGCTCACTCTCTGTCTGTCTGTCTCTCTCAAAATAAAGACATAAAAAAATTTTTTAAACCTACTTTAAAAATTAAGGTTTTGTTTATATTTTGTTTTTTTAAAAAAAGCAATCCTATATGAAAAGTCGGACATCACAAAATCACCAAACAGCACCCTTACCCCCAACCACACTTGCCCACAGGTCACTGGTTTTCCTCTGCGGCCTCCCAGTATTTTCTTCAAGCAGCAATAAGGAAATAAGAATGTATTTTTATTTCCACCATTTCTTACACAAATGGTAGCATACACTGTGTATCATCTTGCTTGTTTTCATTTAACAATATGTTCTAGAGATATTTCCATTTCTGCAATGAAAGCTTTCTCTCCTTTTTCTATTTTTAATTTTAGAGTCACATGATACCACTGTGTGGCTATCCTATATCGTTTATTTAGCCAGCACCCTAGAGGTAAACCCTTAGATTATTTCTAGTCCTTTGCTGGTATACACAGTGCTGCCATTATCTATGTACTTACGTGTTTATTGTTTGCCTCATCAAAATTACCCTTCAGAGCAAGACACTGGTCTTAGTCACTGTCACAACTCTGAAGCCTAGAACAGCCTGACACACGGTAAGTGCGTCATGAGTATTTGCCGTGCGCATGCGTAAGGGGATGAGTGACACCCTCCAGTCATCTGTGCTCAGTGCCCCCGCGTCACCCACTTTGCCGGTTTTCTCCACTGCTCGTGATTCGAGCCATGTTCGTGTTTATGGCACTACCCTGAGGCCAGTCTGACAAAGGTCTCTCTCCTGTATAAACAGTGTCACAATTCCATTTCCCATGTGGTATCTCACATGTGGGCACATGTGTCTTCAGGGACGGAATTTTCATAACAGGACTTGCTGGGTCAAATTGAATTGGTAATTTTCATAATCTAGCCAAAATACCCTTTCACATCCACCAGCAATATCTAAGAATCACTGTATCCCCAAAGCCCTGCCAACAGAGCATGCTGCGAAACTTCTGGGTTTTAACTGAGTTTGATAGCAAGAAGCCACGTTTCAGGGTGCTTTTAATTTGCATGTGTCTTGGGCGCCTGGGTGGCTCAGTCGATTGAGCGTCCGACTTCGGCTCAGGTCAGATCTCACAGCTGGTGGGTCTGAGCCCCGCATTGGGTTTCATGCTGACAGCTCCGAGCCTGGAGCCTGTTTCAGATTTTGTGTCTCCCTCTCTCTCTGCTCTTCCGTCACTCGTGCTCTGTCTCAGAAATAAATTTTAAAAAGCAAAAAAAAAAAAAAAAATTGCATGTGTCTTACTAGGAATGACGTTGAGCATCATTTTAAATATTCAAGAGCTATTTGAGTTTTTTTCTATAAATTGTTCATGCCCTTCACCGATTTTTTCTGTTAGAGTGCGGGTCTTTTCACCCCCTTAACTTTCAGCTCTTAATCCGCTAATAGGTATGGCTTCATCAGGGCCCGGGAACCCACCTCAGACGAACACTGATCCCTGTGGGTGAAGAATTACAAGAAAAGTGCAAGAAGAGCAGGAGCTTTTCCTGCCTCTCACGTCTCTGATACGGTTCAAACAACAATTATGTGCTGTGTTCTAGAAACAGTTGAAGAAGAAAGGTTAAAAGGTCAGGGACAGAGAAGATTAGATTAAAATGTACACTAGGGGCACCTGGGTGGCTTAGTCGGTTAAGTGTCTGACTTCGGCTCAGGCCATGATCTCTGGGTTCGTGGGTTCAAGCCCGGTGTCGGGCTTGTGCTGACAGCTCAGAGCCTGGAGGGTGCTTCCAATTCTGTGGCTCCCTCTAACTATGCTCCTCCCCAATCATGTTCCATCTCTCCCAAAAATAAACATTTATTTAAAAGGTAAGACATGATACAAAAATAAATTGTTTTCTCTGCTCAAGTAGCTTATATTTATTGGTGTGCATTTCATGTGATTCATTTAATTTTTTGATAACTACAGTAATCTGTGCCTGAAGCAGAAGACTAGGGTGAGCCCCGGGAAGGAACACACAGGATCTATCATGAAACGGGAATCCTGGGCTAGAATGGGCAGCATGCACATTCACACTCCCCAGAGCTTAGGTATTTATGCAGATGAGTAGCCTGAACTGTTAACAGTTTTGTAGAAGAGCAAAGAGGACGTTCCGTTCCCAGACCATGGGAGACACATACGTCAAGCCGGTCGGCCGTCTGCGGCCTCACCCCATCCCGTACCCATCTGCATTCCACTCCTAGGTGTTTACCCAGAAAGATGGAAGAACGTGTCCACAGAACGGCCTCTGTGGGAATGTTCATGGGAGCTTTGTTGGTAACAGCCCCAAACTGCTCATGATCCGGATGCACATCAGCAAGTGAATGGATAAACACACTGTGGTATGTCCATACAAAGCAATACTACTCAGCAATTATAAATAATGGTGCATGCAACATGAGTAAATGCTGAATAAGCCAGGTGAAAATGACTATGTATTGTATAATTCCATTTATATAAAATTCCAGACATGATAAACTAAATGATAGATACAGAAAGCAGCTAGCTCACTGGTTGCATTTGGGTAAGAAGAATCGGAGAAAATTATAAAGGAAGACAGAAATATTTGCTGTAAATGTTCATGACGATAGTGATGGAGGTTTCGTGAATGTGTACGTAGGTCAAAACTTGCCAAATTGTACCCTTAACATCTGTGCAGTTTATTCTATGACAAGGGGACCTCGGTAAAGCTGTAAAGAAAATGTCCAAGAGAAGAAAATGACAAAATTGTGCTAATACAAAGGAAAATCAAAATGGGAAGTCCTGGATGCCTGGGTGGCTTAGTCTTAGGTTCGGCTGACTTTGAGAAACCAAAATAGTTTCCATCATGTAAGTGGGTCTCATTCAATCACCTTCAAAACTAAGACTAAAACTTCAGCTCTCCTGGCTTTCCAGCCTGACAATACCTTAACGCTCTCTGTGTCCCTGGAAAGCCCTAATAAAGACTAGAACTTTCAGCACAATGTTAAACAGAAGTAGCAAAAGCAGGTGTGTCCTTGTCTTCTATCTGCTCTTCAGGCGACAGCTTTTAGTCTTTCAACACTAAGTATGATGTTACCTGTAGGGTTTTCACAGAAGCCCTTGATCAGGTTGAGGAAGCTCCCCTCTATTCTTAGTTTGTTGAGTGTTTGTATCACAACAGGGTATGGAGTTTTGCCAAATGCATTTTCTGCATTACTTGAGATGATCATGTGTTTTTTCCCCCTTTTTTTTATTAATGTGGTGTATTTTTAAAAAATTTTTAGTGTTTATTTTTGAGAGAGAGAGAGAGAGAGAGAGAGAGAGCATGAGCCTGGGAGGGGCAGAGAGAGAGAGAGGGAGACACAGAATCTGAAACAGGATCCAGGCTCTGAGCTCTCAGCACAGAGCCTGACACGGGGCTTGAACTCACAAACCATGAGATTGTGACTTGAGCTAAAGTCGGACCATTTAACCAACTGAGCCACCCAGGCGCCCCCCCCCCCTTTTAAGAAATTTTTTAATGTTTGTTTATTTTTGAGCGTGTGGTATATTGCTTTGATTTTTTTTTTTTTTTTGTATTGCATCTCTGGGCGCATGCGTAATGGTGATATGCGTCCCATATGCTACTGGATTTGGTTTGCTGGTATTTTACTGAGAACTTTTATGTCCATATTCATAAGAATATTGGTCTATGGTTTTCTTGTGATGTCTGTGGTTTTGCTATCAGGGCAATGCTGGCCTCAGAGAGTGAGTTAGGAAGGGTTCCATACTCTTCTGTGAATGACCTTGAGCAGGATTGATGTCAGGTCGTTAGTGTTTCATAGGATTTGTCAGTGAGGCAAGCCATCCAGTCCTGCTTTTTCCCCATCTAGATGCAAGGTTCGTTTTATTGCTGATTTCATCTCATTGTGATAGGTCTTCTAAGGTTCTCTAGTCTTTGTGAGTCTGTTTTGGTACTTGCTCTGTTTCTAAAAATGTTTCTATTTCATCTAGGTTACATTGTTGGCATATGCTCATAGTATTCTCTTATAAACCCTTTTATTTCTGTAAAAATAGTGGTGTCCCCCTTGTTCATATCTAATTTATTAATTTGTGTCTTTTCTCTTTTTTCCACTGTCAGTCTACCTAAAGGTTTGTTTGTTCGTTTCCTTGATCTGATGTTTTCAGGAGCCCACTTTGGTTTTTGTTTTTATTTATTTATTTTGTTTGTTTTTATTTTTTTTATTTTTTTTAATTTTTTTTAAATGTTTCATTTATTTCTGATACAGAAAGAGACAGAGCATGAAAGGGGGAGGGGCAGAGAGAGAAGGAGACACAGAACTGGAAGCAGGCTCCAGGCTCTGAGCTGGCTGTCAGCACAGAACCTGACACGGGGCTCGAACCCACAAGTGTGAGATCTGACCTGAGCCGAAGTCGGAGGCTTAACCGACTGAGCCACCCAGGCGCCCCTGTTTTTATTTTTAAGTGGCTTCATGCCCGGTGTGGAGACCAATGTGAGGTTTGAACTCATGACCTTGGGACCAAGACTTGAGCTAGGATCAAGATTGGATGCTTAACCGACTTAGCCTCCCAAAAGACCACTTGGAAAATGATCTCTCCAACTGCTTATTGAGAATATAAAGGATCCATTAAAAGCAAAATGATACAAACAATGCCTATCTACTTATGAGAAGAAACTATTTAAACACTTAAATATCATTAAATATCAAAGTGGATATAAAATATCCACTCGCATATCAAGAATTTCAGTACAAAGCAGGCTGCTTTGATTTAAGATGGAAAATGGCATAAATTGAGAATTAGTCCATTAATTTGTTCATGACGTGTCTGGGGCCCCATAGTGGCACAGGCACACGAGGCTAGTCCTCTATAGACGCCTTGTGATTAAACAAAACTGGAATGAAACAAGACTCCTGATAATTAAACCAAACTTCTCTTCCATTTAGAAGTTGGAGGGTTGACAGTTCACACACTTTGATTGAGTGATTTCATTCCTAGGAATCCATCCTAAGTAAAGATTCGGGAACGTTAGTAATTCATTCATCTAAGATGCTCATCACAATCTTACTTATAAGGAGAAACAATTTGGGCGCCCAGATGGTTTAGTCAGTTAAGCATTCAACTCTTGATTTCAGTTCAGGTCACGATCTCACAGTTCCTTGGGCTCTGGTGTTGAGCACAGAGCCCGCTTGGGACTGTCTCTCTCTCCCTCTCCCTCTGCCCCCGCCCCGCCCTCCTCCCAAAAAAAGAGAAAGAGAGAGAGAGAAAAAAGCAATTCAAATGTTCACTATCAGGGAAGCATTAAAGAGATGATATAAGGAAATAGTATAGAGGTACTAAAAGCCAGGTCTTTAACAAGGGATAGGATTACATATTCAGTATAATCCTACATTTGTGAGTAGGAGAAAAATTACTGGAATAGAATACATTGAAATGCCTCAGTTTTTATATTTGAGGGGTGAAATTATAAATAAATTTTCTTCTTTACATTTTTATGCACTTTCACAAACATTCCATGTTGTTAAGTATAACTTGAATAATTTAAAAGGGCTATTTAAGAAATCTGAATACCTACTAAGTACAGTAGCAAGAAGCACTTTTGTGGACAAAGAAGGAAATCTGACGTGTCCTTATTCTAAAGAAGCTTAGAGACTAACAGTGAAGAAGTTTTACAGTTTTTTTTTAAATTTTTTTAATCTCTTTAATTTTTCTTATTTATTGAGAGAGAGAGAGAGAGAGAGAACGAGCAGGGGAGCGGCAGAGAGAGAGGGAGTCACAGAATCCGAAGCAGGCTCTAGTCTCTGAGCTGTCAGCACAGAGCCCGATGCGGGGCTCGAACTCACTAACTGCGAGATCATGCCCTGAGCCAAAGTTGGATGCTCAGGTGCCCTTGGTTATTGCTTTTTTAAAGTAAAGTTGAAACCCTAGCAGCTTATTAGGGCAGAGGCTCTTGCAATTTGGTTAAATGGTATTTCCTCAATGTTTAGGACGGTACTTGGTAGAGAGGGGACAGGAATAAGTACCTGACCGTTGTATGTCCCAAATAGAGGATGACAAAGTCCAGCTTGACGTTAATCAAGGCCCCCACCCTTTTCCAGTCTCTAAAAAGAGAGATGGCATTGAAGACAGTTACTCATTAAGCCACCAAGTAACATTTCCAAAATGATAAGAAGTGAATCACCTGTTTGTGTGGACACAGCCTCTATGACAGTAGCAAGATTAAAATGTCAGAGAAATGGAGGCAGAGTCAAAGTTTTCACGTGGTAAAAGTGTACTGGGCGGATCCAGGAGAAAAGGAGCTATTTGAGTCTACACTGCATACTTGAATACGTCTTTGGGTTCCTGCTACAGGATTCAGTCCGTTTTTTCTAAGAATAATACAATCATTGTTACTGAAGGAAATCTATAGAGATTGCAAGTATGCATAAAATCACAGAACACACATAAAAGAATTTACCCCAAAAGCACATGATAGAGTATTTTGCACAATTCCACACACTTAAAATCTTGATTAAATGGATAATTTTATTTTAAAAAGATATAATTTGGTACAGTTGACCCAACAAAAGATAGAAAGTCTAAAAATGGATTTTCTGAGAAGAAATCATGAAAGTTATAAGAATAAACTTCTCTGACGGACGCCTGGGTGGCTCAGTCGGTTGAGTGTCCGGCTTCGGCTCAGGTCAAGATCTCATGGTTGTGAGTTCGAGCCCTGCGTTGGGCTCTGTGCTGATGGCTTGCTCAGAGCCTGGAGCCTGCTTCAGATTCTGTGTCTCCCTCTCTCTCTGCCCCTCCCCTGCTCGTGCTCTCTCTCTCTCTGTCTCTCAAAAATAAAAATAAAAAACATTAAAAAAAAAAGAATAAACTTCTCCGAAACCCCCAGTCACAATAGTTTCATAACAGAACTCCACCAAAACTTCATCAAACAGACCGTCCCTGTTCTGTGTAAACTGTGTCAGAGTATGCATAAAGGAAAACAATTTCTCTTTTTGAAGCCAGTATAATATTAATATCAAAACCCAAGAAAGATTACACACACAAAACTAAATACTAATCTTATGTATACGTATCATTGAAAAATTCTTAAATAAAATATTTACAGAATCTAGCAACTTAATAGCACATAAAAACCAGAATAGTTCAATAAGAAGAAACGATATCACTTATTGTCACAATAGATCTAAGGAGAAAAACATTAGGATCATATAAGCACTGTGAAGTGATTGGACAAAATGCTCGGTCATTCTTGTTGGAAACATTCAATAAAACAGACTCCCAGGGTGCCCATTTTCTTGGGCATTTGACTTCGGCGCAGGTCATGAACTCATGGGTTGTGAGTTCAAGCCCCGATGCCTGATCTGTGGACACAAACAACTGTACCGGGTAAGCTTTCGCTAAAGAAGAGTGTGGTGTTAGGACCAGTCGGACGGGGAAGCTTCAGTTCAGATTTGTTGTCTTAAATACTTTTCACGAAATCTTGTTCTCTGCCATGGAAATAACATGCAAATATCCAATAAACGTAGGAAAATATGCCCACCACCAGTAGCAGAAAAATGCAAGGTAATATCAAATTAGATAACACTACACATCCACCAGGATAGTTCACTTTTCATTTTTTAAAATTTATTTATTTGTTTTGAGAGAGCGCGCGCGTGCACAGCTGCAGAGGAACAGAGAGGGAGAGAGAGAAAATCCCAAGCTGTGAGTGCAGAGCCTGAACTATGAGATCATGACCTGAGCCCAAATGAAGAGTCGGACACTTAACTGACGGAGCCACCCAGGAGCCCCGGGGAGAGTTTTCGTAAAGGCAAAAGTGAAATAGACACCCTTGCTCAACCGCGGGGGGCTAAGGTTGTGAGTGTATGCCCAGGACTCCTTCCTTCTGGCTCCAATTTGGATTCTAGAAAGTTGGATGATTTGGATACCTTATGCTCTCCCGCAAGGAGTTATTGACTGCTCACATGTATTTTCACACTTTTAAGATCTTTTAACTCCTTTCACCCCATAGTGGAATTAATCGGAAGATGAAAGAATTAAATCAAGTGTAGCAAGGGTTTCTATATTAAGTCTCTTTTGGTAACAAATGCGAAAGATTCAGTTCAAACTTTGGGTCTGTGACACATGGAAATGTATTGGCTTATGAAACTGTGAAGATGGACTTTACAGATGTACTTTTGGCTTCAAGCCTTACAAGATACAAATAATCTTACCAAGACCCAGTCTCTGAGCTCTGCCTTTCTCTGTATTAGCTTTCTTCTCAGCAAGTCATTTCCCCCAGAGTGCCAGTTAGCTGGGGATCCCATGGGGAAATGCGTGTCTGGGGACGGGGTGGGGACTGCGTGGCTGGCTTAGTCTGTAGAGCATATGACTCTTGATCTTGGGGTTGTGAGTTTGAACATCATGTTCGGTGTAGAGACTGGAAGGAAGGGAGGGAGGGAAGGAGGGAGGAGAGAGAAGGAAGGAAGGAAGGAAGGAAGGAAGGAAGGAAGGAAGGAAGGAAGGAAGGAAAGAGAGAAAGGAAAGCAGGCAGGCACGTCTCTTTCATGACTGTTCTAACAAAAGCTCCTGGGAGGGCTGAATGTCACACATGGGTCACTTGGATATTCCTGAATCAATCATAATTCTTTTTTTTATTTAAAATTTTTTTTATGCTTTTTATTTATGTTTGAGAGAGAGAGAGAGAAATTGCGAGCAGGGGAGGGTCAGAGAGAGAGGGAGACACATAATCTGAAGCAGGCTCCAGGCTCTGAGCTGTCAGTGCAGAGCCCGACGCGGGGCTCGAACCCACGAACCGTGAGATCATGACCTGAACTGGAGCCGGATGCCCAACTGACTGAACCACCCAGGTGCCCCTCAAGCACAATTCTTGTGGCTGGTAAGATTTGATGCTCTGACTAGATAAGCTTGGGTCATACGGAAACCTGAGGTGATAAAGAGGGGTGGTGGAGTGCATCACCCATAGTAAAGAAACTTTCTTTTACAACAAAAAGTGGGGGGCTTAGGGAAGGTATGGTGGGCAGGCATACTAAAATGACCACAGTCAACTACATTTCCTGAAAGAAATAGCTTATAAGCACTCATCTCCTAACCTTGTATCCTGCAGGGGCGATTTCATTGGCCAGTAGGTCCTTGAATCAATGTGCATATCACATCAAAAGCTGAAAAGCGTTTATCACCTTGGGAGTGTCGTCAAAGAATTCCCAGTGTCTCTTCAATTCCGTATGTGTATCATCTTATTCTGTGAAAGCATTTGGACATGATTTTCAAATGTGCCCAACAAAATGCCATCGATTTCTCCAGCTAATAAAGTGTTCGAGTTGGTGAAGAGTCAAGCCGTTGGTAACTTGTGCTGTTAGAATCATGAGACCAGAATCTTTGAAAGACGCCCTCACCTCTTATCCTCAGCAGAAGCCACTCTTTATACTTAGAGATGAATTTGCCTTAGATGATATTGGTTCCTGTTCTATTTTCATGGTGGAATTATGTTCTTTATTTACATTTTTTTTAATGGTAGCAAGATCTGTATTTCAGTTTACCTAGTCCCTTACATAAAGATTAGTAGCTGGGAGTTTAAAAATGGCCACTCAGATATGATCAAAAAGATATTTGGGCACATTCTGTGGTGAACTTGGAGCTAATTCAAACATTGCTCCACAATTCTAAATATTGACATTAGATGGTTGGCCTATTAATTCACAAGCCACTCTGTTAGTTATGGAGTTGGTTTAATGACTTGGGACGTGTTAAGAGACTACAGCTTCCCCTGAATGTAAGAAGCCTGCTCACCACAATCTCCCCTTTAATCATGGTATCTGTTCCTCCCCCTTTCTTTTCTTTTCTTTTTGCCAAAACAAGGGAAGGGAGAAGTAGAGGCGAAGAGTTTGATGGTCATGTCAACTTCCTTCTTTCCCTATGAATCTCTTTAAAGAAGCTTCAACTTTTTCAAGTTTATTTATTTTGAGAGAGAGAGAGAGAGAACAGGGGAAGGGGCAGAGATCTAGGGAGAGAGAGAATCCCAAGGAGGCTCCACACAGTCAGTACAGAACCGGATGCAGGGCTCAATCCTGCGAACCCAGAGATCACAACCTGAGCTGAAATCAAGAGTCTGATAAATAACCAAGCCACCCAGGCACCCCTAAATAAGCCTCAATTTTTATAAGCTGTTGAGAAAGTCACAAGAGTGGACAGCGCTAAGACACGGAGACTAGGGTATTTGGCAGTGTATCATGTACTCATTCAATATTTATTGAAAACCAACTCACAGCCATGTTCTACACTGGATGCTAATATTAACAGTGAACACGAAAGACAGAGTCCCAGGTTTGTAAGACATTCCAGTGGGGGAAGACAGACGTAAACTAAAACAGGATAAGGGACAGAGAATGCCTATTTTAGGCATGGCAGTCAATGAAGGGTTCTTTAAGGAGGTAACTTTTTTTTTTTACTGTCTTCATTTATTTTAGAGAGAGAGAGAGAGAGAGAGACAGCATGAGCAGGGGAGGGTCAGAGAGAGAGGGAGACACAGAATCTGAAGCAGGCTCCAGGCTCTGAGCTAGCTGTCAGCACAGAGCCCGACGCGGGGCTCAAATCCACGAACCATGAGATCATGACCTGATCTGAAGCCGGACGTTCAACCTTCTGAAAGGATAGCAGACAGCTGGGTGGAGAAAAGGCTGTGTATAAAAGGCTGTATGTATCAAAGTGTGTCAGTCAGGGTCTATAGCCGGAGAGGACTCACTCCCTGCGGTAGAGTGTAAACAGACAAGGGTAGAGACGAGAAATGACATCTATACCAAGAATCAGAAGGGAGCCCAGTAGGATGCTGGAGCTTTATACATGGTGCCGGTGACATGATATGGCTTGGACTATCGTGAAAGTGGTTGGAGTCAACATAGTTTTGGAAGATAGGATCAAAGAGAAGAGTGGACAATGATTGCAAGGACTTTGGCTCCAGGAAACGGGATAAAGGATATACCTTATTGAGACAGGGAGGGCGTGCACTTCATTTGTTTGGTGGATGAGGGTAAATCGAAAGTTCTAATTAAAGTTAATGCAGATGCCCTTTACAAATTCATAGAGATGAACAAAGTGTAGCTGAACACAGCCACTTGGGTCTGGAAGAACGGATGGGGCCAGAGGTGGAATTGAAAGCCGTCTCTAACCACCATCTGTGGGCTTAGACGAGGAAGTTGGAATTCTGGAAAGGGACATCCAGCTGGTTCAGCAAAAGAACACCCAGAGGGGCTCAGCCAGGAAGGTGAAAAGAAAACCAGCAGATGGCAAGGAGGACGGAAAACAAGCCAAGCCGGGGTGTCCAGAAGATGGCAATGCTCGGTTGTACCAGCCGAGGATCCCTCATTGGATCTGGCACCCAGCCGGTGGGGGGGGGGGGAGCAAACTTGAGTGGCGTGGGTTCCCTCTCTGGGGGAGTTCTGCCGCACAGGGGAACAGAAAAACGGGAAGTTAGCAGCCGGGGGACAGCTTGCTTGGAGGATGGGCGACGACGACGGTCGCCCGGCGTGGACGGGAGCCTGGCTTCCGGCCCTCCGGGGACAACGGTCGGAGGGCATTCTGCAAACCCGTCCTCTCTGCGCGAGGTCGAGACAGCGAGCCGCAGGGCCGGGGACTAAGGGGCGGACGGTGCTGCGCCACCTCCCCGGGCGGTGGCCTCGGGGCCCGGAGCGCTCAAGCGGCGCAGAGAGCTGGCGCCGAGGGGCCGGGCCCCCGCCCGGTCCGCTCGGCCATCTCGGAGAGCCACAAAATGGAGGCGGGAGGGAAAAGCGAAGGCGAAGGCGCCGGGGCGCGTGGCCTGCGCGTTCCGCCGGCTGTCGGGGAACTTCCTGCGCCGCGCCGGGCTCTCCCGGGAGCTCAGCCGCTCGCCCTCCGCGTCCCGGCCCACTTCCGGGCACTCTCCGTCCCCGCAGTGAAGCCACCTCGCCGCCTTCAGATCCCCGATGCCGCGCCCCTCCCCCGACCCCCCGGACGGATCCTGGGCGCGGTGTCCGGCCCGCCGAGGTCACGTGGCGCGCACCGGCCAATGGGCTCGCGGCATCAGGGCCCGCCCCGCCCCGCCCCGCCGCGGTGGGGCAGTGGGACCCGGTGGGTGCGGAGGAC
>NC_043716.1:9703345-9740459 GCF_006229205.1 Suricata suricatta | reverse complement strand
GTCAGCCGGCGGGTGAGCGAGGGAGGGCTTGGAATCGGCGCAGGGGGTCGCCGGGCGGGCGGGGAGGGGGACGGCGCCCGCCCGTCGGCCGGCCCGCGGCATCCCTCCGGCCTGCCACGCCCCCGCAGCGCTGCCCGATCTGATCTCTCCTTTCTCCTTAGGACAAGGCCATGGAGAGCAGGATCCAGCGGGTTCGCGAAGCTTTCGCGTCCGGACGGTCGCGCCCGCTGAGGTTCCGGCTGCAGCAGCTGGAGGCCCTGCGCAGGATGGTGCAAGAGCGCGAGAAGGACATCCTAGGGGCCATCGCCGCTGACCTGTGCAAGGTACGCGCCCGGGTGGAGCCTGGACGGCCGCCTCCCGCCGTCCCACTGGGGAACTGCATTCCGCCCGAGCTTTTGTTGGTGGTGGTTGTTTAATTTGGTTTTGATTATGCAAGAACTGTGGGAGTATAATCTCCAGCAATCGTGATAAAGCAAATTTCCATGGACTTTGCCAATTCTCTTATCTTGCTTCTTCAGTGCTTCTTGTGAGTTAATTGCAGATACAGAGAAATAAGGACACGAGTCATCTGGCCTCTGTTCCTCTTTTGTGAATTGCCTTTTATATTTTTGCCTGTTTCTCTGTTGCATTTATGGTCCTTGATTATTTGTGCGAACCTTTGTATAGTGTGGATTTTCATAATTTGTCAGCTTCATGCATTGCATGTGTGTTTTTCTCCGAGTCTTTTTTTTTGGTCTTTTTATGATTTCTTTCGTAGACAGAGGTTTTTTGGTTGTCTCGTTGCACTGCAATTTTCCTCCTTGCCTTTGTGTTAGGCCAGTGTTCCTCAAACTCTGGGGTGTTGGGGAGTCCCCCTGGGGATCTTGTTAAAATGCACCTTGCAGTTCAGCTGATCTTGGGGGGCACCTGAGAGCCTAACAGGCTCCCAGGTGATACCATGTTGCCCGTTTGGGAGCTATGCTTTTTAAAAATTTTATTTTTTTAATTGAAGTAGAGTTGGTATACAATATTACATTAGTTTCAGGTTTACAACACAGTGCACAGTATAGCTTTTTTCACTTAGCATAATCTCCAGCTCTATCCGTATTGTCACAGATGGCAAGATTTCATGGTTTTTTTTTTTTTTATGGTCAAGTAGTATTCCATTCTAAACGTGTGTGTGTGTGTGTGTGTGTGTGTGTGTGTGTGTGCGTGTGCGTGCGCACTTGCATGTGTATGTGCCACATTTCCTTTACCTATTTGTCTATCAGACACTTAGGTCACTTTCATAGTGTGGCTGTTGTAACTAATGCGGTGAACACAGGGGCGCACAGATCTTTCTGAATTCACGTTTTCATTTTCTTTGGCTAAATACCCAGAAGTGGAATTCCTGGGTTTTGTGGGATTTATATTTTTAATAGCATACACACCCCGAGATTAGTCCATACATCTCCCTCATGTATGGCCCAGGCGCTTTTCGGACTGCTGCCTCGGTGCTGGGTCTCAGAGGGAGTGAGTGCCTGCAGGTAGTTGAAGGGCCCTGCAGTTCCTAACTCACCCCATCCCCATCCCAGTGAAGCCGCTGATTTTCAAAGCCAGAGTTACAGAGGCCCGGCTTGCAGGTGCGGGTCCCCAGGGCGATGACACGTGTGTGTGGCTTGAAGCCCTCCATCTTTGGGGAGGATCTCCACACCTGTGATATCCTTGCTGTTTGTGGGGCCCTGTGTCAGGGTGTGAGTTCCGACTAGACCACGTCTCTGCCTCTCCTGTTCCTCTCCGTGTCACGTCTTTTACTTTAGCTGTGGACGACGGACCCTGTGGGTCTTTGCGTCATTCTCAGAGAGTCGCTGTATGTGTCTGCATGTGCAGCCTGGGGGTGTCCGTGGGAGGAGGTGAGCCTCAGCATCCCGCTCCCCCATCTTCAACAAGAAGACCCGGAACCAGTCTTTGAGTTGCAAGGTTTGGGGTAGTATGTAGGGCACAGATATATCGCTCTATATTTTCTAACATTGTTGTCATTTTGTTTTTACATTTTATCTAATTATAGGGGCAACCAGCCCATGCTCTGGCTCTGGGGGTCTCTCTCACTTCCCCCAAAGATGATTTTGAGGGGTTCGCACTATCAGTAGCAGCAGTTACAACAGTAACTACATAAACTCTCCTTTCTGGTCCTTTTGGCAGAGAGAGGAGGCTGTGCTCTCAAATAAACAAGGGGACATAATTAAGATTTCAAAAAGGATGAATCGGTCTTTCTGTAAGCATCAGATAGGTAGTTGTGGACATGTATACGTAGGGTTACTAAAGAAATACACAGTAGGTTCCTTGCCCTTGAGGGATTTAAATTCGGTAGACAAAACAAACACGGATACAGTGTGAGTAGCTATATATCAGTGTATACGGGTGGAATACTAAGATATACATCAGAAGCATAATTGGTTTATAAAATGTAATCAAGGCAGGCTAATAATACTGATCAGGGAGGTGTTCCTGAATGAGACAGTGTTTAATCCTGACTTTAAAAGGCTTGGATCAGTGAAGAAGGAGTTAGAGGGATTGAATATATTCGTGAGGGAGTTAGCAAATCCTCCTTGAGGCCCTGAAGGGTGCGAACGGAATCTGAACAACGCCCCAGCCTGTCTGATGATGAGTTCGTCACGGCAGGTGTATCTGGCTGAGCCCTTGGTGTTCGGGACTGAGCGTGTCATCCTCGTGCAGGATTAACTGTGATCCTCTCATTGCAGAGTGAGCTCAATGCATACAGTCAGGAACTCATTACCATTCTGGGGGAACTCGATCTCGTGCTGGAGAACCTTCCTGAATGGGTCACCGCCAAACCAGCTAAGAAGAACCTGCTCACCATGCTGGATGAGGTCTACGTTCAGCCGGAGCCCCTGGGAGTCGTGCTGATTATTGGAGCCTGGAACTACCCTTTCGTTATCACCATGCAGCCCCTGATAGGAGCCATCGCTGCAGGTCTGGCATCCGTTTCTCTCTCCACAACCTTGTGGAGGGGCTTATTCTCTCACATGGGCTATAAATTAAGGAGAGTGGCCAGTTAAATACAGGTGTTTGCTTTGGTGGTTTGCCTTGGTTTACACCAGCAGTGAACTGAGAATTAGAAAATATTATTATTATTATATAGTTCTTAGCCAGCACAAAGCAGTTTATTAAAGCAATACTCTCCAGGTAGGACAGTGGGCAGGTGCCGCGAGGTGGAACCAGCCCTGGGTTGTTTTGGGATTGGGTATTATTGGGTCTCTCTTGGCTGAGGTGAGCTGTATTGTAGAAAAGGATTTTATTTTTTTTTAATGTTTATTTTTGAGAGGGGAGAGGCAGACAGAGAGGGGGACACAGAATCTGAAGCAGCCTCCAGGCTTTGAGCTGTCAGCACAGAGCCTGATGCAGGGCTCGAACACATCAACCATAAGATCATGACCTGAGCTGAAGTCGGAGGTTTAACTGACTGACCCATCCAGATGCCCTGAATGTAATCTCTGCACCCAATATGGGGCTCAGGCTCACAACCCCAAGATCGAGAGTCAGACTCCCTACCTACTGAGCCAGCCAGCCACCCTTTTGTTATATAATTTATTTAAACATTTTTAATGCTTATTTATTATTGAGAGACAGAGCATGAGCATGAGCACGAGCATGGGAGGGGCAGAGAGAGAGGGAGACACAGAATCCGAAGCAGACTCCAGGCTCTGAGCTGTCAGCACAGAGGTCGATGTGGGACTCGAACTCACGAACTGCAAGATCATGACCTGAGCCAAAGTGGGATGCTCAACTGACTGAGCCCCCAAGGTGTCCCTATTATTATTAAATGGGCTCCAGAGATTTGCACGATGACTGGGTTTTGGTGTGTTTCTTTTTGTTGTTTTGTTTTTTGCTTTTTGCTTTTGAAATACCTGCAAAAATATACCTGTGAGGGTATAAAGTTGAGAGCTGACGGCCCCAGGAGTTTGGGGTCACCCACCCATATTCCAGTGTGGTGTCTCTTGCAGGCTGTGGCCTCAGATGACCCATCGGATTTAGTCTGATCAGGTTCCTCATTCAGAAGTGGGCCGAGAGGGTATCGCTGGGTGGAGTCCCCGGCACATGGCAAGAGGCTGGATCCGGAGTGACAGCTGTACGTTGACGAGGCCTGTTAGCCCAGTGATCCCGAGGCAAACAGGAAAGTCCAGTAGTGAGCGGGGAGGAACCCGAGAGGAGCCGGAGCAGTCAGGGAGGACGAGGGAGCCTGTTGTCAGGGACGCGAAGGTAACGAGAAGGTCTGAGGGAGTCAGACGAGCTCTGACACTCGCTGTGGAAGAGCAGAATTCGGAGCCACACGAGTAACGGGGTACCGAGCCTGTACCTCCGGCCCCCCACCTCCCACGGACGCCATTTTCGTAGGTGTTAAGGTTAGTCAGGTATTAAGTGGCACCGTCCTGCTTTTTTGCCCTGTTTAGGAAATGCTGTCATTATCAAGCCTTCTGAACTATGTGAAAAAACAGCCAAGGTCTTGGCCGAACTCCTGCCACAGTATTTAGACCAGGTAACCATGTCTTGACCCATCTTCAACATGTCTGCTCACGGGGGAGTGGGGCGCACATCTGATGTCCCTGCTGGCGCGTGTCCCAGATGCCTGTCGACGTGCAGTCGCTGTGGGGAGGAGCCCTCATCCAGCTTTCACCAAAAGCAGCTTTAAAATGTCGGAGCTGGGGGGGCCACTTGGGTGGCCCAGTCCGTTAAACCTCTGACTCTTGATTTCTGCTCTGGTCATGGTCTCGGGGTTCGTGGGTTCGAGCTCGGCGTTGAGCTCTGCGCTGGGTGTGGAGGGTGCTTGGATTCTCTCTCTGCCTCTCTCTCTCAATACATACACATTGAAGAAAATTTATTTCTTAAAATTTTTTTAAAAGTTTATTCATTTTTGAGAGAGAGAGCACCAGCAGGGGAAGGGTGGAGAGAGAGGGAGACACAGAATCTGAAGCAGGCTCCAGGCTCAGAGCTGTCAGCACAGAGCCTGACGCGGGGCTCCAACTCCAGAGCTGTGAGATCATGACCTGAGTCGAAGTCAGATGCTTAACTGACTGAGCCACACAGGCGCCCCCCCCCCCACCTTAAAAAATACATATATTTATTTGAGAGAAAGCAAGCACAAGCAGGGAAAGTGGCGGAGAGAGAGGATCCCAAGCAGGGTTCCAGCACAGAGCCCGACACAGGGCTCGAACTCACAAACCGTGAGATAGTGACGGAGCCGAAATCACGAGTCCGATGCTCAACCAACTGAGCCCCCCAGGCACGCCCACATCCACCTTTTGGTTCATGCCCGTATCGCGGGATCTTCTGAACATCTGACTCTGTCCCTCCTTGCCGCGCCTTCCCTGTCATGGCTCGCAAGCGGCTCTTCGCCAGGCGCGCTCTTTCACGAGAGCTGTTAATCACGGTGCACGTAGGGCTCAGTCCGAAGCTGCGTGACTTCTCCCCAGTCACACATGAGGACACCGAGGCTCCTGATGTTCAGTAGGTTGCCCAGGGTCACACAAGCTGGTGAGTGATGGAGCCCAGATCCAGTCCCCTCTGACTTCAAAACTGAGCGCTCTCGCTCGCCGCTCTTCGCGTGCCCTTCATTCCGCACACTGTTACCCGGCTCCCCACGGGCCGAGCCCCGGCCTGCGGGGTCGGGAGAGAACGTCCAGGTCAGGACCTTCCGCTGGCACCTGTCCCGTGGTCTCTGACCGCACGCTCTTTGCCAAAACCTTCAGCCGCACGGCCTGCATCTCCTGCATGTCCGGGGCCGAATCCAGCCGTTTGCTCCCATTAGTGTCTGCACTGCCCAGCTCGTGTGGAAAACCGTGGGCTCTCCGGTCAGTTCCACCTTAGGTTCACGGTTCTCAGATGCCTTTGGACTCTGATCTCCACTCGTCCTCGGTCAGTTCCCTCTTCTGTCCTCACAGGGGGCGGTCGCCATCTTTCTCTGGTATTCCTGAAGGGAACAGGTTTATGTCGAAGCAGTCTTCGTTAGATGTTGGGGTTAACAGCCACGTGAGCGTCTGCGGTTTTCCTTCTTGAAGGACCTGTACGTTGTCATCAATGGTGGAGTCCAGGAAACCACAGAGCTTCTGAAGCAGCGATTTGACCACATTCTCTACACGGGGAGCACTGCCGTGGGGAAGATCATCATGGAGGCCGCCGCCAAGCATCTAACCCCCGTGACTCTTGAACTAGGAGGGAAGAGTCCGTGTTACGTGGACAGAGACTGCGACCTGGACGTTGCCTGCAGGTGAGGCTGTCTGGCTCCCTGAGGGGGTGACGGGTTGGTGTCTCCTCTTGGTACCGAGCCCCTGCGCCTGCCAGCTCTGGGAGACCCTGTGAGGCCGTGGTGGTTGACGTGCTCAAGGCACCAGGACTCGTGCCCAGGCGGTCTCGGTGCCACTGCCAGAGGAGGCGAGCAGTGGTTCCAGACGCTGCGTGGCTGTCCTAGGGGGTGGGAGGGAAAGGTTCTGTCAGGGTCTGGCAGGAAATGTAGCCCGTTCTGCTGGTGGATGACCCGGGAAGTAGATAAAGTATTGTGTGTGCCTCGTAAAGGCCTTCGGTTCCCTACAGGAAGGGTGGTGGCCTCTTAGCAAGCTCAGCTGACAAAACCAGGATTACTCCTACTCCTGTTTTAACTGATAATATCCTGTAGGGGCGCCTGAGGGCTCCGTCGGTGAAGCATCCGACTCTTGACTTCAGCTCAGGTCATGATCTCACAGTCGTGGGATCGAGCCCCTTGCAGGGCTCTGCACTGACAGCATGTAGCCTGCTTGGGATTCTCTCTCCCCCTCTTTCTCCGCCCCCGCTCCCGCTTGTGCCTGTTCTCTCTCTCCCTCCCTCCTTCTCTCTCTCTCTCTCTCTCTCTCTCTCTCTCTCTCTCTCTCTCCAATAAAGAAAAAAGAATACCATCTTGTAGCTGGGAACCAGAAAACAAAAGGTTTCAGATTCTCTCTGCTAAATCAGGTTCAGCTACCAGGAAGCACCGACACCTGGGACGGACTGCGTGTTGGGGGGGCGTGGCCTTTCTCTCCCCTTTGGAGACGAGCAGGGACGGTATGTAGGCCATCAGGCCGCATCCAGGCTGGCCGTGTAAATAGAAGTCTCCCTGCCAGAGCCTGGGGCCCTCGGCGAGAGCTTGCAGCCTTTGATCCATGTATGGGGACAGCTCTCCAAAGCAGGGAGGGGCTCTGCAGAGGTGACGGTGTCTTGAGGCTGGCTGCTGTCCTGCTTTGTACCTGAACGTCTTGCCACAACACCTAGAGCCACAGCCCGAAGTGGAGTCTGTGTGGAACTCGAGCCAGCATGAGGATTGCTCTGCTCCTGAGCGCATTCTCTGTCGGTTGGAAAATGCATTCTTAAGTTCCAGCCGAATTAAGAGAGACAGACAGAGACACAGCACGAGCAGAGGAGGGGCAGAGAAACAGGGAGACACAGAATCTGAAGCAGGCTCCAGGCTCCGAGCTGTCAGCACACAGCTGGACTTGGGACTCAAACTCACAAACTGTGAGATCATGACCTGAGCTGAAGTCAGACGCTCAACATTTTCCTTCTTTATAAAGACTGTTAAGGAGATCTGGGAGTGTATGCTAGTTGCAAAATATTCAAACAACACAAAAGCACGTCTCACGTGAACAGTCGGCGGGTTTTACCTCCGTTCTGGTTTCCCCCACCTCAGGCGCATAGCATGGGGCAAGTACATGAACTGTGGTCAGACCTGCATCGCTCCTGACTACGTGCTCTGCGAGCCGTCCCTCCAGAATGACATTGTGCAGAAGATTAAGGAAACCGTGAAGGTTTGTGTTTAACACATCTGAGCTCATTGGTTTCATTCAGATACGGAGTCGGGTCAGCTCTTTGCAGGAAGCACCCCGTCCCCCCTCCCCCCAGGAGGTTTCCAGTAGTGCATGTGGCCGAATTCGTTTGCAGGCTTATTAAAAATGCTCCGTGCACCTTGCGTAGAATGGTCTGCTAGGAGCAAGGTTGGGTTGGCGTTTAACCCACTTAAACTGTCTAGCTGTTTTGTTGACGAAACCACAGGTTGGCTGTGGCACATGCTTTGAAAAATATATTAAATAACTCTGTTTTGTGGTTTTGAGAGAATGTTGCCAGTTCTTTGAAACACACCCAGAGACCCCTTGGCATATTGGCTGTTTCTGGTTAAAGTTACCACTTCTTTTTTTTTTAATTCTTTTTTTTTTAATGTTTTATTTATTTTTGATACAGAGAGAGACAGAGCATGAGAGGGGGAGGGGCAGAGAAAGGAGACACAGAACCGGAAGCAGGCTCCAGGCTCTGAGCTAGCTGTCAGCACAGAGCCTGACGCGGGGCTCGAACCCACAAATGTGAGATCTGACCTGAACCGAAGTCGGAGGCTTAACCGACTGAGCCACCCAGGTGCCCCAAATGATCACTTCTTGTGTATGCAGGTGGCTTAGGAAGACCAGTAGTTTTGAGGGGAGAGTTCATCCAATACCTATTGGCAAAATACGCTTGACTTGGTTCTTAGTCTTTCAGGGCATTTAAAGTCAAGATCTCTATAGAGGGAATCTGGGACTGCTGTATGGTAGTGACCTGAGCTAAGCATCAAAGAAATGTAGGATTTGGATTGGAGGCAAGGGATGGGGGGAAGCAGTGTGACTGAGCCCCCCGGGGTGGAAGAAATCAGCGGAATAGTCATTGTTCCCTCAGCAGATGCGAACTGAGCCCTGGAAGGAAGATCAGGAACACCAGTGAGTAACATACGTGCTCAGACAACGGAAAGTGTATGCCAGCGAGTTTCGAGGAAGAATAGTGATCCAGGCACGAGGTGCAGAAGGCGTTGATGGGGGACGTGGACGTGAGGGCTAGGCCTGGAGATGGGGCCAGACAAGGAGGACATGGAGTGCGGGGCGGCCGTGTGGGGTTCAGGGTACCTCCGGGAGAGAAAGCACTTGGAGGTCGGAGAAGACGTGTTAGCGGAGTGTGGAGGTGAACTCGGTTTCAGAGTAATAAGATCGCCTCTGCCTGCCTTGGGGGATTTATATTCTGGTTCGTAACTGAGGTTCACCAGGGAGCCATTTAATTAACGGAAAGTTTCTGGTCCTCACCTTGCAAAGACTGTGACTCGGTTGGTCTGGGGTCTCAACGTGACCCTAAGGCACAGCTGGCATTGACGCCATCGTCGGGGGCTCCGGAAGTGGGGCACGGGGACTCGCGCCAGCAGGGCCGACTAGGTGATTCTTCCCACCCAGACTGGAGGGCATTGGTTGGCGGGCGGGTGAACAGCCCTTGTCATGATTGGCGGGTGCATCCTGAGACCTCTCACCGAGCTTCGAAGTGATGTGGCAACTCGGTAATTTTGTGTTTGTTTTACATAATCAGTGCTGATCCGATTATTTCCTTTTCCCGCCACCTGTGACTGCTGGAAATACCAGTGCAGAGGAGACATAAGACAGTGAAATAGCAGAAAGTTCAAACTTTTTTCTGTAAAGGGCCAAATTGTGAATATTTTAGGCTTTGCAGCAGGCCACGGGGTCTCTGTTACAGTAAGCAGGAGCGGGGCAGCCACAGCGGCATCATAAACGAATGGGGGGCCCTGACTCACAGCCACACCTCCCCCTGCACCCTTGGGACAGCCCCCGGGTGGTCCGCAAGGGATCCATGTGAAGCCCCGAAACCGTGGAGGCAGAGGTCTGTGCACGTGCTGTAATTCTTGTCCTTGACCGGCCAGAAAGCTTAGACGCTATTTCCTGAGGGAGGAGGGTGAGGATATAAAATGAGACCGGACTTGGGGGCCTGAGTGGGTCTTGTAGTTATTAAGGACACTGACATACGGGTCTTTTGTGGTGACTCAATACTGTTGTTTTCAATAGGAATTTTATGGAGAAAATATAAAAGAATCCCCTGATTACGAAAGGATCATCAATCTTCGTCATTTTAAGAGGATACAGAGTTTGCTTGAAGGACAAAAGATCGCCTTCGGTGGCGAGACCGACGAGGCCACACGCTACATAGGTAATGGGACTTCGCCTGCTGCTGTGGGGACGTGGCTGCTGTGGGGACGTGGCAGTTGGACAGTTTTTATTGACGCTCTTTACCCATACTGAATAAACCCTTAGATACACAGTGTTTAATAAAAGATTACATACAGGTTCCAGTCTGCTTTCTAACCCATTTCAGGAGGGTTCTGTATCTTTATAAATAACAGCACCTGTGATGCACTGACTTTTTGCCTCTACACGTTTCATTCTTTTTTTGTTGATTGGTTTGTGTTCCTCCCACAACCTGTAACCTAACCACCCTGAGAAGCAAAATAGAACTCCCGTGTGATTATTTCCGGATTCTGGCTGGGAAAACGGCACAAAGAAGGAAATAGTTTAACTGTATTTCCACAAGTAATCAGCGGTAGTCCTGTTCCAGAAGTAATGTGCTGAATCACTTCTCGGCCTTTTGACTAAGATCAGGTGCAAAAATAATGTGTGGACCTCACTCCTGTTGACTTTCTTTGTGTTCTTCTTTGCCATAAATATGTAATGCTGCTGAATTTTGTTGAGAGAGAGCAGGGGAGGGTCAGAGAGAGAGGGAGACACAGAATCTGAAGCAGGCTCCAGGCTCTGAGCTGTCAGCACAGAGCCTGACACGGGGCTCAAACCCACGAACCATGAGATCATGACCTGAGCCAAAGTCGGACACTTAGCCTCCTGAGCCACCCAGGCGCCCTGTTGCTGTTGAATTTTAAACACGTTGCTTGAAAAAAACATCAGATGACAGGGAAATAACAGACACACTTACTTAGCAAAAAAGCCACCCCAAATAGCGTTACTTAGCCCCTCTTATCAGGTCGGATGTTGCACGCACCAGAAAACCCCAAAACCTTGAAGGACTTAATAAGGAGAAATCTCTTCCCTCATGAACTATCCCCAGGCCTTTCTGGCTTATTCATTCGACAGCTTAGTAATGGCCTCAAACCCCTCAATTCTTCATTTTTTTCCCCCATCAGCTGTTGACTTTGCCCACTCCCAGGCACGAGGTAAGGTCTACTGTGATTCACTCAGCCGGTTAGGGACCCCCCTGTGACCTGGCGTTGGGGTCACCTTACCGGAGCCCATGACTGTGTGCAGGGTGGACACCCAAACTGAAACGGTTCTCTGAGCCCGGGAAGCGGCGGGCAGGGGCTTTGGGGTAGCAGCATGGTCCCCCGGAAGGTGCTGGCTAGAGCCATCTTCTGCCACGTCGCCAGGATCTCCTAGTAGGAAACTCGGGGGAAACGGAGGGAAGGGTCTTGTTGTCAAGCGTCTTCCTTCTCCGTCACCGACCCAGCTTGTTTACGGTGTCTTGGAGCACTGCTCTTCAGGTACTGACCTTGCTCGGATGCCGGGACGCTCTGCAAAGCTTCGTCAGCGTCCCTGCTGCCCTCCCTCCTGGCGTCCCTTCCCCACCGTGGCTGGAGCACTGAATTCAGGGAGTCTTGGCCATTTTAAATACGTTTTCTTAACCTCTCTAACGGAGTTGAAATAAGGTCAGCGAGATCATATGCGTGAAAGCACTTGCATTAAGAAGTGGTGTTGATTTGATCCACAAAGGGGCTGCCTACAGTCCCGGAAAGACCTGTCCACAGAGAGGTGGATGCCTAACCCCCCGGCACGCAGGACTGTGGCAGTGCACGGGGTCAGGTGTGGATATTCTCAGGTGTGTGCATCTTTCTCTTGCTTGGCCTGGGGGTCCCCTGACGCCCACGCTTGGAAGCACATGCACGTTCATCCACAGGCATTCTCGGGACTGTTTGCTCAGTAGCCAGTCCGTGGGAAGGGGATGGATATACGTGACCTGGCGAAACACACAGAGGACGAGAGTCTTCTACTTTAGAATTTCATTTTTGCTTGTTTCCTTTTTCAGCGCCAACAGTCCTCACCGACGTCGATCCCCAAACCAAGGTGATGCAGGAAGAAATTTTCGGACCGATTCTTCCAATAGTGCCCGTGAGGGATGCTGATGAAGCCATCAAGTTCATAAACAACCGTGAAAAGCCTCTGGCCTTCTATGTCTTTTCTCGTAACGACAAGGTAAACGTGGAGAGCGGCTCGCTGTGTTCCTAACAGAGCCCGCTGAGTGAGGCCATGCTCACAAAGTGCCATCTTGGGTAATGAGGCCCTGGGGTTATTGCTGTGACATTTCCCATATTCTCCAGGGCTCAACTGGCAGCTTCAGGGCTGTGTCACAAGTTCTTTGACTCGCAAACATCGCTCCTGTAATCGGAAGGCTCTCGTAGGAATATGAGAAGCTTCTCTGCCTTTGACCCCCAGGGCGTTCCTGCGTAAGAGCGCTCTCTCCTACCTCGGTGGCCGCTGCCATCACTGAGGCGGGCCATGCGGTCCCGCCGTCTCCGGCACGGCAGTGGAAGCGGTTGTGAAATCTCACACTTCAGTCTTTCCAGGGGTTTCCCTTTGCCTTTAGAGCGATGGAGCCATCGCAGCCGCGTGAGCGCGTCAACCCATAGCCAGGGCAGGCACCGGGCAGCCGCTTCGCCGCGTCGCCTCTTCACCTGCATCAGGAGGGGACCAGCTCTTGCGGAGAGACGGTGGCCTCAACGTGGGCAAGAAAGTTCAGGAGCCCTGTGCAGAAAAGGGGATCTGGAAAGGGGAGATGGCATCAGTCAGGGTCTAAGGAGTGCGCAAGCCCGCTATTTACAGGAGAGCCTCTCATGGCAGCTTCTAGAGCCTGCTGTGCCGTGGAGACTCCGCCCAGTGAGGTGACAGACACATGGGGCTCAGTGGAAAGTGGGTTACTGACGATGACCATGGCGTTTTAAAGGACCGTAGGTAACGTGGACAGGAACCTTGAAGCAGAAAGTCTGCCGGCCAGGGTGCAAGTCAGTACGGTGCTCCTCCCCCAGTGGGGTCACCTGTGGTGACCACAGTCCACTATGACGCATTCTAGAACTCTCCAGCACTTGTTGGTGCTTGGAGGCAGCGAGGTGAAATTTCCCAGCCAGGTGTCATCATGCCTCTTGTGGTTTCAGGCCAACTGTTTTGTCAAAGCTGGAATCCCAACCCTGCAATCTGTTTTTTGGGTTTTTTTTTTTTTAATGTTTATTTGTGAGAGAGAGAGAGGTTATAGAGTACTGAGTTGGGGAGAGACAGAGAGACATAGAATCTGAAGCAGGCTCCAGGTGCTGAGCTGTCAGCACAGAGCCCGATGTGGGGCTCGAACCCACGAACCATAAGGTCATGACCTGAGCCGAAATCGGACGCTCAACCAACTGAGTCACCCAGGCGCCCCCCCTAAGTCTGCAATCTTAAATATGCTTTGCAATCCCCACAAACTAAATGGCATCTATCAATTATACGCTATGATTTAGAACAAGATAGGGAAATCTTACCAATGTAAAAACCAGAATGTAGTCTGTAGTCTGAACTGTCCTTTTTTTTTTTAAAAAACATTTATTAATCTTTGAGAGGAGGGGAGGGGGCAGAGAGAGGGAGATAGGATCCAAAGCAGGCTTCGCACTGGGAGCACAGAGCCCGACACAGGGCCCAAACGCATAAACCGTGAGATCATGACCCAGGCCGAAATAAAGAGTCAGCCACTAAAACAGCTGAGCCAGTCAGGCACCCCTGAACTGTCCCTTCTAAACAAAGGCTTTTGTGGCTACACTGGGTAGTGTGGCTCTAGGCAGTGATGGAGTAAAAGCAGGACCAGTTCAGGGCTGCCTCCCCTGAAGGACTGGATATGCATCTAAGAACTTAAGATACTGATCATGTTTGCTAAACTGAACAGCTCATTAAGCTGTTTAGGTTTTATGAAACACTTGGTACGGGATCCCAAACCCGAGGAGCGATGCCAGCCCAGGAAGTCCACGTGTTTGGGGACGCTGCTGACCCGGAGCCTTGGTTCTGTTGCACAGCTCATCAGGCGGATGATTGACAGCACGTCCAGCGGCGGGGTCACGGCCAACGACGTTATCATGCACTTCACGCTCAGTTCTCTACCCTTCGGAGGAGTGGGTGAGTGTTCCTCTCCGCCGTTAATGGCGTCGATTTCAGATCGAGTCACCTGCCGGGCGGGCTGTGGGTCTCTGCTCAGTGGCCTTCTCCTGGAGCGCCTGGGTGGTTCAGTCAGTTAAGCGTCGGGCTTCGGCTCAGCTCATGCTCTCAGGGTTCGTGGGTTCGAGCCCCGTGTCAGGCTCTGTGCTGACGGCTAGCCCAGAGCCTGGAGCCTGCTTCAGAATCTGTATCTCCTCTCTCTGACTCTCTTCTGCTTGCGCTGTCTCTGTCTCTCAAAAATAAATAAAAAAACATTAAAAAAAGTTTTTTTTAAATTGTCATCTCCTGAGAGCAGCCTTCTTCCCGCCAGGCCGCCTGCCGAGGGGACTCTCTGTCCTGTCACCCACTTTCCATCCTGAGCACTCACCACGGTCTGTAACTGTTGTGTTCCTGTTTTTGATGTACTTGAGTATTGGTTCTTACTGAGTTATTGTTCTTCCCTTAGATTTAGGGGATGTTTTTGGCTAGAAGTCAGATCTCAAATTAATTGAGAGAGACAGAGTGCGAATGGGGGAGCGGTAGAGAGGGAGACGCAGAATCCAAAGCAGGCTCCAGGCTCTGAGCTCCAAGCCAAGCTCTGGGCTCAGCACAGAGCCCGACACAGGGCTTGAACTCAAGAACGGTGAGATTATAACCTGAGGTGAAGTTGGATGCTTAACTGACCGAGCCACCCAGGCGCCCCTCCATCTGTGTTTTCTTAAATGAGGTCGTGAATGACAGGTTCAGAATGTGAAGAGCAGGAGAGCAGTCTGGGGTTTCGGATGTCCCTTTGCTGTCTGCTCAGGGTGGCATCAAGTAGTCCTCAGTCTCGTCCTGCACTGCTCCCTAGCCCTCTGTGTGGGGGACTAGGCTCTCCTCAGATCGTCTCCTGATTTGAAAAGACGTCAGGCTTCCTGTGTTCTAGAGAAGCCGGGCAGAAAGTCCTCCCAGTGAAGCTATTAAGTTTATTTCTTTTGAGAGAGAGTATGCAAGCATGAGTGGGGGAGGGGCGGAGGAGAGCCGGGGAGGGAGAGAATCGCAGGCAGGCCCTGAGCTGTCAGCACAGAGCCCAGTGCAGGGCTTGAACTCACAAACCATGAGATCATGACCTGAGCCAAAACCAAGAGTCGGACACTTAACCGACTGAGCCCCCCACGCAACCCCCAGGCATAAACACTTAATATGTTGACATAGTTTTGTTTTTTTTCCTGAAAAATGCATGTCTTTGGATGATTATTGCCAGATTTCTCTGTAGCTTCAGTTGTCCCCTGAATGACACACCAACAGGCTATAAAACGCCAGTAAATGCTTCCTGGCCCTGTCCGTCTGTCCTTATGTCACTCTGCCATAGTGCCATGCACATGCAGCCGCCCAGCACACATGAGACATGAAAACTGTTAGCACGGCTTTGTAAGTGGGCGGTGCTTTACACTTGGTTGTCACCCGTCACCCAGCACTATAACCCTGTCATCCTGCCTTCGCTACTTTCTGGGCTCTCTGGGGACACAAGGGAGTGAATGAGGGCTGTGGGTACATAAAGCCATGCGGCACAGGAGGAAAAGAGCACACAGTGCTTACCAGTCCCGCGGACCTGGATTCGCATTCCCCACTGTGGGCAGGTTGCTGACCCTGCCAAGCCCCCTTTCCCTCCCTGGAACTGGGAGCGGCAATGACTTTGTACCGTGGGGTCGGGGCAGGAAGGAACATGGTGTGGTCCTTGGTAGCAGTGAGAGCCACTGGCCAGAGAGCTCCAGGTCCTGGCTTGAATCTTGGCACGCATCCTGTTTGTTTTTAAAGGAACACGTAAGGGGTCGGGGCAGAGAGGGAGGGGGACAGGGAGAATCCCAAGTGGGCTGTGCACCATCAGCACGGAGCCCGACACCAGGCTTGAGCCCGTGAACTGTGACATCAGGACCTGAGCTGAAACCAAGAGTCACACTCAACCCACCGAGCCTCCTGGGCGCCGCAGAGAGTGCCCCGTTTGACAGGGCGACTCACGTTGCTGGGAGCGCTGGGAGGAATTTCCCAGGAGAGCCTCGCGCGGAGAAGTCCGGTGGGGGCGCCCCTGGCGGCAGGGAGCGTTGGGGGTCTCCTCCAGCCGTGTTCACACACACAGGTGGCGTGTGTCCCTCCAGTGAGGTGTTTTTTCTTCCTCGGTTTCAGGTTCCAGTGGGATGGGAGCTTACCATGGCAAACACAGTTTTGACACCTTTTCGCATCAGCGTCCCTGCTTACTGAAAAGTTTAAAGAGAGAAGGTGCTAACAAGCTCCGGTACCCCCCCAACAGCCAGTCAAAGGTGAATTGGGCCAAATTTTTCATCCTGAAACGCTTCAACAGAGGAAAACTTGGGCTCCTGTTCCTCGCTGTCCTGGGTGTCATGGTGGCTGTGCTTCTCAAGGTGAGTCTCTGCCTCTCTGGTCCCGAACAGCTGCCAGATGCACCTCTTCTGTCTCAGGGGTTCCTTGATTTTAGAAATCAACTCCGTCTCTTAAGTGAGCCTGCAGAGTGTGAGACAGGGTTGTCTTTCCAGAGGAGCGGCCACAACCCCCGCGGACCGAGTGTGGAGAGAGCTGAATACTCGAGACCAGTGGCCGTGTGGCTCATGGTGCCGGACCGATTCCGGAAGTGTGCCAACCTCTGGTTTAAGAGTTTAAGAGTGGGGGTGCCTGGGTGGCTCAGTCGGTTGAATGTCTGACTTCAGCTTGGGTCATGATCTCGTAGTTTGGGAGTTCGAGCCCCATATCGGGCTCTGTGCTGACAGCTCAGAGCCTGGAGCCTGCTTCAGATTCTGTCTCTGTCTCTCTCTGCACCTCCCTTGCTTGCACTCTCTCTCAAAAATTAATTAATTAAAAAAAAAAAGGTTGGGTGGGGCGCCTGGGTGGCTCAGTCGGTTAAGCATCTGGCTTCAGCTCAGGTCATAATCTCACGGTTTGTGGGTTCGAGCCCTGCGTCAGCTCTGTGCTGACAGCTCAGACCCTGGAGCCTGCTTCAGACTCTGTGTCTCCCTTGTTCTCTGACCCTCCCCTGCTCGCACTGTCTCTCTGTCTCTCAAAAAAAAAAAAAAAAAAAGTTTAAGGCCCCGTAGAACTTGCCGGCCACATTCTGAGTTGTCCAGCCCTCTGATTCTTCTGCCACCCACGTCTGTGTCAGTCGTGTTCGTGAGTGCACCTGTGGTCAGAGGCCGGAGTGACAAAGGAGAGAATTGTGTGTTGGGCGATGGCAGCGAGGCGTGGGTGTGATTCCTCCCAAGCTGACTGCCCCACGCATTCTGTCTGTGGTGATTAGTTCCTGTAGACGCGGCCTCACCGGCCCGGCCCTCCTGAGAGCTGGTGTCCCGAGGCCGTCCTGGTCCGCGTATCCTTGGGCGGAGGGAGCAGAGCCAGGATTTCGGAAATTAAGGTGGAGCGGGGCAGGGCGACCGTGTCCCTGGAGCCCTCGGCCGGCCAGCTGACGAGAGGCGTTGGAAATAGTGGCGACCCTCTTGGAAGAGAGGCGCGGTCCCAACACTCAATAGACGACCGCCGTGTTCACGTCTGTGTTTTTTGTCTCAAGTTCAAAAAGGGGGTTGGCTTGTCTTACATAAGTATCACGGCTTTGGCGGAACCAGAAAGACCAGTTGCATTTGAAATCATTTGGGTTTTCTCAGAAATACCAAGGTGCGCTGAGGAGAAAGGCCTTGGTGATTTTTCTGCCAGTTCAGACTGTGTCGTCCATTAAGCAGTGACGAGCCCCAGATCTCAGGACCCCAGCTCGGTCTGTTGAGAGCGAGGTAGGAACTCCTTGTTTTCTTATTCTCCGCAAGGTGGGCCAGGTTGGGGTATGTTTTCTTTTAGCGGTTTCTCCATAGCGAGAGGCTTAGGGGTTACTGAGAAAACGTTTCGCCCGCCTGTCTCCAGACATTATGGCGCTTGGCCCAGAGTCTCAGAGCATTAAAACTTGACTCGCCCATACCATTGAAAGGTAGCGGGTATTTTCAGGGACTTTAAAAAAACGTGTGGAAGTACTACGGCTCTGCTGGGTCTAGACAAAGCGTCATTTCTGGAAAAAGAGTCACATGCGCTCCCTCCTCCTTCTCCCCGTCCACTCCGCTCTCCCGGAAGACGAGCCGGCTGACCTACTCGGGTCTGTAAGAAGCACACGTACGCAGCGAACTCTCTTGTTTTAGGATTTGAGGCTTATCTCCTGAAACTCTCCGAGTCACGTTTTGTTCCGAGTTGTTCCGGTGTTTAACAAGAAGTTCAGAATTCACGGTGGCAGACTGAGCAAGTCAAAACTTTGTGGGCTGGGAAGCTCTGTTCCTGCCTCTGCAGCTTCCTGAGGCCTGAGGTGTACTTGGCTCTCTGGTCATTATCTGCCTGTCTTCTCTTGTCCCAGGATGACAGCCCCCAGCCTGACCCGCACCTTCTTGCTGGGGGATGGAACCTCTGAGCGCCATGGAAAATCCGCTCCCGCCGCAGCGCTGGGCCTGGCAGGCGGGGGGCAGGCCGGGGAGCCCGCACGGGGAGCCCACAGAGCGGCTTGGAAGGGTTTGGCAGACGCGCCTCTCTCTGATAAGGTCGAGAGCAGCAGCAGTGCGTAAAACCATGGAGCTGGGAGCAAGAGAACGTGGCTTTCATTCCTGGTTCTGAGATCAACAGATTTCGCACTCTGAGCAGGGCCTCTGGGCCCGCCTGGGGCCTCGCTCGGCCGGGGCGCCTCTAGGAGGAGCGCAGCCCGCAGCCGCTCCGCCGGTGCCGTTGCCGCGCGCTGGCCTGTCCGGTCCGCGCCGCCTGGGTTCCGGGCGGGAGCGCTCAGGATTCGGCTTTCTTTTCCTCTTTGCTGCTTCTCCGCGCTTGTCTCTGTCCTCATTTTCTCAAATCACCTCTCATTTTAAGTAAGAGATTCTAAGCCCAAATTGTGCTTCTATTGGAGGAGTCCTTATTTATTGCGACTGCAATCATTTTTTTTCTGAAACGGCTTTTCTCCCCTTAGTAAATCTGTTATGTGCTTGGATGTGATTCTCACTTTACGACAATGAGCGTGGGCTCAGGACGTTTTTAAGTGGGAAATCGAAAGTAGTGATTATTCATCTAAAGGGAACAAGGCCAGAATCTCAGAGTGGAGAGGAGTGTTCCAAAAACATTTAAAAGATACGTACGTGCGTGTGTGTGCGTGTGTGTCTACACGTCTACACAAAGTCAAGTTCTGAGACAGCGTAAAGCAGCTCCCACAAGCCTTGCAGGGGGTGTGGGCTTCCAAGGGTTGAGAAGCACAGAAGGTTAAAATTGATAGATGTCGTTAGGCCCTTGAAAATGAAATATGACGTGAACTCTGAGGTGGCTACCAGAAGTCCCTCGGGCTCAGTAGGTAGGGATTCGACTGAGCACTACTTCAGACTTTGGAAACAAAATTGTCGATCAGTTTTCAGACGTCAGCTCCCCACGCCCAACAGGAGGACAGTGAGTGAGTATTTTCCACTCCTGCTGTTGTCTCACTGAGACCAGACAGAACAGCACCCCTGACGCCACCTGCCTTGTTATTGTCACTTTGCAGGGAAGGCCCTGATCGCTCAGCCTCAGCCCAGACCGCCACCTTCCGAGGGATACAGGGACCCTCTATATATGGCGCATTTAGTGTCTCTTAAAATGGCGGGCATTTGGTGGAATCCCGATACTGAGTTCACGTTCCAGGGCCAGTGGGTGGGGGTTTTAAGCCAACAGAGTAACTTGGCTCCCTCTCTCCTCTCTCTAGGCTGGATACTACTGAAGAAAGAGCCTGTTCAAGCTCCTAGGTGCCTGTACTGAACTATCCCTCTCTTAAATGTTAACAGACCAATCGTTTTAAAATCCTACCAGAAATAGTAAGGAAATATGCAAATGTACTCTAATCAAACCTAACCGTCATTGCCACTCCCCGTTAATAAAACTTGCCGTTGCAGCCGACCCCCAGCCGTCCTCCACTGTGGGGGCAACGTCTTACGTTGTGTTCCCCAGCTCTTAGAGTCTCGGTCCAGGGGGTGGAGAATGTGCTAGGCTGACTCCCTGGGAGAGGTAAAAGGAGTCTCTGAACCTGTTGAGTGACTTCTTCACTGCAGTTCATGGGACCCAGGACACCCGCCCCCACCCCTGCTGCCTTTCGCCATCACTCTTCGAAGCTCTTCCCAGGGGCTCCTCCCCGCACGGGGTTACCAACAGCCCTCTGCAGCCCGCAGGGGTGAGGGCGGATCTTCCCAGCTCTGCTTGAGGTTTGAGGCACGAGATCTGTGTGTTGGGGGAGGAGGGAGGTCCCTGTCCCTCATCCACCGGGACTTGAGGACTTTGACCTTCAGAAGCCAGCCCTCCAGTCAGACTTGGTATCTGACCAGGGGTCTTCCTCCTTTTCTGTCCATTCTCCACCCTCCCTTGTGTTTGGTTTGTCTTTTGTGGCTGTTGCAAATGCCTTCTGTAACTAACGCCACGCAAAACATCCCGTGAACCCCCGGGCTTCCGGGGAAGACAGTTGCCAATTTCCATGTGAGTGTCACCTGTCATTGTTACTGGGTAGAAGTTGTAGAATTCTGCATCTTATAAAATCTAATGGCACTTTTTTTAATGCTGTAATAAAATGACGTATACAAACATTCTCTCTCAGGATCTTAAAATTTCAAGTCAGTGGATGTTCAAGGAAGATCTTTACATTCCTTATTTCCATAGCATGATGCAAATAAATTTTTACTTTTTTAAACGTCAAAGAGATCCCTTTCCGAATAAATTCAGCCTTCAGGACGTAACATGGAAAGCCATTTCCTGTCACGGACAAGAGGCCTTGGATATTGAGGACCCTGAAGCTTGAGAGCCTCAAGGGAACAGCAGGTGGACCGTTTGGAGAAGGAGTCTGTAAGCCGAGGTGCCCCACCGGAAGAGAAGGGGACGGAGGACACAGGAGGGGAATCCCCTGAGCATGGCCGAGGGCTGGGACCTGAGGGGCTTTGGCCGAGGTGGGAAGGAGCCCTGGAGAATGCAGCCTCCCCACCCGCACACAATGAGGGAACTTGGTCAGCTCCGTTGAATGGATTTGTTCCAGGGCGGCCGTCTGAAGTTCACGGTCTTCATCACAGGATGCGGGGTCAAGACTTAATCACTAGGCTAGTTTAAGGTGTCAGGATAATCAGTGACGAAATACTTCAGCCAAAATTTCAATACGGACCTTCCATTTAGCATATTAAATTGTGTGCTGCGATTTCTAGGTGAGCGACACTGCTGGCTTATCTACTAGTATTCGCTGCTTCAAAATAAATACATTCTATTTGATACAACTGTCATGAATTTTAATAACATTCCTAGTAGGGAGCCTCTGAAGTCCTGTTAGAGACCGTCCTGTGGCCGTGATATTTGCCCCAACTATAAATCCGGTTTTTGCCTTTATCTGTTCATCAGTTTTCCTTAAGTCCTGCTTCCTCCCTGAAATTCTTAGCCGAGAAGAGTTTCTCAGGCTCTGCGTTGTCACTTGTGGGTTTTTATTTTTTTAAAGTACCCGTATCAAGAGGGTTTTGCCAGCTCTGCCCGCCTGTCCCCATCAGCCAGTCTAAAACAAGTATTTCTGTAAGGGGCTCCCCCGAACACGAATCCCATGAGGTTTTACGCAAAAACTGATCCCACCACCCCTCCTGGGTGGCAGGAATCCTAAGGCACATGAAGCATCTCAAAGGATCCAAGGCCCGGAGGATCCGTGTGGCATTGAGTGGGGGTCGTTTCCCAAACTTCCTTGGCCATGGCACCCTTTTCTGTTGATAACGTTTTAACCTTAGAACACGTTTGCGGAAACGACACCGCTGCTCTGTGCCCCGTTCTCGGTCGTTCTGTTTGGTCGGCAGACGCTCACCGCGGGGTTTGGCTCAGACACGGGCGTCAGGCTCGGCCTCCCCGTGAGCCGGAGGCCCGGGCTGTCGGCGGGTACTGACCCAGCATGAATCCATGTTGACTCTTCAAACAGGGATTACATCCTGTGCATCCTTTTTTGTTTTTTTTCAATTGGCTTCGATCATTTTGTTTGTGAATGCACACAGAGCCACTGATGCCTAGGGGACTGCGGCAGTGGAGGCCAGGCTGCCTCCACTTTGGATGGCAGCATGTGGCTCATTCGGCGTGGGGTTCGGCAGTCACAGACCTCAAAGAAAAGCAGCCTAGAATTTGGGTCGACATCGCGTTTTGTCCTGAGGCTGCGTGGCCAAGCGATCGATCTGAGTTTTGCTACCCTTGTCTCTACCCTGTCGCTGCTGTAACAACAGGGCTTCTCAAGGCCCGTGACCAACTCAGTGCTGATGGCATGCAGGGTCTGGGGACAGCCAGACAGCACCTGCCCTTTCAGGGTTTCCCAGTGCCCGGATCTGCAGGGGCCCCGGGGGCGGGGTGCACGCGTGGCAAACCGGGCTGCCCTTGAGGGGTGCCCAGGCCCCCTCGTCCAGGCTTCTCAGGGGCTTTGTGAACAGACCCGGGCAGCAGACTCGCTGAGGAAATACGTAATTTTTAATTGGATGACTGGTTTTTCTGAATGTGTTTTGATTTGAAATCTCCCGATTTGAAGCCATTTACATCCTTACCAGGAATACCAACCCCAGGAGGGTCCCTCTCTGGTCAGCTGACGCCCTCTTAAAGAGCAGAGAAGCGAAAACCAGTTTGACAGAACCGTCCGGTCACACAAGGCACCAGCTGCAGGTCTTGTTTTTGAGGTGTGGTCCACACTGTACGTTCACCCACACTGGGTCCCCAGGTGCTGTCATAGGGGGCCTGGCGTGGAGGCCCTGGGGGTGTGGCCACTCCTGACCTCCTTCCCGTCGCCGGCTGCTCCGCTAGTGTCTGGAGGTCAGGAGCCGGATGACCAGCCCCGCCGTCAGCGTGGCTGACACCATCCCCAGCGCAGCCCCGCGGCGGATGGCCAGCTGTTTGGCCGACAGTCTGCTGGCTGGAGCCGAAAGGGCCTGGGCCGCCTCTGGAGTCCTCATGAGGTCCTGCTGGCCCTCGGGCCTCAAATACATCGTCAGGGTGACGCCGCGAGAGCTGCCCGTGGCCACTGCAGAGGCAAACCGGAGCAAGATCAGCGGTGCCGGGGGCCCGGAGAGAGCTGCGGCCTTAGACCCAGGATGCCCGGGTGCCCTGGTCCTGCTGTATGAGGTCACGGGGGAAGCACCTCAACACGTGAGCCTGGTGCAGAGCTAAGGCTGCTGGTGAGACCGCAGGGGGCGCGTTCCTGCCTGAGCCCTGCGACCACACGACTGAGCGTAACTCCCACATGTGCCGTCGGAGGACGTTTTAAGCGCTCGGTCGGTCGGACCTCACTGTAGTCTCACGACACTCTAAGCTCCCAGAGCTGTCGTCACCTAGCTCACGACGGTGCTGAGGACGCCAGAGCCCAGGGTGAGATGCAGTCATGGAGGTAAGCGAGGGCTCTGGGCTACGAACATACACACCGGGCACCCCCCGCCAGCCCGGGACAGGAGGGCCCCTAGGCCCCAGGCCAAGGCCCCCGCCCCTCACAGAGACGCTGGATGTACAGCCGAGGTGCCCACCGGTCTGCTGGCTACAGGGAGGGCGGCAGGGGAGGTGCCCCTACCGCCCAGTCCAGCCAGGACGACCGGCCCGGGCCCACCTGCTGGAGGCCGATGTGGCCTTCTGGCCTCGGCTGGGCATCAGTGGTGAGAACTCTCGAGTCTGACGGGCCCACACTGGGATCTTCTCACCTTTTCCAGTGGTGGGACCACCGTCAGGGAAGAGACCTAGGCTCTCAGCCTGGCCTCCTCACTACCTCCCAAGGCTAAGGATGCGAGGTGCTTCCTGCGGGGCCTGTTGAGTCACAGTGGTAGTGTCGCCTTCCTGGCACTCAGGACACCATGTTTGTGCCAAGATGGGGACCGGCAGCTTGGACTTGGACTTGCCCAGGGCATACACAGCAGCCAGGGGCAGTTTGCTGCCAGCATTGGTGCCTACCCGGCAGAAGCACGGAGACCTTACCTGAAGATGTGACAGCTTCTGCAGGCCCAGGTCTGGGGACCGTGGTCACTGTGGCCACTGTGCTGTCAGTGCTCTGCGGCAGCAGCCCCGCGTGTTTCCGGGCCTAAAAGAGCAGATTCATGGTCTTTGAGAGTACACCTCCCTCCCCCGACTCTGCCTTCAGACTGAGTTGTCCCCTTTACTGTGTCTGAGAAGCAGACATTGGCCTGCCCTGTTTAAAAAAGTTCGGCCAAGCGGTGCCTGGGCGGCTCAGTCAGTTCAGCATCTGACTTTGGCTCAGGTCATGATCTCCTGGTTCATGGGTTCGAGCCCTGTGTCAGGCTGTCTTCAGATTCTGTGTCTCCCTTTCTCTGCCCCTTCCCCGCTCACGCTCTATCTCAGAAATAAACGTTAAAAAGAAAGAAAATGTTTGGCCAAGAGGACGTTGGACAGGTTGATGGTGTTCCCCCTTCCAAAGTCGGGCTTGTCCAGGTTCAGACTAGTTTGAGCCCTTTGCTTTGGTTTCCTGCAGCTTGGCCTGGCCGAGGAAGGATTTTGGGGTGTGCGCCTCTCCTTGAAATTAGAGAGTGTACTGGCACCATCTGGGGTCCAGTTTGGCGCCAGGAGATGTTGAGGCTGAGGGGGCCCCTCCGTGACGCCCACCCTCCCCGCTTAGCCCACAGGTCCCTGCTCCTGAGGCCCAACGCGCTCGGCATTTCTGCATGCTTGGCCGGGCTGGCGGCCACACCCGCTCACCTCCTCTGCAGCTAGCTTCCAGTCCAGCCGGGCGGTGTAGACAGCGAAGGCAGCCGCTCCCAGGAGGCCGCAGGCCAGCATGCCTAGCCAGAGGCCTGCGGGAGACAAGTGACAGATGGAGACAGAGGTCCCCCCAGGCCTCTTCCCACTCTCCCTTGCAGTACGTACCCATGATACTCATTCTGACCACGAAGGTCAGAACGATGCCCAGCGGGAGGCCGATGACGTAATACATGACCGTGTTGACGATGGCTCCGAAGGCCTGCTTGCCAGTTCCTCTCAGAATCCCGCCATAGACGCACTGGGGGTGGAGGCAGAGAGGGGCGAGAGGCGGGCGTGAGACCGATGGCGGGGATCCTGCAGGGGGCCCTCTTCTCACTTCGCACGGCCTGGTGTCATTCTAAGCCCATGTCCCGTGGGGAGACCGAGTCAGGGTGCACAAGAGTAGCTGCATCTTAAATTTTTTTTAATGTTTTTTATTTATTTTTGAGAGACAGAGTATGAGCAGGGGAGGGTCAGAGAGAGAGGGAGACACAGAATCCGAAGCAGGCTCCAGGCTCTGAGCTAGCTGTCAGCACAGAGCCCGATGCGGGGCTCGAACCCACAGACCGTGAGATCATGACCTGAGCCGAAGCCAGACACTCAACCGACTGAGCCACCCAGGTGCCCCAAGAGTAGCTGCATCTTGAACACAGCCCCGTCTCCACCTCCACCCTAGGACTGCCTCTCTAGAAGGTCAAGGGAAGATCGGAAACCGACCACCAGCTGGCCCCAGAGGCCAGACACACGTCACACAGAGTTGCGTGGTGCTGCCTTTGCACTGCCGCCGCCGCAGATTGCTGTCAGTCCGAGGTTTAGCACAAGACACGTGTACTGTCTTCTGGTCCTGGAGGTTACGAGTCCCCTGAATGGGTCTCCCCGCCCTCTAGTCAGGGCGGACTCCGGGAGGCCGCAGCGGAGAATCTGTGTCTTTGCCTTTTCCAGCCTCTAGAGGTCGCCCTGCATTCCCGGCCCCCAGACAGTGGTGGCATGGGTCCACCCTCTGCTGCTGTCGTGGTGTCTGTCTTCTCCCTCTGTCTGCCTGCCTCTCTCGCCTGTGAGAACCCTGAGATTACTTTGGGTCATTGGATAATCCAGGATCATCTCCCCGCCTCAAGCTCTTTTCCTTAATCACATCTGCAGCCCCCTTTTGCCACATGACAGTCACAAGTCTGGGGATTAGGGCATGGAGATCTTGGGGGGCCATCATTCTGGATACCGCACGTGGCAAACAAAGGTGTCGTCTGCTCCAGATGGGACACGCAGCCCTGGCTTCTGCTGTCCCCGTAATGCTCACAGACAAGCATGACTCTGGAGAAAGCACTAACTCTGTTTTACTCTACTAGTCTCATCCTCCAAACCTGATCTCAGAGCTGATGAAATAGAGAGCGACAGGCACAGCTCCTGCTTGTGCAGCGCTACTGACAATGAGCTATTTGGTTATTTTCATTTTGTTAAGATAAAGGATATGGAGTGGGGCACCTGGGTGGCTCAGTCGGTTGAGCATCCGGTTCTTGGTTTTGGCTCAGGTCATAATCTTGTAGTTTGTGGGTTCGAGCTTCGGGCTCCATGCTGACAGCACAGAGGCTGCTTAGAATTCTCTCTCTCTCTCTGCCCCTTCCCTGCTCTGTCTCTCTCTCTCTCTCAAAATAAACAAACGTTTTGGGGACACCTGGGTGGCTCAGTTGGCTAAATGTCTGACTTCAGCTCAGGTCATGATCTTGCAGTTCATGAGTTCGAGCCCCACGTCAGACTCTGTGCTGACCGCTCAGAGCCTGGAACCTGCTTCCAATTCTGTGTCTCCCTCTCTCTCTGCCCCTAACCCATTTGCATTCTGTCTCTGTCTCTCAAAAAGAAATATTTTAAAAAATAATAAACTTAAAAAAAAAAAGATAAAAAGGATGTGGAGTATTCCATGGTTTGCTTTCACACTTTTGAGCCAAGAGGTAATGCGTTCGGTAGAGGAGCCGTACAGCCTCCTGAACTCTGAAATGTGGTGTGCTTGTTTCCCACTATTCTATATTACGACACAGAAGACCTGTTTTGGTTAGTAAGACTTCTCCCAAATTATGACTGATGAGCCCTGAACAAGTATCTCAACCCCGGGGGGTGATGTCGCCCCCCCCCAGCGGACATTTGGCAGCGTCGGGAGCTGGTTTGGGTTGTCACAACCAGGGGCGCTACCTGCATCTAGTGGCTTGAGGCCAGGGACGATGTTAAACACCCTGCAGGGCCCAGGGCCTCCCTACAACGAAGGATTATCCATCCTGAAATGTCGCGGGGCCAAGGCTGAGAAGCCCTTTAAAGGATTTTGAGTCACAGTGATGATTTCAGAGGCAAGCACACAGGAAGGGCCAGTGGCCCTACCAGTCTGGCTGTGGGCCTGTCTGGGAGGAGCAGCAGACGGGCACACTGAGCAGGAATCTGACGGGGAGGCGAAACCACCGGGCTATGGGGAGAGGGAGCTTGATGTGTGCTCCGTTATTTCCCACGTCGATTGGAGGCTGTGCGTCCACGTAGCAGAGCCCAGAGCAGGCCCGAGCCTCCCCCGCGTCGTGGACGGTGGAGCCTGTGCACGTGGACAGAAGAGACACAAGAGAAGCCAGAAGGGAGTAAGAGCCGGAAGACTCGAAAGGAGTCCCCATGCACATCCGGATCCTTCCTCGGAGAATGGAAGCCTCCCAGCTGCCAGGGGTTTGGACGCAGCCTCTGGCCGGTAACTGCCCAAACCCTGAGCTGTGCAGACCCAGGGGTGCGGCCCCTAGTGAGCTAAGCCTAAAAATAAACATAGAAAAAACCCCAGAAAACAAAACTGAGTAGAGATAGCAGCCCCAGGCTATAGAGGAGGCAGGATTCAGAGGAAAAGTCTAGACAAATTCCTAAATAAAACAAGAGGCGTCAGAGAAAGGTTACCCACGACATTCTCTGGATGGGGCTGTATGAGATCACACAAGAGAATTCAGTTAGAGACGCCGACAGGAAAGAAATATGGGAATGCCCCCAGTATTTGGAAGTTAACACAAAGAAGAAATAACAGGAGAAATTTTTAAATATTTTGAATGAAGAGTAAAATAACGTATCACATTTACTTGATGTCACTAACCCAGTCCTTAGAAATGCATAGCTGTAAATGCTTATATCCAGAAAGAAGAAAGGCCTCAAACCCATAGCCCAATATCCCACGTTAAGGAACAAGTAAGAGCAAACAATACCGAAAATAATGCAGAAGAATGGAAATAATGATGAGAGGGGAAATGACTGACATAGACAACAGAAAAAAAACAAAATCAACGAAACCTAAAATTCTATGTCTTTGATGATATCCACAAAAGGGAGGAACATTTGCCAAGGATCTGACCTTGGTAAAGTAAGACCAAGAAAGTAAGAAAGTACAGACGCAAATTACCAAAATCAGGTGTTGAAGAAGGGACATTACCACTCGCCATAAAGAAAAGGATCATAAGGAAATACTGTGAGAGATTTGGTGCCAAAGAATTAGACAAATTTAGTTTAAGTAAATAAGTTACTTGAAAGACACAGATTACTGAAAGTAGCTCAACAAGAAATAGAAAGTGAAGAGATCTATAACAAATAAATAAATGGAATTAATTTAAAAATCTTCTGACAAAAGCCCAGGCCCAGATGGCTTCACTGGTGAATTCTGTCCAATATTTAAAGAAGAGGGGCGCCTGGGTGGCTCAGTTGGTTGACCATCCCACTTTGGCTCAGGTCATGATCTCACAGTTAGTAAGTTCAAACCCCATGTCAGGCTCTGTGCTGGCAGCTCAGAGCCTGGAGCCTGCTTCAGATTCTGTGACTCCTCTCTCTGCCCCTCCCCAACTCATGCTTGCTTGCTCACGCTCGCTCTCTCAAAATTAAATAAACATTAAAAAACAATTTAACAAAAAAAAATTACCAACCCTTCACAAACTCAGAAAGTCTGAGAGGGCACGTTCAGAATCCTATGAGGCTAGTGTTACCCTGATACCAAAGGCAGATTAAGATATCACCAAGAAAAGATAAAAATTAACAGGCGAACGTCCTTCATGAATATAGACGTAAAATCTTTAACACAATGTTGGCAAACCAAATTCAGCGACAGCTAAACAAGATCTACCCTGTGACCAGGAGGGGTTTATCCCAGGAATAAATGCATTTGCTCAGCTTCCTCGGGGAACACAGAAGGGCTGCCCACTGAGGAAAGGCAACCTTAATTCCCTGAGGAGTTCCCATTGCCAGCCTTTAGCTGCAAGAATTCCCAGCTGTGACAAATAGATATATATGAAGAGTGTCCTTAACAACATCCTGTGGCAAAAGCAATAGCGGATCCCATCTGACGGTTTCTTTTAATGAGTTAATGGTCGCAGCCCGGTGCAGAGTTGCACCGGGGAGTCAGGCTTCCCATCAGGGCGGTACTCACACAGAAGGCCTCAAAGAGCTGAAAGACGATGTAAATCGGCAGGACCTTGTTCACCAGGGCAATGACGTCTCTGCAGGAGAAACAGGAAAAAGAACATTCACTGGAGCATTGAGACATGACTGTGTTCTTGAGACCCACATCCTCCCTGTTCTACTGCGTCCTAAAAATGATTGGAATAGCGGTAGCTACCCCTCCCCCACGCCTGACACTCCCAGCCCTGTTTCTGCACGTCTGTGGGTCGTCTTATGCTCCAGCAGAGCCCCACAATTTTATACTGCCCTGCACCCAGCCTCCTGTCCTCAGACCAGCACGTGATGGAGGCCGTGGTCTGGGGTGGGGGTGGGGTCTGGGCATTGACGCTAGCTTCTTCCTGGTGAGAGCAAAGTCGACACTGCTCCTGCTTCCTCTGGGCCTAGCGCTGAGCCGGCCAGGGGATGAGTCTCTGAGGACCAGCTGCCAGCCACTCTGACATTTCTGAAGAAAACGGATTACCTACTCATCATTTGTAAAAATATGCCCCAGTTTATTTTTCAGGATGCTCAACAGGATGCCCACAACCAGCGAGGTGCCGCCTGGAAGAGAAAAGGAAGAGCATTTGCCCCCCAACCCGTGGAGGAGCCCAGCTTAGGTCAGTGCAAGGCAGGGCAGCATAGGAAATGCCTTTCCTCCTGTGGTTCTCAAAGTGGGGTTCCTGGACCAGCAGCAGCACCTGGTAACTTGATAGAAATGGAGGTTCTCAGGGGCACCTGGGTGACTCAGTCGGTTAAGCATCGGACGTCGGCTCAGGTCATGATTTTGCCGTCCGTGAGTTTGAGCCCCGCGTCAGGCTCCGTGCTGACAGCTCAGGGCCTGGACCCTGCTACGGATTCTGTGTCTCCTCTTCTCTGTTCCTCCCCCACTCACTCTCTCTCTCAAAAATAAACAAACATTAAAAAAAAAAGAAATGGAGGTTCTCAGACCCCATCTCAGACCCATTGAATCAGAAACTCCTTGGGGGGTGAGGCCCGCCAGGCTGATTCTGATCTTTCCAGCTGACTCTTAATAGTCTTAAGCCCAAGAACCGCTGCTCTCCACAGACGAGCCGTCTGAATCTGTCCGCATCGGACAGCAGAGCCCCGGAGGAGGAACGAGATTGGCTCCTCCTGAGGGCGGGGACGGGGCAGGCAGGTCCTGAGAACCTCGGGGACGCTGGGAGGGCAGTTTTGCAGAAGGACCCTGGACAGCTGGAAGGAGAAGCCTGGGGAGGAAGGAAGGGACTTAACAGGGTCACAGGAAGGGGAGGGGTGGGAACCAGTGACCTGTCCCTGGGAGAACCCATGAACAGCAGCAGGGAAGGCGTGCAGGACAAGAGAGGTTTGCAGCTCGGGGGGGTGGGGGGCGGCAGGAAGGTGGCATCAACTCAGCTGAGGCTCCTCTGGGCCTGGTATTGTAGATCTGTCCCCTGCCCCAGGCTCCAGCTTCCCAAGCCCCGCCCCACCCCCCCGGAGGATTCCACTCACCTGTGCAGAGCAGGGCTGACTTGACTGACCGCTTAGCTTGCACTATATCTGCAGCTCCCAGGGCCATCCCCACGCGGACACACACAGCATTGCTGAGCCCCAAGGGAATCTGGGATCAGAGGTTAAGGGGCTGTCAGTAGAATCAACTTCCTACCCCTGGAAAGGGCTGAGTCCTGCGCCAGGAAGAGGCCTGGGCTGCGGGGTGGTGGGGGAAGCAGCCCTTCAAGCCTCCATCCCGGGGCCAGAGGGAGGAGAGCAGAGCAGGAAGGCAGGATGGATCCTGGGAAGGCAACGTGAGGAGAGACGGCATTCACGGCTGAGGTTGGGAGATGGGGTGGGGAGCCCCTCAGTCTGCCCCCACCTGCTCCACCAAGCATCACAGGCACTGTTGCCAAAACCTCGTAAGTGCATTTTTAAGGGGTGAATGTGGTCATAAGTATATCAGAAAAGCTCCCTGTAAGAAAAACCAAGTTCTGTAGAAACCCTTTGTAAAATTAAGCACCTTATACATTTGTGCTGTAAGTGTAGACTTAAACCCGGACTGCATGTCTCCAAGGGGTTGCAGTCTGTATGTCCCCAGGAGGCTGCCAGAGGCATACACAGTGACATGGGACAATTCATGTCTCTGTAAGAAGAGGAGGGAGCTCTGGGGACTCAGCAGAGCCCCCCTTCCCCCGCGAGAGATGCCATCACCCAGCTCTCTCGGTGACTGGGGGTGTGCAGGAATGTGGGCCCGCTCCTAAATGGAATGTCCCGTTTTCCAAGAAAATGCAAAAATTCTGATTATGATGTAAAATCTCCCCGTTTTTATGCTCTACCGACTGAGCTATCCGGGCTCCATCTCCCCGTTTTTAAATGGCACTAATTAATTTAAAAATTCTAACATGTGAATTCAGTATGACTCCTAGAGGAGCAGCTGGGTGCCATCTGTGTGTGTCAGGGCCTGGGCCTGTACCTAATGTACCTAATGGGTACAGGAGGCTCAGGGAGGTCCCTCAGGAGAGAGAAATGGCCTTAGGGAGACAGCCTGCCCCTCTCCTGTGACACCCCAGGCCGTTAGCAAGGCCGGGCCTGCAGGAGGGCGTGGGGAAGATACCCCCATAAGATACGCACCATGTAGACCATGGAGGCCAATTCGTAGAGGATGGCCTGGCCGGAGAGGTCCAGCACGCTGAGCAGGCCTGTGGGGGAGGCACACGGTGACCCCACAGATGTGGGACAGGACTCCCCTCTGCTTTGGAGGCAGAGGGGCAGATGATTTCCAATGGGGCAGATTTGCAACAGAACGGGTTCCTGGGAGACCCTCAGCCTCGCAGGAAAATCCCACCCAGCTGTGGCGGAATCTCTTGCAGGGTGTTTGTTCCCTGTATGCTTTGACTTTGGAGTTGAACTCCCTGGAGTAACATGGCATATGGTGAGGGAGAGAAAACAGACCTGGACCAAGATTAAGAGACCCACGTTTCGGTCCCAGCCCTGCCACTGTGACTCTGGACAGTCTCTTGTTCTTGCCCATCTGTAAATGGGACGCAAGGGTTGGACCAGAAGCTCTCTCAGGGGCCATTCTCACGCAGGCCTTTCTGATTCTCAGGCTGCGTGGGCTCTGCACTGGGTGCTCCGGTGAGCACATGGGTGTCAGGTGAGAGCCCCACGCCTGCCTGGCCCCGGCCCGCTCACACCCAAATTGGTTCAGTCCCTCGCTTCCCTCACTGACTCGAACACCGCTCGTGCAGGCCCGTGCAGGGCAGAGCTGGGATCCTGTAACATGAAAAGCCCAGGTCTTCTGGGAGCGCATAACCCAGAAAGAGCAACAGCCCTGACCTGACTGAGGCTGCCAAACCGCCATCTGGGCAAGGGGCTTCCGGGCTGCCCACAAGGTTCCCCGAGACGTACCCATGAGGAAGCTCCCGATCTCGTAGGCCCACCACTCAATGCATATCATGAGCATGCTGGGGATAGCCAGAGAGAAGAAAGGGCCCCAGTCCTGCAGGCACTGGCCGGACCAGCCTAGGAACAGAAGCCCCACTCAAGTGCTGAGCAGGGAGCCCATCACGCACGCGCACCCACGGCCTGAGCCCCTGCGAGCCCGTGACCCCGCCCACCCCGGACCCACCCAGCACGCCCAGGCCTTCTGCGTTTTGCTTTGCCGTAGGGTGCACCACAGGGCGCCTTGGGTTGGGAGCCTCAGGCGTGGGGGAAGGTTCCCCCATTCCACCCATGACACCACAGGATCTTGGGCAACTACCCTGCCCTTTCTGGGTTCCATTCCCTCATCTGAGTTCTTTGCCCTGATGCCCCAGAGCAGTTGCTGGGAGGATGGCATGAGGTCAAGGTCAAAGGATTCTCGGGGCAGATAGGGCTGTGCAGACATGGAGAGCAGAGTGGCCGCACAGGACTCCCTGCCCTGTGAATGAGGCCCCGTCCAGAGGGCTGGATCCCACAGTCTACAGAGTTAGCTTTCAGGAGGCAGAAAATCTCAGAACCTGACCCGGGAGTACACGGACACGGGTTCGAGTCCAGCCCCACCGTGCACCGCCTCCGTGGTTCTGAGTTAACTGTTTAACCTCATTCCATCTCCTCCATGTAAATAAAGTGGGGATTATAAGGTGTTGTGGCGTAACTGGGGTCAGAAATGTCGGGCACTCAGCCCACTGTTCACACCTAGGGTTTTACCTGAGATCAGGAAGCCAGCCAGAAAGCTCCCTAGGGCTGCCCCCAGCAGGGCTCTGCGCCTTGTCACATTGGATGGGGGGCCTGGGACCTTTGTGGGTAGGGGTGCTGAGGGGTAGAGCAAAGGGGAGGGAGGCCCGAGACAAGGCTCCTCCAACGGGGCTCTGACCGGGCATTCCGTCCACCTGCTGAATGAAGCCCACACCAGGGTGGGGTCCTGCCTGCTGCAGGTCTGCTCAGGCCCCGAAGGGCAGGGTGGCCCCAGGCACCTGCCCACGTCTCCTGGTGCAGCTTCTTCAGCACAATGTAGAGAAAGAGGAAGATGGTCTGTAGGATGTGGGAGATAGTGTTGGCATAAGCAGAGCCCCTGGGAAAGGAGAGAGAGCTGAGCCAGTGCCAGGGTCCGACTCTGGCCCTGGGGGTCGGGGTGTCCTCTGCTAAAGCCAGCATGGAGGGGAAGGGGGCCCAGGCCTGGTACAGCCAGCACCCTCATCCCAAGATCAGCCACATACAGGAGCCTTACTACGGTGTCCCCAAGTCCCCCTGCCAGGTCTCCACGCGCAGCCTCTCCTGGCGGCTGGGGCAGGGATGAGGAGACTCCTCTCGCTGTCTCCTTGGTGGGGTGTCCCCCAGAGCCTGAGGGACCAACGGGGCCCTCAGTTCCTCATGGCACCCCACTTCTAGACGGCGGGGGCAGCCTCTGCTCTTTTTATGAGGCAGGGATGGTGATTGACCTGCCCTAGTCGGTGTTGGGGGGGGTCTGGTGGGTCCCCCCAGCCTGGGTGCTCACCTGACCCCTAGGCTCAGCACTGTAACCAGGATGTAGTTGCCCAAGCCGTTGATGCAGTTGCCCACAATGCCACTGAGGACTTGGGGCCAGACGATGCCCTGAAATAAACCAGCACTGGCCAGGCTGGGGCGGGGGAGCAGGGCCCGGGTGTGCCCAGGGGGTGGCGGGGTGGCGGGGTGGCTCCTTACTGGGCCTTGGTCAGTAGGTTCACGGGGTTGTTTTGAAAGGGGAAGAGCCCCAGGCACCCCTTCCCGCTGGAATAGGGCAGTGGGCTGGGGCAGGGATCCCCACTCTGGCCAAGGACCTGTACCTGATTTTGCAAATATTTTGCCAGCAGGCCGTAAAGAAAAATCGCCTGTGTAAAATAAAAACAAAAAACCAGACACACACAAATAAACAATGACTACCAAAAAAAACAAAACAAAAACAACCCCCCCCCAAAACCAAAACCAAAACACACATGATGAACACCAGCAGATATTTCCCTGGTACCTGAGTGTGGGGTCATTATTTCACCGAAATATGTCTGGGACCCCACAGGTGGGCAGAAGCCCATTTAGCATCTCGGGGGCACTCTGGCCCTGCCTACGGGGGAAAGGCCCGCTCAGGGCTCGGGCTCTGCCACGGGGAAGATAGGCAAGCGGTGTTGGCTCTGACAAGGCTTGCAGAGAAGGACCCACCAGAGTCCAAATCCATGGGTTGTGACTGCCCTTGAGCCTGGCTCTGGCTGCTGGAAACAAGAATCTGGAGGGAGAGGCCTTGGGCTGGGCGAGGAGACGGGGACCCGGCAGTGCGGCCACCCGTAGGCCCTGCTGAGTGGGTTCAAGCCCCCACGGAGCGGCAGGCCCTTTCCTATCTGCAGAGGATGGAGACGGGCCTGTGCGTCAGTGTGTGCCAGTCAGGGCACTGCCCCTGCCCTTTCTGTCCTCTGCCAGAGCCTGGCCCAGGGCGTGTGCCTTCCTACCACACCCCTTCCCATTGCCCTCTGCTTCTCCTCAGTCTGGCACAGGGCTTAAGAGCATGGAGCTAGAGCAGACCACCTAGGTTCAAGGGCTGGCTCTGCTTCTTATGAGCTGTGCAATCTTAGGCCAATTACTTAACCTCTCTGTGCCTCATCTATAACGGGATGATAATGTGTGTGTATGCTATATATACATGCATATATATGTAAAGTTAATATCACAAAATGCTTACAAAACAGTACATGCCACATTTAAGCATCACAAGTGTTAAGTAAGCATTATGTAAATCCTGTTTGTCATTTTTATTATTACTTTGTTAGTAAGTTTTGCGGCAGCATTTTAAGGGAGGGACTTGCTTTATTTGATAAAGGAGGTGCCACAGTGATAACTCTATAGGAGGCTCTTCCTCTGACCCAGCCCCGGTGGCCCTGTTTGGCAGGATACCGTCACCTTGGCCTGAAGGGCCGAAGTACGGGTTCTAGCAAACCCTTGGAGGAGACGGACTGACTTTTGCAGGTGGTTTCCATAAAACAGAAGAAATCTGGACCTGACCAGACCTCCTGCCAGGCTTTGGCATGCCTTAAAGCACCCCAAAGTCACCCTTCCCAGAGTCGTCCTCAAGCATGTCACTCCCTGGTGCCACGGGGGATAAAGGGGGGCTGTCGTCCCAAAGACACAGCACTGCCAGCTAGTAACGTGTGTCACTAAGCCTCAACAAACCAAACAGAGTGGATTCCAGAGCAGACATGCAGACCACGGGGTCAGATGAGGACCTGAAACTCAGAAACCAACCCGGCTAGATGCACTGCTTAGCTGGTATTTAACTAATTAACAGAGAAAGGGGAGAATAGGCAATAATTAGTCTTAAAGTGTGTTAGGTGGATTAGAGTCTTACGTGTAAAAATAAAAGCCACAAGAGGGCTCCAAGAAAATACGGGCAAAATGTTTATATAATCTTGCAGTGGGTAAAGGGATTTTAAACTCATCAAAGACTTCTTAAAGAACAGGATTTATGGATCTGTTATGTATACATGAAAATTCTTTAGGTCAAAGGGCACCTGGTGGGCTCAGTTGGATAAATATCAGACTCTTGATTTCCGCTGAGGGCCTGATCTCATGGTTCGTGGGTTCGAGCCCCACATGGGGCTCTGCGCTGCCAGTGTGGCGCCTGCTTGGGATTCTGTCTCTGCCCTTCTCTTGCTTGCTCTGTCTCTCTCAAAATAAATAAATAAACTTAAAAAAGTCTTTAGGTCAAAAATATCAAAAAATTAGAAGGCAAGTGACAAACTTTTAAAAAATGATCAGACAAAGGGTTAAGATACTAGTTAACAAGTTATACTGATTAGGAAAAGATTAACTCGCTTAAAAGAGTCTGTCTGGACAGTTCCCAGAAGAAAAAACAAATAATGAAAAAAATGCTCATTTGCAATAACATGCAGTGAAAACTGTTTCTAATTGGGGAAATTTTTTAAAAAATTCTTTTAATGTTTATTTATTTTTCAGAGAGAAACAGAATGAACAGAGGAGGGGCAGAGAGAGTCGGAGACACAGAATCCAAAGCAGGCTCCAGGCTCTGAGCTGTCAGCAAGGAGCCCGACATGGGCTTGAATCTACGAATGTGAGACCATGAAAGTCAGACGCTCAACCAACCAAGCCACCCAAGCGCCCCGCAAAAAAAAATTTAATAACAGTATGCTGACAAGAGTGTTGCTAGTGGTGGTAAAATTGATACAAATTGGTATCAAAAGCCATTGACAAAACAACACCAATTACCATAATGCACCTGAAGGAAATCATTACAAAGATTTTTTTCTATAAGAATGTTTATCATGTTCGCTGAGGATTTACCCAAGAGAGACAGAAATGCTGATGCATAGGAGCACATGTACCCCAATGTTCATAGCAGCAATGTCAACAATAGCCAAAACATGGAAAGAGCCTAAATGTCCATCACCTGACGAATGGATCAAGAAGATGTGGTATATATACACGATGGAGTACTACATGGCAATGAGAGGGAATGACATATGGCCATTTGT